>NC_051177.1:147056960-147356960 GCF_013339695.2 Rhipicephalus sanguineus | reverse complement strand
TGCAGGGTTCTTTTCGTAACCTGCTCCAAATTTGGATTTTTGTGCTCCAAAAGCAATATTTTGCTGCTCCAAAAATTGCTCCAAATCCTATTTTGGGCTTTTGCATCCCTGACAGTACGATTGGCGACCATCTAAATATCTCCGAGCTTCTCCCGCTGCTTCTTCAAAGATTTTGTTGGGTGTAAAAAGTTTGACAGAAGGGAAGTAATCATAGAAGAAGCTATCGACACGCGACGCTATTTGGCGACTTTTATAAACACACCCACAGTGAGTGTGATGCTCTCAGTGTCAACATACTTGTCATGCGACGCTATTTGGCGGCTTTCATAAACGCCCCCGCAGTGAGTGTGATGCTCTCAGTGTCAACATACTTGAAACATCATGAAGCAACGCAGCTGAAGTAAGTAACATAAAAGTTACAAAAGCTGCAGTAATGGTGATTCTGGGCAAAAAGCTAGAGGCTCCTCGGATTGTTCCAGGCGTGTTTTGCGATGTTGTCCTGAAGGGGATGGATAGATAGCTTGTTGACAGCCTGACAGGATAGAACTGACAATTCGCAACGTGTGTAAGTTGGCTTTCCAGCAAAAAAAAAAAAATTAGGCAGATCCCACGTACCGTGGGAATCAATGTTATGCGAAGCATGCGCGGGATGGTGACTGTGGCGTAATTTTTCACATCGAGCGAAACGTTACGGAATGATGCTAGAGAAATGTGGAAGGGGTATAGGCACACTCGTATGTTGAAGAGTCGCATATGTATTATATAACCAGTTCTTTACAGTTGCGTAACGATGCCAACAGCAACATGGGTGTTACCAACACCAGAAGCGGTAAGCTGATATGTAGTGCTTATATTCTTCAATACAGGATAGCGCGAATCCGAACCGGACAAAGAAGGAACACATATGCACAGGACAGGCGTTACTCGCAACTAAGCTTCTTTCAGGAAACTTTCCCTAGATATACGGTACGCAGCCGAGTGGCACGCGCAGGCGCACTGCACGTACGTTACAGTCACGGTTGAAATTACAGTTGTGTTACATTTGTTATGCTTATATTTGTCCGTTATGACGGAGACCGCACGTACGTTTCACGAACCTGCGTGTATGTGTAGAATGGGTTATTGATATTTCTTGAACAAGGTCATCGTCACCGTGATCAGTGAGCACCAGCAGCTGGACCGCACTTTTGTTATCGGATGTGCAGTGAAGTGCGAGGCATCCTGGATGCCTCTTACGATGATATGATCTATGAAGCGTGCTGTCCTGGACGTGGCAGCGAGGTCTTATATTGCCCTGTCCACATCCAAGCCGCCTTTCACGCAGTAATAAGGATCAGACGTTGTTGGGTCTTTGATAAGTCAATGTTGAAGTCACCGGTAATGATGAGCGGCCTGGTTCTATCGGCAGATGTGTTGTAGGGAATTGCATTGACCCCGTTTTTTTTTGTTTTTTGTTTTTTTTGTAATCCACGTGGTCCACGTTGCGGAGCATGTTGACGAGTGGATGGTAGGTGAGCGCCTTCCAGGGGTGTTCTGTCTTCAGCTCCGTCACTTTCCTTGCGTCCGCCGCTGTGGTGTAGCGGTTACGGTGCTCGGCTGCTGACCCGAAAGTCACGGGTTCCATCCCGCCCGCGGCGGCCGCATTTCTATCGAGGGAAAATGCTACACGCTCGTGTACTGTGCGATCTTGTGCACGTTAAAGAATACGAGATCATCAAAATTAGCGGAGCCCTTCGCTATGGCATCTCTCATAATCATATCGCGGTTTTGGGGTATAAAACCCCAACAATTATTATTATCATTTTCCTTGCGTGTAAATTTGTGTGTTCGCCGTTACTGTGTTCGTTGAGACTCTGTATCACCTGTGGCACATACCCGCATAACATCAACCCTGATATGCGGGTATGTGCCACACGTGACTGAGAGAAAGGGTTTCATGACGTATGCAACAGGTATTTTGTGTTATTCAAGTCGGGACCAGGGAATCGTGTTCGTCATACACTGATCCCCTGCTATGCTAATTTTGGTATATTACAAGTTATGGAGACGACCAGGAGAGCGCACAGACGTAGCGGCTAGATAGACAGATAGATACGTCGATAGAAACGGCCAAAGTGCCTGAGGTTCGCTAAGAAATGCTTCGTATTTAATATCTTCCAACCAAGAACTCTCGTTCGAAGAACGATTTTTCTCGCTCTAAGTGCGTTCACCCCTCCACATTCCAGCGAAGGCTCACAACACCACAAAGGAGTCTCAAAAATTAGCCTGCCGCGGTGGTCTAGTGGTTATGGTGCTCGACTGCTGACCCGAAGGTCGCGCGATCGAATCCCGGCCGCGGCAGCCGCAATTTCGATAGAGGCGGAAATGCTTGAGGCCCGTGTACGTAGATTTAGGTGCACGGTGAAGAACCCCAGGTGGTCAAAATACAAATACAGAACAAATAATGGGGAACAAATAATCACATGTGCTCAAACACTCGAGAATATTCCAGAACTTTGATATGTACCAGCTTGATGAGTCCCTCCACCTAGACTGTAGCGCTGACGAGTCGTTCCCCTTCGCAGTCTGTGATCACATGTCCCCTCGACTACACTGGTTTCAAAACTTTTCACTGCTCCCACGGCGTCATATCTCAACACTTCGAAGACCGACGGTGACTACCTCATAAAGTTCACTTCAGCATCATAACTTCTTCCTTCTGACTACCTTCCCTCCGTCGCCGCGCGCTTATATGGGGTTGCACCCGGAACCGCGAATCTTCGACATGACTGAACTGCTCATAGCACAGCGAATGCTTGGGGAAAGGGCGAGCTCTTTCTCGCACATTCGTCCGTGGCGGCGGACGCGCCGTGTTGATTATAGAATCCGCCTCTTCACAGAGGTCTCGTACTGCTGCCTAGCAGTACGAGACCTCTGTCAATCCTTCATTTCATTTTGGGTTTTATCTGCTTACTGCAATTTCCTCTCACGACACAGTTCCTATTTTGTGCAGGCGCAATGTCGCCTTGCGCAGAAAACTCTGCTTTCCAGGGGGGTACATCAAATGCTCCCGCCAAAACCAGTTGGAACTAATACTCGAATAAAAAAAACCTAAATGGATGGCAGAATCTCTATAGTAACGACAACTACTGATGAAAGTTCATCAATGTAATTCCATTCACTGGCAATAACAAATGAGAATATCAGGGTATCATTAAATTTCCTTTGCAACATTAAGCGTAATAAAAAGCTCTGACTTGATATACTATTAGTATTAGCATTGAAATAACAACGCATGATACTTGGAAAACACAGTAATTTATTAAGAGTGATGCAACATATTTACAGAATTGATCAAGTGATAAGTGGTTTAATGTAAAATTGTCGCAAAGAAATGCTTGTATGCAGAATTGGTCAAATGAGAAAGCTGGACCATAATAATAAATCACAATAGAAAAAAAAGCTCCACAAAAGCTCACACATGCAGACTGCAGATGCAACAACATGAGCTTAATATGAAAAGGCCATGTCGTATCGTTTACAAAGCAACACATCGGTTATGCACCAGTTACCTAGATGAACAAAAAAGTAACGAAGGCATAGTTGTAGGAGGGTAGCGAATTGGGCGAGTTGGAAAATGCTCATTTGGCTCAAATGCTGAAATGCTCAGTCCGTGTTGCGTTTGCGCTAACCATCGTGAAGGCATAGTTCTTAACGAAAAGTAACATTGCACAGTGATTTTGGACCGAATAATTGGGTCACTATTTAAACGCTCAACTACCATTTGAGACATAAAAAAAGAAATTAACTCAGCCTGAATTGATTTCGCAATGCTCTAATGTGTTTCCTATGAAGAAAAAAAATATTCGAAGCCCTTCCAATAGTGTAATGTGAAGATGGAAGACAGTGAAGCTGTGGCTACTGGGTCTGGTGTAGCGAATATTGCTACAGTGGATTTATATACTATCACTATTTACTATATTGAGCGAATAAAGAGACGCACACTTAAGGATCCCAGTATTTCTCCTGCGCAAGACGCATATTATCTATTCAATGGCGGTCTCAATATGAAATTCTGTTGTACATGAGAAACCCTGTTGTGTCGAAAGTACAAAAATGGCGTTACATTCATTTTTCATGCGAGTGGTCTTGTCTTTGAAGCAAAATTATTCATGTCATTCTGCCATGTCGGCGAAATCATACACCTTTATGTTTACTTTTATGCCATGTCCATTTTTGTGACACAAGAACACTGGATTAGTCTAGTTAATTGGCTCGCCGAAAATTGTAGTGCTACGTATCTTTTGTCCGCAGATACGATCTGCAAGAACCAAGCCATATACGGCGTCACTATAAAAAAAAGTGAAGCAAAGATGTGTTTGCTCAGCACCTGCTCCCCAACTTTAGCACTGTCATGTACTTGAACACCATATGTTCAATCACCTGCCACCGTTTGGTTTTCAAGCAATTATGTGCACACCCCCACAGATAATGTAAATTGTGTGATTTTGTGGCACTGCTCTCTGATCATGGCAGTGTCACACAATAAGCCAAGTAATACATTCACATTGAAGCCGCTTTGGATACATTTCCGTTTCACTGCAACATAAATTACTTTTCTGCAACAAAATACACTGACACTTTAGAAAAACCACATGTACTTAGCGTTTCTAGTGCACTTACAAGCATAAATTTGCATAAACATTATTATAGGCTGCAGTCACTAAAAAATACTAGTGGTGTATCTAATATTGAGCATTTACCATCATTGATTTCGGGCATGAGTTTTTAAACAGCGTATTTAATGTATAAGAGCTCCTAAATGTTGTCCCGTTACCAGGTAACACATAGTCATAGTAGACGTTATGAATTGCTGCAGTCTCACTTAGAAGGTACATCCCTACAGCTTTTAATACAGGAGGCCTCAGCTAGTTCTTAATATTATGGCACAACTCAAGTTTTGCAGGAACATCCTGTGAACTCCTCTCGAAGTTTAACAAATAAGAGCATAGAAGTGACAGGTCTGCCAAAAAATTAGCATAGCTTGCATTGGAGGTGCATGCTAAAGAGACAGCTGATGGGCACCTACGTAGTCCTGGCCTTCGCTGTTTTGCAAATGTTTCCTTTCTTCCTCTATTCCTCTTTTTTCTTCTGTCTGTTTATTCCGTCTTTATTTCTATTTCTCTATTTCTTTCTTCCTCTTTAATCATTTTCTTTTCTCTCTCTCTCTCTCTCCACACACACACACACACACACACACACACACACACACACACACACACACACACACACACACACACACAGCCAAGTGGTTAGGATGCTCAGCTTCGGCTTGATAGTGCGTGGGTTCGAATCCCACGTCAAGAAGAATATTTTGCCAAAAATTTCTCTTTTTCTTTTTTTCTCTCGCTCTGTACTCGTTCTTTGACCCACCAGGGTTATTACAGGCCATGCTGGAGAAATCAGCGCACAATTTCTAGGAGCGAAGAAGAAGAGGCTGAAGAAGAGGATGTAGAGAGCATGTGCTGCTCCATGATGATGATCATTTCTGTTTTCAACAGACAAATTTCGGTGAGCTTAAACAGCTTCGCTGTTAAAGAGGTGAAGCACTGATAGCAATAGCAATGCACTAGAAAGCTGCATACAAAGTAAGGTTTGTAGTGTTACTACCGCTCTACATTGTACTAGTTGTATTGAAGTAGATCAGTGCTACACGTTACGGCAGGGTGCGCCACTCACGTTGAAAGAAGACGTATCATTACACAGACAATTCCAATGGCTCTACCATTTCCAATTAAATGGTGTTTGGTGTTCTGGTGTTATATAAGAAAAGGTGCTATGCCTAAATATTGTTTTATCGTGTAGAAGTGCTAGGTTCTCTAAAATCCTGGAATGTAGAAACCGTACGTTGCCTCCAGTTGCAGTCGTGGCCATGGACAAAGCAGCAGGTTGCCTCCGCAACTCCCAACCACTCCAACCATTTTCTGTTGCGGCCACCTTCAGCAACGTGACCCTGCTTTTCTGAGTAGTTCTGACCTTCTTCATTACACAATATTTCAATACAGAAATAATTTAGCATGGTGTCATGTGCACAAACACAAGAAAGGTGCAAAGTAAACATCATTCCATCACTGCAACATCATTCCATCACTGCAAACACTCGCCCAGACCATCATTATTACATATCATTAGACTACCATTATTACATATACACAGCTGTCGGCCTCCTTCGTAGGAATGGTGCTATGTTTTCGAGTTTAATTGTAAGTGAACTGCACAAAGGAACTGGAGTGCAGAAAGCACAGTTGTAGAAGCTCATCAGCACAAATACACAAGTTTTCAGACAGTTAATAACATATAGTTCGACTCGTCAATGAAGAATACTGTAAATAAGCACTATGAGTGTAATCGAAGAATGCCTCTATAATTTACTGTATGCATAATACTGCTCTAGTGACAAAAATGAAGCAATGCCACTACTACTAGACCCGCAGCTTTACTGTTACCCTGAATAACTCGGCACTGTTACAGTGCTCGCAAAGAACCAGTCAAATGTGCCTCTGCAAGAAAAACTCCGAACAGTAGAACTTGCACTGAAATCATCATTGACATTCATGATGATGTATGTGTTTTTTGAGGCTATCTTTGTGTTTGAATGCCTGAGGCCATGAAGGGCATTTGTATGACCGCTCACTCGAGTGGGTAAGCAGGTGACGTTACAGCGAGCTGTTTTGTGAGAAGCTGTCAGGGTATATGTTGCACTTTTATGGCCGCTCGCCCGTGTGGGTGCGCAGGTGTTCTCTTAGTGTACGCCCAGCTGGGAAGCTCCGGTGGCACAGGCTACACTTGTAAGGTCTCTCGCCTGTGTGAATGCGCAGGTGATTCTTGAATGTCTCTCTCAGTGAAAAGCTCTGTGGGCAATGGTCACACTTGTACGGACGCTCGCCTGTGTGGGTGCGCAGGTGCTTCTTCAGTGTGCAGTTTACTGAGAAGCTCTTGGGGCACAGATGGCACTTGAAGGGCCGCTCGCCCGTATGAACCCTCAGGTGTACCTTTAGGTTACTCGACTGATCCGTTATATAGTCACAGACGGTACAGTAGTGGAGGCGTACCTGACGTGGCTTCTCGCCATCTGTAGCTGCTGGAACGCTGGACCACAATGCTGCGCAAGAGAAACAAGACGGGTTACTCAAGTACAGGTTTTCGTTTCAAAAGGAAATGAATTGATATTCCAATGTATTACACAGCAACCAGACTTTACGGCAATGAGCTGTGCTGCAGTGGGGAAATCTTGATTAATTAAAAACCACCTAAGCTTCTTAATTGTGTAGTTAAATCCAAGTACAGGAGTTCTTTTGCATTTCGCTCTCGTCGAATAGCAAGCCCTGTAGTCTTAATTAGAAAATGCCAAAGAAATGAAATCTGAAGGATGCAGACTGACACTCATTCAATAAAAAAGCTTCGAGGGCAATAAAAAAAATAAAGCACTGCTGGTCAACATTCTAGATTTGCTCAATTTACACATACGAGATTGCTAAAGGACCAAGTTAGTGAAGTACACTTCTATTGTTATGTAAAAAGAAATGAAATCTGCAGGATGCAGACTGACGCTCATTCAATGAAAAAGCTTCGAGGGCAATAAAAAAAAAATAAAGCACTGCTGGTCAACATTCTAGATTTGCTCAATTTACACATACGAGATTGCTAAAGGACCAAGTTCGTGAAGTACACTTCTATTGTTATGTAGACAATTTATCTGACAATCTCTTGCCATCTACTGTCCTGCTAAATTAATAATTATGACATCTTTTTGTGCATAGCAATAGCATCTGGGGTATTACGTGCAAAACCACATTATTACCAGGCACGCAGCAGTGGAAGGCTCTGTAAATTTCAATCATCAGGTGTTCCTTAACATGCACTGACATCGCACAGTGCATGGGCCTCTAGCATTTTGAATCCACCGCAACCGTGATTGAACCCATTATTTTTGGATCAGCAACCTAGCACTGTAACCACTGTACCACCCAGGCGGACTCATTCTATGTATAAACGTGCCCTAAAGGCTCTAACATCGCAGAATGTATGCTACCCTGTAGAGCATCAAATAGAACAACAGAAGCAGAAATTGCTCTTATTTATTCAGCGTTAAGGCTACAAGTACAAAGGAAAGGGAATTTTAAGGTGCAGAAACTTAACCGAAGTGAAGAAAAAAATCAAAAGATCAGAGTTTAGAAATACCTGGAAAAATCAAACACCACATTGCAGTCATTTCTTTTTTCTTTACCATTGTACGAATAATAAATATTGCTCGTAATAAACTTTTAAAAGCAATCAATTACCTTCATTTGGAGTATCTAAAACAAAGACCTTCCATGAAGTGAATATAGTAGATGCTATAGTCAGATATAAGACAGCGGCATTTCTTCCTCAAAAGTGGTTGAATATCAGCCTGCAATGATGGGTGTACACTCCATATTGACGTCATGAACCAAAAGACAAGTGAATGCACCGTCCGACACATACGAGACTATTTTTTTGGTCGCAAAGGCAATTAGCAGTCACACTTCGGTCCCTGCCCTGAGATGTACCCAACCATTTAGAGAACAAAAATGTAGTCGAAAGACGACAGTCTTCTGCCGGCCGTTTCTGCGCCATTTCAGCGCAGCCTAAGAAACACTAGGGTCTTTAGAATTACGTATCTATGTATTTTCTAGTAAAGGAGTACACCACCTAATACTTACGTATTGACGTTGCACCTCAGATACGCGTAATATTTGCTTTTTGATCGACAATGTTCACAAGTATGAACGCAGCTACCAGTTCAAGATGGCTTGGCGTTCAGCAAGTGCTTAAACTTTGGCCGGATGGCTGAGTTGTGACAGACAGACAGACAGACAGACAGACCGACAACAGACAGACAGACCAAAATTTCTGCGTTTAAGTTCCCCAAGAAAGACTATCGTCTTTAAAACATGAGCATATAAATATTCTGCACAAGGCAAACCACTGAAAGGACGAGTTGCAAAGATGCAAGACAATCGCAAGATACAGCAATCAACCGAATGGAACACCACATATTCAGCGAAATGTGAACAGCAGGGGTTCATGATGCAATGTCTTCCGTCCAAAGTTGACTTCAAGGTCCTTTGACATTTGGTGTCTTGCACCTAAGGGCAGGAAGAGAGGACAGTGAACAGAATCACACATGCAGTTTTGAATTGCAGTTGCAGCTTGAGCAAGCTATATAATGGTCATCTCAAACAGTGGATGCATGCAGAATGCAAAAAGGATACAGTCGAACCCCGCCACAATCAACGCCGCTTAAACGAAATTTCCGGTACAACGAAAAATTTTCGGTTCCCCGTCAACAGTCCATAGGAGTCAATGCATAAATATGCTTGCCACAACGAACACTTTTTCTGCTGCCGTTCCGCTTCAACGAAACCTAACGATGCAATTCCGAGCTCAAAAATTTAATTTGCCGTGCAATGAGCACAATCTCGAACATTTTGGTGCATTTTAGAACATAAAAATATGTCTATAAGGTCTAAATTGCGTGTTGGCACCACCAAATACCACCGCCGCTGTTGACTGAGCATGGGGGCCGCCATTGCTTGATAGCGACGGTGATCAGACTACCCTAATTTCGCAGCTGGTTCTAGTTGATTCTTAGTCGCATACGATCCGAAGCTCAGAGCGCTTCACGGCGCGAAATTTAAACCAGTTGAATCGCTGTCAAACAGGAGTGGCCAACTTTGCGTTGGTAGTAGCTGGTGGTAGAGTGATTGAGACAGAATCGGCGCTTATTGCTGCAGCCCATAAGGAAGCACGGAGCAGCGTCGTGCTCCCTTGAGACAAAAGTCAGCGGTCTTGCACGCAGTAGATATTGGTTGACCAGCGAAACTGAAAGGGGCGGCCTCAGTATAACGAAGAGTGTTTATCCGTGATTTCAATATAACGAAGTTTCACTGCTGCAACTCAACGCTCTCTTTTCCTTTGCAGCGGCTGAGAGGGATAACATGCAGCTGATCCGTGGCACGCGCGATCTATCTGGCGAGCGTACTATTCTACCGTCTTCACGCAGCGTAGTCAGTGACTCAGTGTAACTAGTTCCGCATTCTATGCCGCGTGTGCCGTGTGTCAGCGCCCGATATGGTGTTTCTGTTACCTCCGTGTACCAAGTAACAATCATGATTATTCCTATTGGCAACAGCACTGAAGCGACTAAACCCAAGTAGTTATTTTCTTATATCGTTCAGGCAGGCCCGTAGCCAGGAATCTTTTCGGGGGAGGGGGGGGGGGATTGCTGAAAGCCTTGACTATTTGAGAAAAACGCCTATTTTCATTGTTTATTTTCCATAAAACACCATGTGTCGTCAAATTTTCGGGGGGGGGGGGGCGTTTAGGAAACGGGGGTCACCAATGCGGCTGTATCTGAGATATGTATACTGGCGAGAAAATGAGACGAATCCGAGTTAAGACTTGTTGAACCAAAGCATAGCGCCAATCGAAAATCGTGACGTCGTACCGCGTCTTGCTCAATTCTTTGGACGTATGCGCGCGATGCATCGCAAAAAGAGAAAGACATGTGCAGCGATTGGTGTATTTCTAAATTCTGCGCTAAATGCAGCTTCACTACTGGGAAACCTGAAAGAGTGAGTAGCACGGGCATCCAGTGATTCCCGTTCGTAGACAGGGGCGGAGCTAGAAAGAAATTTTTTTTCGGGGTGGGAGGGTTCAACCATACTTTATGTATGTTCGTGCGTGTGTTTGTATGTGTGCGTGTATATATATACGCAAGCAAAATTGAAAATTTCGTGATGGGGTTGAAACCGCCAACCCCCCCCCCCCCCCCTGGCTTCGCCCCTGTTTGTAGAGTTCCTACTGCTCCGTTTAACAAACCGACGATATTTGAGGTATACGCATGTAGGGTAGAGCACTGCACGGGCTCGGGCCTACCCGAAAACCCGGGCCCGGCCCGGCTAAAATAGTTTTCACGGCGGGCCCGTGTCGGTCTCGGGCCTGAAGCTCCGGGCTTAGGGCCGGGCCCGGGTTTGAGGTGGCGGGCTCGGGTCGGGCCGGGCTTGGACTTTGCTCCGTTCTTGAAGGGTCGCTACAGTGAAACACTGAATCGGTTTAGACCGATAAAGTGTACTCTGAGAACCCGAACGTCATTAATTTCACCATCAATGAGTTCATTAATAAATAAGAAAATCAAGGTCAAAGTACCATTTTGAAATTTCGCGCTGAAATCTCCGCACATGACGTCACGGATTTCAAACTGCATTCGTCGCTTTTTGGGGACATTGGCTCAACGAAATTTCCAGAAACCTGGTATGTTAAGTCTATGACCCCCTCAGAGGTCAATGTACTTCATCTTTACCGACTCTAAACTACATAGGGCTCGGTAGATGCCGTCAGAATCTATGACGTCACGGCGTTTGCTGCGTGAATTTAAAGTTGGCATCGTTACCTGCATTTTCCTGGGAGTTTTCTCTCTTACCAAGAGTCTTGTCGCGGCGAGCGTGGTACTTTTGGAATGGTAAAAGAGTAATTTACTGATAATAGAAAAATCGTTTTTCTCTTTAATGTGCCTTGTTCCGCATACGCAATGCATATATATATGTCCCACATTTTATCTCGAGAAAACGCTTTTTTTTATGTGGGGTAAGCTATTTGGAGAAGTTTTATGAGGGATAAGTGCTGAACTTCCTTTGCTTCTTGCATATGAGCTACCTGATGTATCTGAAACGGGCGAGCTATAGAAGTAAAAAGACCAGGCGCTTATATGTGACATCTCGCTATTCCGTGCTTTATTTGCTTTCGTTATTATTTTATATCCCAAATGTTACTCTGTAATCGCAGTAATAAATGTAACATAATAAAATTATACCTATGAGATGTCACCGCAAGAGCGAGCACAGAGCTCTAAAGCGGGGAAACATTGTTAAAAGTTAGAGCCCGCCTCTGAAACGAAAGGACTGCACGTAGTCTTGATACATAGAATCCCTATAAAGGCACATTCTTTTTCTGTGACTCTGTGACGGCTCCCAGTGGTCATGTGGCGCGAGATGGACATGCACAGCCTGCTTTGTGTGCCCACATTTTAACGTCTGAGCTTTCGTCTTGTTCCGCCATATCAGGGGTCTCAAACTCACCTAAGCCAACGGGCCGCATTCACGAATATTTACTCCGGCAAGGGCTAAGATAATGACGAAGGTAGGAGAGTGGGAGGGGGGAACAGGTTTTAAAACTACCGTCATTTCACAACAGACCTTTCCCATATCTCATATACGGGATCATTTTGAAGGGGATTTGGTGGCAGGAGTCCAACAATATATCGATCCCCATTGTTGCAAAATAGTGCGGAACGGAGCAACTTGGAGCGCGCCAGACTCTATCGAAGAACAGGAAACCGAGGGGCATCGAGGGCACGTGCACGTGGCCGGCGCAGCAACTCCGGAGGTTCGGAACTGCAGTGTGGAGAAGGGAAAAGAAGAGTAGCTTGCGAACGGATCCTTCTCCTGAGAACAACGAGCGACAGTTCGCCGTTTGCGAGATCGCGCCAGAGAAAGGCCCGCGCTTTCAAGAGTGCATGAAGGTAGAGCATGTCGAGAACGAGGCCTTGGCCGGTCTGGAGTTAGGGACAATTCCGAAAGACGCTCCTTGCGGGGACGAGGTTTGTTCCAGCAGCCCTAATGGGGTCAGTCAGGAGCTGGATACCTTCCTCGTGCCTCGAAAGGACGTTTCCGAATCGTCAAACGTACACACGGATAGCGTGGTGGCTGACCACAGCAAGGACGCGACGCTTCAAGGGTTCGGCGATACCGTCGGTGAGGGCCCAGCTTTAGATTTTATCAGCGCTGAAACAGCTAATTTGGTCCGACAGTCCGAGGTGGCGGAGAACTCAAAAAGTATGAGCGGGATAGAAGGTGTAGCACAAGCACCAACGAGCTGCACAACTCCGCAAGTCACGACCCAACGTAATGATCGAAGCATCGTGGGTAAGGTTGTTTGCCGAAATCGCAGAAAAAGAAAGAAGCGGAAGCGTTCGGCGGACGTTTCGGAATCGTCAAAAGCAGACACGGTTAGCGGGGCGGCCGACCACAGTAAGGACGCGACGCTTCAGGGGTGCAGCGATACCATAGGAGAGTACCCAGTTTCCGATTTTGTCAGTGTTGACACAGATAATTTGGACCATAATAAAGTTTATCCATCCATCAATCCATCCTTTGTTGTTATTGCGCTCCCCATCGAAACAGAACTCGTGCTGCAAATCACTTTCCTTGCTACAATGTCTGCTACAAAACGCCCTTCATGATCCCCATTGTATTTGCAGAAAAAATGGCTACAGTATACCACTGCCGAACAAACATTCATTGTATCCAGTATGTCCGCTCAACTGTTTGCACCGTGAGCCTCTTTTTACAAGAAATTACTGTATGTTAAAGGGACACTAAAGAGCAACAATGAATTGGTTTAGATTGATAAAGCGATTCTCGGAGAACTCTTGTGTAATTTATTTCACCGCCATAGGTTTATTATTAGAGGAGAAAACCAAGTTCAAAGTTTCTTTTTTAAATTTCGCGCCGAACTTTGTAACTCGTGACGTAAAAGATTTCAAAGAGCATTTAACGTATTTTGGCGCCACTGGCTCGACGAAATTTCCACAAACTCGTTATGTCAAGTCTCTGGCCCCCTCAGAGGACAATGTACTTCGATTTAACCGATTAGGAACTACGTAGGGCCAAGCGGGCGCCGTCAAACATATGTGACGTCACGGCAAATGGTGCGGGAATTCCAAGGTGGCGTCGCCACCTGTATTTTCTTTTTGCGCGTTTTCTCGCTTATTAAGCGTCTTCTCGCGGCAAGCGTGGTGTTTTTGGTATCGTGGAAGACTACTTTACTAATGCGAGAAAAATCGTTTTGCTCTTTAGTGTCCCTTTAAAGTATAATTGTTACCGAAACATGCGCCAACAAAGCGTAGATATTTGTCACCTAAAACACCTTGCTGTCGATTCCATGTTCGGGCAACACCACCTAGATTACTGGGCCGGGCCTCAGTCGGGCCTGATCTGTGGTCGGGCCGGGCCGGGCCGGGTAGGAGAAATTTTTTCTCGGGTTCGGGCCGGGCCCGGGTCTCATTTTGAATCACCGGGCCGGGTTCGGGCGGATAAATTTGAACGAGTTCCGGGCTCGGGCCGGGCCCGGGCCGAAAATTACGGCCCGTGCAGTGCTCTAATGTAGGGTTTCCCGGGCACAAGTAGAATCATGTTAGGGAATTAGCAAACTCGGTTTGCGACATGCGCGCTACTTTTTGCTGGGCTTTATCGACTTCCTGCTTGTTACGGCAGCGAGTTCCGTCAGGTTGTTTCCACCTTCAGATGTAGCGACGAAGGCGCCAGAGAAGCGCCGGTGGAAGGAGCAATCGCACGCTCGAGGCGGTACGCCTCAACTGCACGGCGCGGGTGTCAGCGGCATGTTTCCGAAGTGTTTTAGAGATCTTTAGTTAATTATTTCGATTACTTATAACAGGCCCGTGGCCAGGGGGGGCTAGGGGCCCGGGCCCCCTCCCCGAAATTTTGGTGAAGTAGGTGTTTTTACCAAAAATAAATAATGAAAATAGGGGTTTTTCTCAAATAGTCAAGATTTTCAGCAAGTGCCCCCCCCCCGAAAAAGATTCCTGGCTACGGGCCTGACTTATAGGTTATTTCTGTTAATTATTTTTAATTATCTTTTATGTTAATTATCTTTTTAGACATGGTTCGTATATTTTAACCCGGTTTTGAGCATTGCTAGCCTTGTTTTAGGGTCCGCCGCGGTGAAAAACACCTATCATCATCATCATCAGCCTGTCTACGCCCACTGCAGGGCAAAGGCCTCTCCCATGTTCCGCCAATCAACCCGGTCCTGTGCTTTCTGCTGCCACGTAATACCTGCAAACTTCTTAATCTCATCTACCCACCTAATTTTCTGTCTCCCCCTCACGCGTTTGCCATCTCTTGGAATCCAGTCAGTTACCCTTAATGACCACCGGTTATCCTGCCGACGTGCTACGTGCCCGGCCCATATCCATTTCTTCTTCTTGATTTCAACTATGATGTCATTAACCCCCGTTTGTTCCCTGACCCACTCTGCTCTCTTCCTGTCTCTTAAGGTTACACCTATCATTTTCCTTTCCATCGCTCGTTGCGTCGTCCTCAATTTAAGTTGAACCCTCTTTGTAAGTCTCCAGGTTTCTGCTCCGTAGGTAAGTACCGGTAAGATGCAGCTGTTATATACCTTCCTCTTGAGGGATAGTGGTAGATTACCATTCATGATTTGATAATGCTTGCCGAATGAGCCCCAACCCATCCTTATTCGTCTAGTTATTTCACTCTCATGGTTCGGCTCTGCGGTTACTACCTGTCCTAAGTAGACGTACTCCTTTACAACTTCCAGTGTCTCGCCACCTATCGCAAAGCGCTGTTCTCTACCAAGATTGTTCCACATTACTTTAGTTTTATGCATATTAATTTTCAGACCTACTCTTCTACTTTCCGTATCCAGTTCAGTAATCATCTGCAATTCGTCTCCCGCGTTACTCATCAATGCAATGTCATCAGTGTCATCAACACCTATATTTATGATTTATTTTTGGTTAAAACACGTACTTCACCAAAATTTCACGGGGGGGGGGGGGAAGGGGCTAGCCCCCCCCCCCTCCTCATGGCTACGGGCCTGAGCCACTGACCTCCATTAAAAAGGCTGGACGGCGCATCCCCGCTCTGCGAGGCGGGCGCTTGTGAAGCCACCGGAAGGGGCCCTTTTTGTCCCGGAAGCCGGCGTCTTCTGTGCGTCTCAGTCGCGCAATTCAAATATTCTCGGGTGGCAGCTGTTGTTATGATCGTTTTTATTTTTTATTTTTTCAAACTCTGCGATTACGCGTCGCTTTAGACGCCGACGAACGCTACACGAAAGATGACAGACGCCGTGCCGGCACCGTCCGAATACGGCGGAGTGCTGCAACGGACAAAATGCGTAAAAAGTAATGCAACTTTGAGGTACTTACGCGTGAAATGTCTTCCCTGACGACTTTTCCGGTCGATTCGTACAGTTTACTGCGCTACAAGCAGGTATTTCTTTAAAAAAAGGAAGAAAAAATCTCTTTTCCGGGACAAAAACGGCGGCTTCCGGTGGCTTCACGCCCGCGTGCTCGATGCGCCATCCAGCTCCTCCTAGTGGAGATCAGTGGCCTGAGCCAAGCATTAGACTCTCCGTGCTGGACGAAAAAAACCTCGGGCGGGCATATATGCATTGGGCAAGCACCACTAGAAAACTCTGCCCGGCAAAGTGGATAGAAGGAAGAAAAAGAGGAGGAGAGGATTAAGGAAAGGAGATGAAAAGCGGAAAGGAGGAGGAGAATAAATAAATAAAACGAAATCAAATTTCTTCGCCAGGAAAAATTCTGTCCGTCGTGTACAAAAACTACCATCATCGTGAGCGCAAATAGCTCGGCCGGCACGCGCTACCTTCGTCCTCTTTTTCATCTTCTGCTTCGCTCCAGAACACGCACGCCGATTTGTACGGCGTGGGATACAATAACTCGGGTGGGTGAGGGCTCGGGTATAGAGGGAGAGAAAGAAAGGAATAGAGACATAAAAGGCTAAAAAGACAGAGAGAGAGAAAGAGATGGAAAGAAACAGACACACACAAAAAAAAAACAAAAAAAAAACAGAGAACAAGACATAAAGAAAAAGAGAAATAGAGGGAGAGAAAGGAAAGAAAAAGATGAAGAGCGCGAAAGAAGTATATACAGAGAAATAAAGAAAGAGACAGAAAAAAAAGATAGAAAAACAGAGAGAAAGAGAAAAATAAAGATAAACAAGCAAGGCCGCCGGTCTCCGCTCTTCCCGGTTCAGGCTCGGCACCATTAGTGCGAAGGTGCGTTGAAGGGACACATAGAAAAGCGATTTTTCTTGTATTAGTAAATTACTTTTTCACATCTTTTTTATTGTACCTTTCAAATTCACGTAACAAAAAACTTCGCAAACACTCATTTGGTCCCATAGCCTACTGGCCAGTAGCGGGACCAATTGTGTGACATGCCTACATAATTGCGCAAGCAGTTACAACAGCGACAAAGGTCAACAAACTGGATACAAATATTTAAAAAAACACATGATTCAATTATACAGGGAATAACAGCACAATAATAACCACTTATACAATTGTAATATATACTTAGAAACTGCGCATGAAGTGCTTCACGGCCATTCAAAAATTATTCGCCTCTTTCACATCAGGATCGGTATGGCATTCCAAATGAGAGCGCCGTGAAATTCTACGAGCCTTCGATCGATTTCTGGCAACCGGTAAATTAAAGCAGCTGTTCGCTGCAGCTACAGTGCGCAGGTAACGTAAAGGTGTTTAATGGGAATGGGTCACCATAATGTTTTATTATTCTATGCACTATCGAAAAGAGCAGCCTCCGATAGGGGAAAGCGACAAGAAACAGAGAGAACAACGCCTTCGCCAAATCACCAGAGCTAGCAGGATGCCGCAACTTCCAAGAGAAGACTACAAGATAATTGTTAGACCACGAGAGGGACTTCGCGTCAGCGACCACGGAGCCGCCCGCATTGCCAACAGCGTCTACCAAGCTGCCGATATACCCAGAGAAGCTCGAGAGCAAGACACGATCTGCCCCAACTACCAACAAAACATTATTGTGGTGAGCAATCCAGTCGAAGAACACGCCAACAGATATCAGCGAATTGCCTGTATCAAACTAGGCACACAGGAATTTGAAGCCAGCGCCTATGAAGCAGCCCCAGAAAACACCTCCAAGGGAGTGATCCGGGGAATACCGCTAGACGATACCGCCCTTGATATCACAGCAAACGTCATAACCCCCAGAAACCCAACTGCGCTCGTGGACAAACGAATGGGCAACACCACCAACGTGATTGTACTATTCGACGGCTACCGAGTCCCAAGCTACGTGAAATATGGAGGGGCCCTAACACGCTGTTCTTTGTACAGAAAACAACTGGATGTGTGCTACCACTGTGGACGCTTAGGGCATAGGGCAGATGTTTGCCCTAACCCTAACGACAAAATCTGCCGAGGATGCAGGATGCCAAATCCTCCTGAAAACCACGAATGCAAGGCCAGGTGCCAGCTGTGCGACCAAGACCACCCCACAGCAGATCGTACCTGCAAGGCAATGTACAAGACTCCATTCCTAGTGAGGAAACGCCGTTGGGAAAGATCCAGACAAGAACAAGAGAACACGTCCTACGCAGCACAAGAAAGGCCATCTAACGCCAACTCTGCGAGCGACCAATCGGAGTCCTTCCCCAGGTTGGCGCACGAGAGGAGAAGCCGCTCAAGGTCCAGGAACAAATCCAGGTCGAAGTCACGCTCCCAGTCAAGGTCCAGGGAACCCCAAAGCCCCGGCGCCGATGCATCGTTCAGGGTGAGCTGGGCAGACAAGGTCAAGGGGGCGAGCGCGGAGGCTTCTTCTGACCAGAAAGTCGCAAAACTAGAGGAAGAGTTAGCACAACTTAAACAAATGATTTTGCAAAACAATCAGACAATTGTCGCCATGAGGGAGGAGAATAAGAAATTAAGGGAAGAAATTTACAAGTACAAAAACGGCAAGCTGCAATGCAGTGACGCCACAGTTATAACAGAGGATATTGTAACAAGTATGGAGGAGAACATTGATTCCCCTCTCCCAAAACGTAAGGCTGTAGAGAACAACGGCGAGGGTACTAGCAAACCAAAGAAAACCAAGACCGCTAACATGTTGCACGAACGCCAGGAGGAATTCCAACGCGTCGATTTACGAATAAGACAAATTGAAGAAGCTATGAAAGCCCAAATTGAGTCAATGAACGAAATTAAGGAGGCCATGGGAGCGCAAATCAAAGAGTGGAGAACGGCTATTATGCAGCAAATTAATACAGTTATACAACAACAGGAAATTCACCAGCAGCAACTAGATAACTTATCCACTAGGGTAACAGAACTCGAACGGTGGACTTCTGCTACAGGCCTACAAGCCAGCGGAGTAGCACCCATTAAAGTAACTACCAAAGCCCCACTCTTAAAGCCGGCTATCATGACCCCGGCGATTCCTAAGCATTCAAATTCGTAACTGCCGCCATGGACAGAAGCAACCAATATGCAATATGGCAATGGAATTGTAGAAGTTACAGGAACAAGAAAGCCGTTCTACACCAGTATCTTAAAGATAAGGATAAACCAGATATTATCATCTTATAAGAAACGCACGGTCTCGCTAAATTGTCAGGCTACCAGTCTATCGGCAGTGCTGAGGGGGAGACTAAAGCCCTTACAACCTTAGTGCGGAGGGACCACACGGCAGTGCAACACAGCACACGAGTTACTGATATAGATAATATACTAATTGAAATCATACCCACAAGAAAAACAGCGGACAGTCTCTTCGTCCTAAACGTGTACAGTAACCCGAAATTCACACGACACAGATTCCTAACACTCTTTAAGCGAACTCTTACCATCGCGGGCGACCGAGTTGTGATAATCGGAGGTGACTTTAATGCTCCCCATTCCACGTGGGGCTATAAACATGTTCACCCCAAGGGCAGGCATCTTTGGCTCGACTCGCAGCAGGAAGGTCTAACCCTCATCACTGACCCTACAATGCCCACTAGGCAAGGGAATAGTGTATGTGGCGATTCCACGCCCGACCTCACTTCTATAAAGAACACGCAATCAGCTCGATGGCTTAATACACACCAAGACTTTGGGAGCGATCACTCCATTATTGAAATACAGCTTATAGGAGGCCCCACCAAATACAAGGGCAAACAGCTTAAGCTCGTTGACTGAGCTTTTAGTCCTGTACTCCTCCTATTGAAAGGAAATAAATTGATTGATTGATTGATTGATTGATTGATTGATTGATTGATTGATTGACTGACTGACTGACTGACTGACTGACTGACTGACTGACTGACTGACTGACTGACTGACTGACTGACTGACTGACTGACTGACTGACTGACTGACTGACTGACTGACTGACTGGGTTAAATTCAGAAATATAAGAGAGGGCATCACAGAAAACATTACAGACATTGACCAATGGACAACCAATCTAAGAAAGGATATTTCAAAGGCAACACAAATGGTCCCACCGGAAGCTCAGCTTGAAGTGATGGACAGCCGGCTCTTACATAAGTGGGAAGCGAAACAAGGGCTGCAAAAACGGTGGAAAACGCAGAAACATGACAGAACACTAAGAAAAAAGATAGCCACACTAAACAAGGAAATCGAACAATATGCACAACAGCTTTGCCGCCAACAATGGGAAGAAACCTGTACAACTATGGACAACCAATTGAGCCTAGCCAAAACATGGAACTTACTCAGGCACCTCCTAAATCCAGAGGACACAAAAACAGTGCATAGACAAAATATGAACAAAATTCTGCATGCATATGAAGGCACAGAACAAGAGTTCCTCAAAGAGGTCGAACTTAAATACATATCCCAGGCGCCGCCAAGCGCTCACCCCGAATACTTGGGAGTGCCGAATACTGACATCGATGAAGAATTCAGCGAAGCAGAGATAAGAGCAGTTTTACACAAACTCAATACTAAATCGGCACCGGGCCCTGACGCCAATACAGATAAAACACTGCGGAACTTAGATGATACGTCTATTGGCAAATTAACAGACTTTATTAATGAATGTTGGAGACAAGGCCACGTACCGCCACAATGGAAAACGACGAAAGTCGTTCTTATACCCAAGCCTGGTAAGCGCCTGCAGCTTGAAAACCTAAGACCTATATCACTAACATCCTGTGTAGGTAAGCTGATGGAACACGCCTTACTCGCCCGACTCACTAACTACCTAGAAGACAACGACCTACTCCCATTTACAATGATAGGATTTCGGAGGAATCTCTGTGCACAGGACGCCATGTTACAATTAAAACAACAGATCATAGATGACCCTGGGAGATCAACTCGAGCCATCCTCGGGCTTGATCTCAAAAAAGCATTTGATAATGTCACCCACCAAGCCATACTGAATCATGTCAGTACCTTAGGCTTAGGTGAGAGGACATACAATTACATCCGGAATTTCCTCACGAATAGGAAAGCAAAAATCATAGTAGGGCCGGGACCTCACATCCGAAGAAATATCCATGGGCAGTGCAGGGACGCCACAAGGATCGGTGATATCACCTATGCTATTTAACTTGGTCTTAATTGGCCTCGATCCCTAGCAGATTACTCAAGATCGAAGGATTACACCATACAATCTATGCAGATGACATTACTCTCTGGGTAAGCACCGGCAGCGATGGGTTAATTGAACAACGGTTACAGGAAGCGATCGACACCGCAGAACAATACTTAGAAGGTACTGGTCTTACGTGCTCAGCCGAAAAATCTGAGCTCCTACTATATAAACCAACATTAAAAGGCCGACCTCCCAAGCACCACAGCACACATACATACTCAGACATACAACTTAAAACACAAGATGGACACTCCATACCCATTGTCGACAAGATAAGGGTACTGGGGTTAATAATAGAGCCTAAAGGCACCAACGGGGAAACGGTTCGCAATCTCGAAGCGAAGGTGTCTCAAACGATGCGCTTAATCAAAAGAATCACCAACAGGCACAGTGGCATGACAGAAGCCAATGTCATAAGGCTTATCCACGCGTTTGTCATTAGCCAAATTACGTATGTGGCCGTGTACCCTAGATGGTTCGCAGCAGAAAAAATGAAGCTAAACAGCCTGATCAGAAAAATCTACAAACAAGCTGCTAGGACTCATGCAAAGCACAAGTACAGAGAGGCTCCTAGAGCTAGGTTTACATAACACGCTTGAGGAACTGATAGAAGCGCAACGTATTGCACAGTACGAGCGCCTCTCTAAAACCAAGACTGGTCGATACATTCTAGAGAAACTAGGCATCACTTATCACACACAATATGGCACCAAATGCGATATTCCTCGAAACATACGGGCTAAGCTCACAGTCCCACCGTTACCCAGAAACATGCACCCCGTACACCACGCAGGCAGAAGGCAAAGCAGCAAGAACCATAATAAAGAGCTTCGGAAACAACAAAGAAGCGGTCTTCGTAGATGCCGCTCGTTACAAACAAAAACGCTGTTTTGTCGCAGCAGTGGTTAATCACAATAAACAATGCAGCACAAGTCTGACAATAAAATGGACACTAACTGAAACGGCGGAGGATGGCCATAGCCCAAACTGACGCCCATTATATAATTAGCGATTCACAAACGGCAGTTCGCAACTTTGCAAATGGCAGAATCTCCCCTGAGGCACTGCGTATTCTTAGAACAGGCAAAACAACCCAAGACGACAGATGTGTCTACATTCTATGGTTCCCAGCCCACACAACCGACCCCACGGGAGAGGTCAACCCTAACGAGGCTGCACACAACGTAGCTCGAGGACTCACTTTCCGGGCTATGACAGACGTTGGTCCCTCGTCAGAGTCTTGATGTGTGGGAGTGGGAGGACCGAACGACTACATTCAATGACATTACTAAACACTATAAACTGCAGAGGCGCGTTTACCCACCACCTCACCTTAAACTCAATAGGTCGCAGTCTGTCCAATGGCGACAGTTACAAACCAGGGCATATAAGAATGCCGCGCTACTACATGTTATATAGCCAGATATATACACGACCGATCAGTGCAAAGATTGCGAAGCACGAGCTACCTTAGAACCAGGGGCGTAGCCAGAAATTTTTTTCGGGGGGGGGGGGGGGGTTCAACCATACTTTATGTATGTTCGTGCGTGCGTTTGTATGTGTGCATGCCTATATACGCAAGCAAAACTGAAAAATTTCGGGGGGGGGTTTGAACCCCCCCAACCCCCCCCCCCCCCCTTGGCTACGCCCCTGCTTAGAACATATCCTGTGGGAATGCCAGGGATTAATACACAGTGATGAGAACGCGGCCTCCACCGACAGCCTCCGCGCGCGTTGGCGGGCCGCGCTGCTCAGCTCAGCTCTGGACGATCAGCTCTGGGCAATCCAGCGGGCCGAGGAAGCCGCTAGGAGGCAAGACCTTCTAGCGGACACCTAGGCGGGAGCCCAGCCCACAAACACGTCGGATACGAAATAAAGTTTTTTCCATTCCATTCCATTCCTATGCACTATATCAGCAACGCTGGTCACGTGAACAGAGTCCAGCGAAGTACACGCATCAGTTAATGCAGCATTTGAGAATGTAATGATCCTAACTGCCCTCTTTTGCAGGCGGCTAATACATTTCAAATTGGTTTTATATATGTACTGCCCCATGATGCTATGAGCTCAAGTGACTGTGCACGAATGAGAAATATAGGATGCGCAGACTCTTTGCGCCAAAACATTCACGGGCTTTTAGTAGCGAAAATCACCAAAATAACCACGCTTGACGCGAGAAGACGCTTGGTAAGCGAGAAAACGCACAGAAAGAAAGTGCTGGTAGCGACCTCACCTTGAAATTCCCGCACCAATCACCGTGACGTCGTAGATTTTCACAGCGTCTTCTATCCTACGTAGTTCCCAATCGGTAAAAAATGAAGCATATTGTCCTTTGAGGCGGCCAGAAATTTAACATACCAAGCTTCAGCAAATTTCGTTGTGTCAATGCCGCCAAAATAGGAAAAATACACTTTGAAATCCGTGACGTCACGCGCGGAGATTTCGCCGCGAAATGTAAAAGTGAAACTTAGGCCATGATCCTCTTCTCTGTTAGTAAACCTATGATGGCGATATTAACAAAATTGGAGTTTTCGGAGCACAATTTATCAATCTAAGCCGACGTTGTTTCATTTTAGTCTACCTTTAATTTTTTTGTCACGAACGGCCGCGTGACTGTCACGAACTAGAAGAGATGACGTGTAAGGTTTAACCCGCAGGAAACGGGTGTGCCAACCATGCCAGCCATGGCCCGCATCTCTCAAGCTGCTCCGCAGCCCTTACGGTCCCACCAACGGCACCGGCAGCAAACAATGCTCCCGCATGAGAAACACTACAGCGCCTTTGTAGAAGTGGGAGCAATGGGATGTAAAGGAGAGGTGGAGAAAGAAGTGAAGATGGACAGTAGAGTGTTCTAGAAGTTTGTAATGGACAGGAAAGCGCGCACCCTGCTTCCGCCCTCGGCAGGGGCGTAGCCAGAAATTTTTTTCGGGGGGGGGGGGTTCAACCATACTTCATGTATGTCCGTGCGTGCGTTTGTATATGTGCGTGTATATATACGCAAGCAAAATATATATAAGTGCGTGCGTTTGTATATGTGCGTGTATATATACGCAAGCACGCCGACGCGCGGCTCCGCCGGCGTGCAGGCGGCGCGCGCTCGCCATCTTCTAAAAATACAGCCAACCGTTCGAAAATATGTGAAATAAACTGTTTTTCAAAACAGTTACGTCTTCCTATCGAAAATTTTAAGCTTTCGTCATTTTTTTTTCACATTTTTGTTCAGCATCCCTTAAACTACATGTTTTAAAGGCCAACTCCGGCGATTTTTTTGAGGTCGATGGATCTCAATGAAATTCGCTGGGTACGTTCATTTGCACGTTTCCGTCGTTTATGTCAAATTACAGGCTTGAGACATGCGCAGATTGTTTGCAAATGAATTTTAAAGATTGTCTGCAAACGCCCTCCTGGCTTCCCACAATTATTGGCAAGATTGCGTCTGTGATGTCAGTATTGGGAAGGCGGCGGAAGTGACGCAGCCGAGGGCACCACTAACTTCGGCGCTTAGGCCGCTACAGCGAGCGTCTGCTGTGCACAAGGCGACAGACAGCGTTGGTTTGGCCGGCGCTTCGCTGGTCGTCCCGGCTGCCACAGTTTTCATACTCGGTGCCAGCGTGACCAGCATGCCTTGCACGACTTCCGGTTCGTTCGTAACAACATCTACGTCATACGTAGACAGCACACTCGGTTGGGTTTCGGTTTCGGTGTTGCGCTTTTTTGCTTATTTAAAATTATTCTCCAATTTTCCGAGTATTTCTGCTATCGGGCCCATAACAGGAGCGTCTCAGGAACATAAAAGCACCATTACTTTGACATGGCCAAAAAATCGCCGGAGTTGGCCTTTAAGCACCTAGACAATTCTACAAATGAAATAGGAAGCTCAGACAAATGGGCCAACTAGTCAAATCAAATTATTTTTATTTCCCAGACGAAATACAGATTCTGGAGAGCTTCCTTGGCTAAAAGCTGTTATGGACAGCTAGACTAGACCAAAGAACCCTTTACAAGGAAGGCAGATGGGACTAAGACAAGTATCACATGAGACATAATACAAAGTGCGTGTATATATATAAATATGACTTAGTATTACTGTTACATTTTTAGAAGATTACCTATATAAACATCATATACACTTTCATATCTTGAGAATAAACATGGACACCAGGAAGGAATAAGAAATAAAAGAAACATTCAAACAGTAGCCATATTTGAAAAAAAAAAACTCCCAAAATTTCACAGAATTATACAAATGTCCATCATTATCAGCATTTTGTACTAAACAAAAATATAGTGAAATCAGAAAGTTATTAATATAAAAATTGATATTCTGGATATATGTTTCGAATTATACACTGTATAACAAAGCTATAAAATGAAAATGCTGCAGCAAGTACATTTTTAATGTTGACAAAATCATTACAAATATCCGAAAAAGAATTTAAGTTCTCATAACAAGAAGCTTGTCACATGACTGTACTTATTCAGAATCGCTGGCAAATTATAGCATCTGAAATTTGCAGTTACTGCAAAATCGGTGAATGTGCCATATATTATTGCTCCCTGTGCATGCAGTAACATCTCTGGTGGTTAGGTGTGCGCTATTTTTAATAAATTGTTGAAAATAGTCAGAACAGAAATAACAAGATTGCAGAATTATAAAAACTTACGTTTTCAGTTTTAACAATGTCATAATCTAGGTGCACAAATTGCATTGACGAGCAGTAACCTAGGTTGGCTGCATATCTTACGACTTTCCTTTGTAGCATTTGAAGTTTCAGTAGCTTAGTTTTTGTCATGGTAGCCCATACCAAACTCCAGTAATTTATGTGTGAAAGAAAGAGGGCATGATATATTTGTAGTTTCACGTTTGTATTAAATATACATCTTAAATATGGACAAACTATTTGTAAGCAAGTTGACTTTTCATTTTATAAAAGTCCTCTGAGAGGCTTTGGAAATAAGTGCATTTCCTTTGTCATTACTTTTAGTTCGCTGTATTTGCTACAGTCACAACCTACAACAGATAAGGAACATCTATAGCACACTTCAGACGTTTCAGGACGTCAAGAGTGTTAAAAGGAAACGGTGTTGATCATGCGCAAATCTGCGCTGGTCTTTCAATTATTCTTTTTTTTAACTGCTTGAGAAATTGTTGAACATGGAATTACTAGAATATTGTATTATCAAGGTGAACATCTGATAATACCATTCAGTGAGACTGGCACGAGCAGTGCAGCCTTCCAGCAATTATAGCACCAGTGATAATGAAGCGGTATAGCATTAAAAAAAAAAGACACACTTAACAGCTAAGCAAGTGCTCGAATCACATGTGTGGGCTGCCTTTCGGCATCTCCGCATGCATGACATGAATAGCCGCTCTGACGGCAGTGTTAACGGTGCTATAGGAAACAGTAAAAC
This sequence comes from Rhipicephalus sanguineus, assembly GCF_013339695.2. NCBI lineage: Eukaryota > Metazoa > Arthropoda > Arachnida > Ixodida > Ixodidae > Rhipicephalus > Rhipicephalus sanguineus. Next base: position 147,330,274 of record NC_051177.1, on the reverse strand, counting down.
TAATGTACAGTGTATAGCAAAAATTGGAGAATTCCAGAACCTACGATTCTTGAAAACATGTCTTTCAAATGAAATTTCACAGTACTCTAATGTATCCATAACTTTCTACATGAAAAAAAATTCAAAAAGTGACTGCAGAACTGCCAAAACTACAGTATGGACTAAGGCGAGTGTCAAAATGCAAGATGGAGAACAGAACTTCTGTAGTAATGATTATCGATGAAAATTTGTCCATGCAATTGCATTCAGTAGCCACAACAAATGAGCACATCAAACCCATAGTTAAACTTTCCTTGCAACATTAAGACTATAATAAAATGCGAGTGATTTCATATACTTTCAGTACGAACACTGCGATGCCAACAATGAATAGTATACGCAAAACACAGTAATGTAATCAGTGTGAGACGAGGTTTATTGGCGATGCGTTCCTGTGGTGACGCTTTGAACAAACCCAGCGAGTCGGGGCAGAGCACCGTCCAGAAAGATGCCAGCGACCAGCAGCGCGCGGCGAGCGTTCGCGATACTGCTGACCGGCGGCGCGTCTTCTTCTTCACAATTCGCCCCCGCCGAAAAAGAGCCATCCTGGCGACCTAGGAGTCTGGAGGCAGAGGGCTGTGGTATGGCTTGAGACGTGCCACGTGGACGAGGTCACGTCCACGCCGGCGCATGTCGTCAGATGGGGAAACTGGCTCAATGATAAAATTCACCGGGGATGTTTGCTCCAAAACACGGTAAGGCCCTTCGTACTTTGGGACGAGTTTTGAGGAAAGCCCAGGAGTTTGGTAGGGAACAGCCAGCCATACAAGAGATCCAGAGGAATAGCTGGGACTTCGAAGTGAGTCGGCGTTGTTTTCCTTCTGGCGCTGTTGTTCTTGTGATGTAAAGGTGCGCGCGAGTTGGCGGCACTCTTCCGCTTGTCGGGCAGCTTCGGACACAGGTGGGCATTCGGAAGCGTCCGGACGATATGGTAGGAGAGTGTCGATGGTGTGCGAAGGTTCGCGGCCGTACAGGAGGAAGAAAGGTGAGAATCCCGTGGTAGACTGTGTCGCGGTGTTGTATGCGAACGTTATGAATGGAAGAACGCGGTCCCAGTTACAATGATCAGATGTCACGTACATCGCGAGCATGTCACCGAGGGTGCGGTTGAATCGTTCGGTGAGCCCGTTAGTCTGCGGATGGTATGCCGTGGTCCGTCGATGAACAACGTGGCATTCGGAAAGCAGAGCTTCGACGACTTCCGAGAGGAAGGCTCGACCTCTGTCACTAAGGAGTTCCCGAGGTGCGCCATGTCGAAGGATGAATCGGCGTAGGACGAAAGACGCTATGTCCCGCGCTGTGGCACTTGGCAGCGCAGCAGTTTCGGCGTAGCGTGTCAAATGGTCCACAGCGACTATGATCCACCGATTGCCATCCGGTGTCATCGGAAGTGGGCCATAGAGATCTATGCCGACGCGGTCGAAGGGGTTGGCAGGGCACGGAAGTGGCTGCAAGGCTCCAGACGCGCGTGAAGGCGGTGATTTGCGACGCTGACAGTCAGGGCAGCACTGAACAAATTTTCGTACAAAGTTGTACATGCCGCGCCAGTAGTAGCGATGGCGAATACGTTCATAGGTTTTGAAAACTCCGGCATGGCCACATTGTGGATCGTCGTGGAAGGCAGCACATATTTGTGATCTTAAGCTGCGGGGAATGACCAAGAGCCATTTACGGCCTGCGGGAGCGTAGTTCCGTCGGTGTAGCAGCCGATCACGAATGGCGAAATGGGCAGCTTGGCGTCGGAGAGATCGGGATGCAGGAGTGGTCGATGCTCCAGAAAGATAGCCGAAAAGAGAAGCGATCCATGGGTCACGGCGTTGTTCAGTAGCAACGGAGTCAATGTCGAGAGATGTCACTGAATTTGTGCAGTTCGTTGCGCAGGCCGAGTCTGGAGGTAGAGGCGAGCGGGACAAGGCGTCCGCGTCAGAGTGCTTGCGTCCGCTGCGATAGATGACGCGAATATCGTACTCCTGAATTCGGAGTGCCCAACGGGCTAGTCGGCCAGACGGATCTTTCAACGTGGCGAGCCAACAAAGGGCATGGTGATCCGTTACCAGGTCGAACGGGCGACCGTACAGATACGGGCGGAACTTGGTAAGCGCCCATACTAGAGCTAAGCACTCCTTTTCAGTGACGCTGTAATTGGTCTCTGCTTTTGTCAGCGTGCGACTCGCATAGGCGAGGACGTATTCGGAGTAGCCGGGCTTACGTTGGGCGAGGACAGCGCCAAGGCCGACCCCACTAGCGTCTGTATGCACTTCAGTTGCAGCTGTTGGGTCGAAATGGCGAAGGATGGGAGGAGAGGTGAGCAGACGACGGAGCGTAGCAAACGCGACGTCGCACTCAGGAGACCAGGAGGAGAGGTCTGTGTCACCGCGTAGGAGCTGGGTCAACGGCGACATGATGGACGCGAAATTTCGGACGAAGCGCCGGAAGTAGGAGCACAGTCCGACAAAACTTCGAAGCTCTTTAATGGTAACAGGCTTCGGGAACTCGGCGACGGCACGAAGTTTCGCAGGGTCGGGTAGAACACCGTGCTTAGATACTATGTGGCCTAAGATGGTCAGCTCTCTCGCGGCGAAGCGGCACTTCTTGAGGTTGAGTTGCAGTCCAGCATTGGTTAGACACGTCAAAAGCTGTCTGAGTCGATGTAGATGGGTAGGAAAATCGGGAGAGAAAACGACAATATCGTCGAGGTAGCATAAACACATAGACCACTTGAGGCCACGCAATGTGTTGTCCATGAGTCGTTCAAACGTGGCAGGTGCGTTACAAAGGCCAAAGGGCATCACGTTAAATTCGTACAACCCGTCAGGTGTAATAAAGGCAGTTTTCTCGCGATCAGCTTCAGCCATCGGAACCTGCCAATAGCCAGAACGTAAGTCTAAGGACGAGAAGAATTCTGCTCCTTGAAGGCTGTCAAGGGCGTCGTCGATGCGCGGCAAAGGATAGACGTCCTTTCGCGTCACCTTATTTAAGCGACGGTAGTCGACGCAAAAGCGAATAGACCCGTCCTTCTTGCGAACTAGCACGACAGGAGATGCCCAAGGACTGTGGGATGGTTGAATAACGCCACGGCGTAGCATATCTTCGACCTGGTCGTTGATGACGCGACGCTCTGCAGCAGAGACGCGGTACGGTCTTTGACGCAACGGCTGGTGCGAACCGGTGTCAATGTAGTGGTGGACTTCCGACGTGCGGCCCAACTGCGGCTGAGAAACATCGAACGAAGTCGAGAAGTGTTGGAGAAGTCGAAGAAGCGCGGCGCGTTCTTCGGCAGTCAGGGTATCGGCGATTGAACTCGTGAATAATTCACTCGACGAGCCCTCCGGTGTTGAAAGGGCAAGAAGGTCGCTCGAGTCAGTATGACACGATTCCTCTGGCATGTTCAGAAAGAACGAAGAGTCAAGCTCTTCCACTCGACCGAGACATTCGCCGACAAGCAACGTAACCGGTGCGGAGAGGGGATTGTAAACAAAAATATTGCTGTGGCCGGCAGCGATGTCAAGAGCAGCAAAAGGCAGTGGGACGGCTCTGCGGCTCAAGAAGGTGTCGGAAGGCGTGAACAAGACCGTAGCATCGTTGAGGCCACCGCAAAAGACAGGGACAACGGCAAGTGAGGCAGGCGGAATGTCGGTGTCCTCGCGCACGACGAGTTTAGGCAGCTGAACAAGAGCGTCGTGGAATGGCTCTGCACACAGCGGCGAAAATGCAACTTCAGCGCGTGCACAGTCGATGACGGCATTGTGACGTGATAGAAAATCCCACCCGAGGATGACGTCGTGCGAGCAAGCAGAAAGAACTATAAACTCCACGACGTACATAGTGCCTTGTATGAATACGCGGGCAGTACAGGCTGCGAGAGGTGTGATGTGCTGTGCGCTGGCCGTGCGTAGCGACAGTCCAGAGAGCGGTGTGGTCACTTTGCGTAGTGAAAGGCAGAGCTTGGCGGCTATAACAGAAACGGCTGCGCCGGTGTCTACAAGGGCAAACGAAGGAACACCATCGACAGATACGGCAACTACGTTAGCAGGAGAAGTGCGAGGACTTGGGCAGTTCGAAGATGGCGCAGTTCTTGCCTCTTGAACTGCGGCGTTTAGTTTTCCTGGTTCGAGGGTCCGGGTCGGCGACGCATTGGGGAGAGCGATCGCCGTCGAGGAGATGGTGAGCGGCGCGACGGAAAGGCAGGGAGGTCAGTGTAAGCATCCGGTGGTGAGGGTCGGGTAGGAGATGGGCGCATGGGATGAGCGCCGTATTGGAACGGCCGGATAGCGTCACTGGATGGTTGAAAGCGACGGCGACAATATCGCGCAACGTGCCCTGGAGTACCGCAGGCGTAACAAATGGGGCGATTGTCAGGAGTCCTCCAAGAAGTGCTCACTCGCGGCTCGGCCCAAGATGTAGGAAGAGGTGCAGATTGGTGGGAATATTGCTGCATAGGTGGGTAAGGCTGCTGGGGAGGCCTACGCACCACCTGGGCGTACGTGAGAGGTGAGGCCACGGATTGCATAGCCGGCGCATATGTAAGAGGCGCGGCCACGGACTGCTGATGGTGAGCGACGGGAACGGCTTGAGCGACCTCTTCGGCAATAACAGTGCGGAGCGTTGGCGGCAGACGAGAGGGCGGCTCCTGTGTGAAGGGGACCAAGGAAAGTTGGCGAGCAACTTCTTCGCGCACGAAGTCCTTGATCTCCTGAAGCGTCGGCGAGTGCTCGGGAACAGTACCAAGACTCGAGAGCGAGTCGGCGTGCGATGAAAATGGCCGAGTCAGGGCGCGCTGCTTCCTCAACTCGTCATAACTTTGACATAAGGTGACGACTTCCGAAACGGTGCGAGGATTCCTGGCAGCATCTGAAATGCGCCATCGTCGATCCCTTTGAGGATGTGCTGAATCTTGTCAGACTCAGGCATGGCGGCGTTGACACGGTTACAGAGATCGATGATGTCTTCAATGTAACTCGTGAACGTTTCGGCCGTCTTCTGTGGTCGAGTGCGCAAGCGTTGTTCGGCGCGAAATTTGCGGACAGCAGGTCGGCCAAACACTTCAGCGAAAGACGTCTTGAAGACTGACCATGTCGGGATGTCGCTTTTGTGGTTGTGATACCACATTTCGGCAACGTCAGTGAGATAAAATACAACATGGGTCAACTTGTCGGCGTCATCCCACTTGTTGTGCGCGCTCACCAGTTCGTAGTTAGTGAACCAGTCTTCTGCGTCGGTCTCATCGGCACCGCTGAAAACCTTGGGGTCCCTCAGCCGAGGAACTCCGGTGCCGCTGCCGGACTGGGCGGACGGGGCCGGTTGGTCGACGTTCGTTGTCATGACGGGCGGAAGTGTTCTGCTTCGCAGCTCCAGGTTCAGTTGACGGGGACCCTCAGCACCCTCCACCAATTGAGACGAGGTTTATTGGCGATGCGTTCCTGTGGTGACGCTTTGAACAAACACAGCGAGTCGGGGCAGAGCACCGTCCAGAAAGATGCCAGCGACCAGCAGCGCGCGGCGAGCGTTCGCGATACTGCTGACCGGCGGCGCGTCTTCTTCTTCACAAGTGTTATAAAATGATCTTATAGTTCTTTGATTTTTTACTGAACAATTGGCTGAATCTTTTACCACCTCGCCAACTTTAATTTGAAAGACATAACACAAACATACATGTCACAAACATAATAATAATTGTTGAGGTTTTACATGTCACAAACATAATAATTGTTGAGGTTTTACATGTCACAAACATAATAATAATTGTTGAGGTTTAACAAAACCACGATATGATTATGAAGAACACCCTAGTGGAGGGCTCCGGAAAGTTCGACCACCTGCGGTTCTTTAACGTGCACCTAAATCTAAGTACACGGGCCTCAAGCATTCTCGCCTCCATCTAATATGCGGCCGCAGCGGCCAGGGATTCGATCCCGCGACCTTCGGGTCAGCATTCGAGCCCCTTAATCACTAGACCACCGTGGCGGGTACATGCCACAACCAGTTAAATGTTTAATTAGCAAGGTAGCTGAAAAGCATTAGTTCCTTGTACATCATGAAAACAGCATGAAAAAAATAGTGCGGTTTTCACCACATTTGTTTGTGTTGTTTATTATCAGCTTAATCAATGCCAACAGTGCTTGTATGCAAAAGGAAATAAAAAAAGATCTTAAAACAAAGTTTACATATACAGAGCATAGAGGCGAGAAAAATGAGCTTAATATGAAAATACCACATCCCATCATTTACCAAACAGCACAACAGAGGGCACCAGCTACACCGATGCAAGAAAAGTAAAGTAACATTCCAGCTTTTTTACCGAATAAGTGGCTTGGTATTTTACGACCTCGCCAACTTTCATTTGAAGAGAAAGACGTAACACAAACATACATGAAGTTATATCACAATGTTCCAATGTGTTGTTTATCAAGGGGGCATTTGTTAATGACAAAATCACAAAACAAGATATGTGTGTAGTTGCAACTACAAATAAAAAAAGAGGATAATCAAGCTAAAAAACACAAGACACAGGTTATAATACTATGATGACCTAGATGCTTGCATTTGTCTGTGCACAATCTGAAGATTTGCAAAGAAGTATGGGGGTACCTAAACAATGTTTGAGATGTGTAAATGCTAGAGCACTACTTGTCACCAAAGTTAGTGTTGCGGTGAAATGTCACTGAACTCGTAGATAGTGATCACAGAGCCACATTGATCATGTCGTATTGTTTATTCGGTCTTGCAAGTCCTTTGCCCTCCAATTCCCCTACCCAACTACAGGGCAGCCATCTCAAGATCTCTGGTTAACCACACAGTCTTTGCCTTACTTTTCTCTTTCCGATAGGTTTTGGGTGGTGTGAGCGAGGTGACTAAAGAGCACACTGACACACTCTTTCCCATGTCGTGTGCGATCACCTCCTCTCTCCCCTGCATGGCAATGCTCACTGTTTTCATCCATTCATACGGTGTACTTTTCCTTCCCAAAGCTCTGCCCTCGCTTCTCATTCACTACTCGGGTGTGTGATGCAGGTGCACTCGCGTGCATTTAGTCGAGCTCCCACAGTGTACCGAGTGCAGGGTGCGATATGATCTATTCCTGTTTGGATCTTGTATCAAATACTACACCGACACTGAAATTCCACTTGCAGTGTCCCTATAATTGTTGTTGCAATAACACTTGTTCTTCCCGATTACCCAGAATGCCGTGAACAATGAAGCACAGATATATGGTTCCCCATTGATACCCGAAGTATACATAATTTACACCTGCACAGCTGGTGACCCACATGGTAGTGTTACAGTGCAACAACTTCACGTATCTTCGAGACTTGAATGTTGGGCAAGTTGGTGTTTCGACATTAAATTCATCATAAATAGTGCAACGAAATGGGACAACAGGATTTGCTTGTGTTCTTCCTTTCTGTTGTCTCATTTCGTGAGCTACTGACGATGAATTTAATGTGTTCGAGTGGCTTGCACAGAGGACTTGGAGTTGGTAATAGAGGTGTGATCGCGCATCAGCACAAATAAACCAAGTTTTTATTGAGCTCATAACACAAGAAATATCTGACTGCTCAAAAAAGAACGCCGTAAAGGAGCAATACAAAAGTAATCGAACAATACCACTACATTTTACTCCATGTATAACAATCCTCTACTGACAGCAACCAGTGCAATGTGCCTTTACAAGAAAACTCGAAAAGCACAGCTTGCACTTAAATGATCACTGACATTCAAGCTGATGCAAGTGTGTCTGGACATTTCCTTCACGCCTAAACATCCGAGTACATAAAGGTAAATGCTATGGTTGCCCGTCCGTACGGATGAGCAGGAGATTCTTCTATGTTACCCTTTATGAGAAGCTGTGTGGGCATAGGTGGCGCTTATAGCACTGCAGCACCTGTGTGAATGCGGAGGTGATCCTTCAATGTGGGCCTTTTGGACATAACTTCGCATCACCTTAGTGTATCTCAACAAACCAGGCAAATGTTCCTATAAAAAAAAAAGCTCGGACAGCAGAACATCCATGTAAATGGTCACTTGTGTTCATGTTGATGCATGTGTCTTCTGAGGCTGGAGTTATGCCCAAATGTATCTGGGCATAAAGGGCATTGATATGGTCGCTCGCCCGTGTGGGTGCGCAGATGAGCCTTCAATGTGGACCTTTTTGAGAAGCTCTGAGGGCAATGGTCGCATTTAAATGGACGCTCGCCCGTATGAATGCGCACATGTTCTCTTAACGTTTGCCTTGCTGAGAAGCTCTGGGAACAATGGTCGCATTTAAATGGCCGCTCGCCTGTGTGGGTGCGTATGTGTTCTGTTAACGAGCTCCTTGCTGAGAAGCTCCGTTGGCATTGGTTGCACTCATACGGCCGCTCGCCTGTGTGAACGCGCAAATGGTCCGTTAGTGAACACTTTACCGTGAAGCTCCGAGGGCATATGTGGCACTTAAATGGCCGCTCACCCGTGTGAGTGCGCAGGTGTTCAGTTAACGTTTGCCTTACCGTGAAGCTCTGAGGACATAAGTGGCACTTAAAGGGCCGCACGCCTGCGTGGATAAGCAGGTGTTTTGTTAATGAACGCTTCACCGAGAAGCTCTGAGGGCACTGGTTGCACTTATACAGCCGCTCGCCTGTGTGAACCCTGATGTGTGTCTGCAGATGGGATGATTTCAAAGTATTATATTCACAGAACTGACAGTGGTAGCGGTGTCCCGGATGTGGCTCCTCACCATCCGCAGCTGCTGGACTGCTGGAAGGTCCCAATGCTGCACAAACAAAACTATACAGGTTACTCAAATATTGCTTCTTATTTTATAAGAATTTAAACGATCTGGTGCAATGCGGAATTCTATACAAGTCGTGCTGTATAGCAGAAAAATGTGGATTAATTTATAACCGTCTTGGTTTTTCCAACATCTACCAAAATCCAAGTTCACAAGTGTTTCTGTATTTCGCTCTGATCAAAATGAAGCCATTGTGGCTGCAATATGCAATTCAAAAGATACGACACGAGACTAATTCTGATTAACACTAATCGAAACAGTTTTGACGACAGTTTTAAAAAATGCATAGGGGCTGTCAGTATTTTAGATTTGCTTGATAAACACACCTGATATAACTAAGGACCAGGTAAGCAAAATGCAGAGCTAAACTGTTACCAAGAAAATATATTTGCACACCAAGCAGCAGTCAAAGTGTTGGGGGTAAACACACTCGAGACAATACAAAGAAAGAACATGTCATTGGCCATTGGCCCATGACAGTGAATTCATGAACACCTGCATCTACATTCAAATAACTGTCACACAGCAATACGGTCAATAATGTTTGCCGGTTGGTTAACAAATGCACACAGAGGATGATATGTTTTGATGTTACAGAAGTGATGCCAAAAGTTTATAATCCTAACATAAATTTTCAGATGCCCTAATGTTCTCATCCCTGTCAATCACAATTCAACAATGCGCACCCAGGAAAGGACTCGCAATATTTTCCATAGCTGTTTGTTCAATAACAGGATTTCTGATGTGTAGACAAATCTTTGTGGGGAAAACATCATTAAAATTGTCAAGTAAGTGGAAGTGGTATGCAGAGCTATTGCATTTTGTCACTTTTGTCACTTTTGACGAGTCAAGTACGAAAGCCCATGTGTGTCGCAATATTTTTCAATGACAACATTTTTAAAAATAATTATGCACCGAATACAAACTGGAGAGAAGGAACTTAAATGTACCAATTTGGTGGCAAACGCACAGTATTCCTGTATCTGGCTTGTTTAACATATGTACAGAGTCCTTATTGCAGAAACTAGCATTTCTCGCCCACGTCAATATTTTCATTCAATTTAGTGGCATTCACAAAAGCGCATGCGACAGCGCAACAATAATAAACGAGAAGGTGATCTTATCAGAAGTGTGAAAGATCGAGTGTTGGCAGTGCAATACCAAAAAAGGCACTCTGTTGTCAAGCCTCCGATTAATTAAAATAGTTATTAGCGCCACAAGCGTATGCACACCAGATGTGCCCTATTTCAATCGACCATAAAAGAGCAAGTACAGGGTCGGGCAACTGAAACATGATACTCAGAGTGCGTAGCTCATGATGGTGAGGGTGAGAGCATTTGTGACGCATGCTGACTGCATCCAGTAGACGACCGTTTAGTCTGTAGTTCTTAGCGGCACCGGCGGAGTGCCGCTCGCTGCGGCTTCAAAACCCTGCGCTCATGTGCCGCATGGTGTGAAGCAGCTAGAACTAGCAAGCGAGCGTTATGAACAATTGCATCGATCTGCTGGCGCCACCAAGAACCACAGACTGAACGAATGTTTATTGGATGCAGTAACCATGCGTCACAAACGCTCTCGCTCTCACCGTTACCCTCACCGCCAGCAGCCACGCACACTAAGTATCATGTTTCAATCACCGAGCACATTACTTCTTTAATCTTAAAAGTGGTGCCAGCGGTCATAGACGATTGAAGTGCATTGTCCGCTGCTACCACTTACTTTCTTCCTCTGACAAGAACACCTTTGACAATGTGCTTCAGTGCCATAACACGTGAATAGCAAGTGCAACGTACCAACCATAGTGTTGTTGCCAAATGCACGTTTAGTGCAGGTGCAAAATGCATTTTACTCTAGACACTGGCTGAAATAAATGCAGATTTGTGCTTCGAAACACAGCTGCGCACGAGTACAATAAAAGGTCGTCTTTCAAAAATCCTGAATGTACAAGAGCACTTCTGTCGAAATTGCTTTTTTCAGCTTGCAACTGTCCGGACGTTTTCATGACTCCTTTCAGGCCCCTGTAATGCGTCCACATGTATACATGATCAAGTAAAAATTTCCGAATATTTATTTGTGCATAAAAGTCATGGGATCATAGAACCTGCCATTAGTGAGAACTTCTGCTCTTCAAATGAAATTTCTAAGTTCTCGTATGTCTGCATAAAGCTTCAAACAGAAAAAAACCACTAATAAGAGTGCCAGCAACAGCCAAAACCACAACTGAAAGTAATTATGGAATCAATAAGCCTACACAGATGACAGAATCTCTATAATAACAAATGCTGATGAAAGTTCATCCACTGGCAATAACCAAGGACACTATAGGGCTTATCAATCAACTTCCTTTGCAACATTAAGCATAATAATAAGCTATGATCTGATATACACTTTTTTTATTTAGTTAGCCGTACGGCATCAATACACTTTACACCAAATTATTTAAATAGTAACAATGCATAAAATCTCCGAAAAATACAGTAATTTATAAAGTGTGATGAAATATAAGTGACCAAGCAACAAATGGTTAAAAGCTGAATTGATGCAGTGCTTCAATACAACAGGACAATGAGAAAGCTAAAGCATAATAATAAAAGGCAATAGAAAAAAGAGCTCCTTAAAAACTCACACAAAACACAGAGGCAACAACAACATGAACATATGAAAAATATCATTCACGAAGCAACACTACCAAATGCACTAGTTACACAGATGAAGGAAAATATACGAAGATATAGATGAAAAGTAACATTCCACAGTCTTTCTGACCAAATAATTTGGTCCCTATTTAATCGCGAAACATTTAACTGCAGCTGGGATTTGATCGCACGAACAAAAGAAAGGTGAATAGCAGGGGTTCAGATGTAATGTTTCCCATTCACCTGTGACATCAGGGTCCTCTGATATCTGACGACATGCACCTAGGGAGAGAGAGAGAGGGAAACAAAATATTACCAACAACGAATAGAGGAAACAAGGTGACTTTAGGGCTCGTATTTCTTTGTTAGACACAATATTAATGAGAACTAACAGACAATAATTGTATGTTAGTTCTCATCAACAACAAATAGAATTACAAGCAAAATAATCAGGCCTACAAATATTGCTGGAATATAAAATGCAGTTTCGAACTGCACTTGAATTTTGAATCAGCTATAGTTGGGTACAACTTTAGAAGGCAACAGTATTTTTCACAGGAAAGCAGGTGTAACCCCTTTAGCACCAATGGGCAATCAACACTGGAATGACATCATGAGCATGATGCACAGTGCTGTCGAAGGCAAAAGGCCATTTTTATCCCTCTTTCTGCCATGTGCTATAGCTTTCCCATCAGTAGAGTTCCATGAAGCAGTCGTGAAGACAAAGTCTTATTTATTGGGGACAAATCCCACCCTGGAAAAGCTAGCACCTTCGTTGGCGTGATGTGCTAGGTAGGATCGCGTGGTCTACAGTGACTGCACCGCCTGCTTTCTTGGCTCGAAAGATGTAGGTTCTTCTTTTGAGGCCTGCCGAGTGACATACTTAATTTCTTCTCTCATCATTGTGACTTCATTAGGTTGAAATCTGCAATGTGAAAAGCACTGCTTCTTTGTAACTAAAGACAGCAAAAAAAACAAAAACCCTTTTCATTGGAAGTTGCAAGTCTAAATTTTTCAGTGCTCAGAATCTTGTACGTATTGATGACTAAACACCATGCTGGTGCTGCTGGAAAAACAGCCCAGTTGACATTTACTTACAAAATGCATAAACTTCATGCTAGGCAACTTGCACCCAATAATTACGCTCTTTTACATGCACTTCGGAGCATCCTATGCGTACCACACATGCGTATAAGCTTGTATAGACAGTAAATGCAAGTTATGCTTAGAAGTTCAACCAAAGGAAGGCATATGGGTGCCACCAACTTGGGCTGCTGAGTGAATGTTTCTTTATTTTTGTACATTGCAACGTAAATTTACAAGGTCATGAAAAGTCGAACGCACTAACCCAACCATTTTCATGCATGTGTGTCTACTGTAGCACTGTTCATTTAGTTCTTAGAAATACAAAACGGCATAGCTAACAGGCCAATATGGCGGCACCGTTACCCGCCCATAAAATATTCTATTGGGGGTGAAGAGTTATGGAGTTGCCCTCTATCAGACGCACCTCGATTGTGTGCTAGGTAGGATACCACCAGTGCACTCCCCGTAGGTTTTGCTGTTGGCGCTCTACAAAAACACCTCGCGGATGCCTTCCAGGACATTTATGAAAGTACTTTCGAAACAAAATATGTTCTCTACTGTCAAAATAATAATTTTCAACGAACAGAAAGCCCAAGATAGTTTACAGTTGCTGTCAGAAAACAGAGCACCCGCATCACGCGGTCACCGCAACGGAGGCCCCTAAACTGGCTTCTTGCGTGAAAGGTAGTTGGTCGCAGAGTGCAAACTATGCGAAATATCTTGTTAGAGTAGACTACCTGTACAACCAAGTGGAACGTAACAGAAAGAAGCCTCAAGCCAGCGATCCCACGGGTTCGCGGGGACCAACGGTGCTTCTGCATGTATCTGCATCTATGTCCAAACTGATGGTTTCGCTTTTGCTACGAGCACGTTTTGGCACCACGCTGTGATCTTTACACCACAAAATATGAGAATTTGTGAGTACACAAACAATGTCACAGATCGGCAAAATTTGTGACGTCATTTGACGTCGCATGACGACGTATTCACACGACATGGTCACTTTGCACTGCCTCTGTGATCAGCTCACCGATCATGGAGGCAGTACAAAACCATGTTAGGTGCAGAAAGCTTTTGAAGGGGAGGCAGGGGAGAATCAATACATCGACTGACAAGAAGATCGCTTTCGCCTTCCAGTCATCTAGGCGAATACATAAGGGACTCTCTGCGTTTTTTATAATCCAACATACTATCTAAACAATGACCTATGCATCTGCAGCCGATTTTCTGGACGCTGAGCACGGGGCCAATGATCAAGAGGCCACACGGGAAGGTAGTGTGATGGTATCGCACCTGGTAAAAGGTAGCGCTTTTTCCATCCTGCTGGAGATTAGCACTATTAGCCGGTGGCAAGCGCACGCAAACAATCGTCTCGGTGCGTGCTTTCTGCTTCTCACCATACATTGCAGCCCCGATGCAGTAGCGAAAGTCTTCGTCGTGGAAGTGCTTGTTGTACGCATGACTCGTAGCCAATGGATGCTTGCCGGTTCTTAGCTTCAGAACCCACACTACACGCAGTTTCTTGTCCCACGGGTACCGGTGCAGGCTGACACCGGGTTCCGTTGTGTAAGTCTGGCACTGTGGCACCGAGCAGTAGAGCACCATGTTCATTGCCTTCGGATAATAATAATATCTGGGGTCTAATGTCCCAAGACCACGATATGATTATGAGAGATGCCGTAGTGGAGGGCTACGGAAATTTCGACCACCTGGGGTTCTTTAATGTGCACCTAAATCTAAGTACATGGGCCTCAAACATTTTCGCCTCCATAAAAAATGCAGCCACTGCGGTCGGGCTGCGATCACGCGACCTTCAAGTCAGCAGTTGAGCGCTTGCCTTCGGAGGCAGCCACCCCTATTACAATTGATTAAATTGCGAAAACCTCCGCAATTGTGTTCAAAATGCGAGAAAATCTCCGCATTCGAACTGACTGCTGCATAGATGGAACTTGAAACTTGTTTTCAAAGCACGTGGCAGTGCTCCACAAGCAGCCGACGCAGCCGCTGAGACCATGTGATCCTGCCAAGCACGTCACGCCGATGGTGGCGCCGACGTTCCCAGTGTTGAGCCTCGCACATGTGTGACAGTGATGGGCCCTTCGACTAAGGCTCACAAGGACTCTGCCGAGCTAGTGCTGATCTCACCGACATGCTGGTATCCTCTTTAAGATTGCAGACTATTGCCTTGATTTTTCTCCAGGAGCCTGGTGCTGAGGCAAAGAAGAGCAAGGTTCCTGGCCTCAGTCCCAGAAGTCCTCCACCAATACGTCTCATAGTGAGCCTGGAATCATCAGCTGAAGACCATTTCACGACAACAAAGAGATGTCGGGCACACTTTCATGTACGCCGCACATGACCTGCAGTGGCAAAGAGAGCATAATTGAAAGTTGTTTTTTTGACGACAACAAACGTAATCACCCTATGGTTGTTGGGTGCAGAGGAACCTGTGGCACTGAACAATGGTGAGTTCTTATATTTAAGCTGAAAGCTGAGTGTGCAGCTAATAGAAATTTTAGTTCACATGTGGCATCAGCAGTGTGTCAGAACAGAATGAAAACAAAAAACTATCTTTTTGGCTGTAACAGAAATGTTATCACTTTGTTTCGGAGTCAGAGTGGAACCAAAATATTTTTTATCGGTTTTCGGTTCAAGGGAAACGTTCAAGGGCAATCCAGAACAACCGAGGTCATGCAACGTGAGCATTAACGCATACCTCAAGGAATAGTATCAGCGCATGTCTCAGGCAGGGATTCCAAAGATGTGTTGAAATTTTAGGAAGAATGAAAAGAGCGGCAACCAGTGCTGCACATGTTACGGCAAGTGGCAATTGGTGTGCTAGCCACAAGGGCAAGCGCTGAAGTTTGTTTTACCAGAATAGCGGTCTCGCCTATAAGAGAGTACACTTGACGTGTTTCTTCTGAGGTCATGCTCATTCCCTTGATGCAAAGCATTCAGCCTGCTCAGAGGATTCACAATTCATTTCTGAGGCAAAATAAATATTACGATTCTATCGTCACATTAACTTGAAATTGTTTTGTACGCAAATAAAGACCGCAATGAACTGCTATGGACTATTTTTCTTTTTCATTCTGAAATGTAAATGGGATGCAACTTTTTTCAGTAGAACGAAACTAAAACCAAAATGAAAAAAGTCACAATTATGTCGCAAAGGCGAAGCGATGAATGTGATAGCAACGAATTACAATTCACAAGAGGAACACCAAGCAGCTCGATACTTGCAGCGTGCCCATCAAGCGCAAAGGACTCACGAAAAGAACACACACAGGATGATCACGAACTAGCAACGGTACTCGCAGCGCGCTGCACTTCTCAAACACAACGAAGGACGCTCGAAAAGAATCCACAGGTATACACAGGACAAGCGCGAACTAATAACTGTCCCAGTTACTTATTCATGTTTGAGCGGCGTGCGACAACCCAACGCTCTTAGATATTTTTGTTTTCTTGAAAACTGTGGCGTGCGGAGTGGCCCCTCGCGCCTCCTGCCGCGCAGTGGCATTCAACGCATTGTTTACCAGGCATTCCACATCGCGTGTGGGTACAGAAATGGCCCACTTTTTAGTGTGCATCTCAAGGGCAGTTTTCAAACAGAAGCAAAATCTAGGATCGTAGCTTTAAAGCGCACCCTGCGGGCAATTCGCAGGTGATATTGCACACGCGGAAGCACCTCAGAGATCTACATACCGCCAGCGTTATATGGTGTATATAAATAGCTCGCCGTTAGTATTCTACACAACCGGTGGCACGTGGCCCAGTTGTTTAAAGCGGCAGGCTGAGGAGCCACGGGTCGCAGGTTCGAATCCCGGTGGCGCACTTCCGAAAAAAAATCTTCAGATTTATTTTTGTTTATTGGTTTTATTTATATATAAATACATATACATATCCGGGACACGGCGACGGCAAAAACCAGCTGAGAGTGTCTATATAATTGCTATCGCAACAAAACATTTCGCTCCGACACCCTGGGCCTCATTATTGTGGAGAGTACCATAGAGAAGCACAGACAACCATTGACGGTATTAAGAAATACCCAAGTAACTGAGTACATGATTAAAAGGGGCCACGTTTTGACTGTGCAGAATGTTAGAGGATGAAATGTCCAAAAATAATCTTCTCAAGTGGAAGTGGTATTGCAGCGAGGAAGGAAAGAAGGACTGGGATTGCCAGCCAGCATCTCCACCAAAATGTGACAAGGGAGGGAAGAGGTGGCAAACAAGGCCTGCATTTTGCTAATAAGGACACAAGACTGTAAAGAAGGACTGGGATTCGCAGCCAGCACCTACACCAAAATGTAACGAGGGAGGGAAGAGGTCGCAAACGAGGCTTGCATCTTGCTAATAAGGACAAAAGACTGTGCACTTTTAATTAATTGATTCGGCCCGCTCTAGAAGATACTTCAATTATATGGTATCCTCACCTCATAGGTCTAACGTGCTCAAAATGGTATAAAATGAAGCCGCTCGGTTCATCGCATCATCCTACTCATATTACACAAGTTTTCTATTACTAAAAGCAGAACTTAGCCTTGCTAAACTTGCCATGCGCAGGCGACATACTCAACTATCATTCTTTCACTCACTTTATCACAGCAACTCCTCCTTCACCCGGTCGTATATCTTTCCAACCACTCATACCTCAACCCACCTGGATCATGCACACAAGGTAACCTCTATTTTAGCGAGGATGCAAAAGTATCCAAATTCGCCATTATCACGCCAAAGCCAACATTACGCTTATGGGTGAGCTTGTGGTGCGCAACAATCTCATATATAAAGGGCAATGTCTGGTGATCCCCAAAGCTCAACCTGACTTGAAGGAGAAGCTACATATAACACATGGGCATTGACAGCACACTACGACGTGCACAAGATTGCATATACCGGACAGGCATCAACACTGAAATCAAATATCACATCGAATGATGTGAAATGCACCAAAAGCATGCCCCAACACAACAACAAAGCACACCTAAGTCTCATCCACGAGCAAATTTCCCCTGATCAATAGGTACCCTGGTAAAACAATGTGGGATTTGATCGCACAAGGTTCAAGTGGGTGACAGCACTATTAAGAATGAAAAAAGTGCACATTCGGAAAGTGCTTCAAACATTCGTGATAATGCACCTGCTAGTCCACACATCCGCCATCAGCAGACCGAGACACCAGAGGCCAGAGAATGCGTGGGGCAAGCTGCTGCGCTTACAGGAACACACAGGAGTTACAGCATCAGAAAGACCCCGCATCAAGTCCTTTGCGTCAAAGGCGGGTCACCACTCCACTGAAGAGGTTCAGGGACTTCATGGTCTATAACGCCGAATTTCAACCACACAGTGTTGCAACAATTTCTTTAAGCAACCCTCTCTCTAGGAGCCGCTCCCAGAGCTCTCGCATTGCCAGTGCTATACCAGTGCGCAGCTAGCCTCGTGGTCTCTAATTCAGGGACCATACTAATACCCTTTGTCTTCCCACACGAGCAACATATACCCCTTATTTTTTGTTTTTTTTTTTTTTGTCAATGCATACATTCTTGCTCTTGGTAGTACCATAGAATTCTGCCCTGTCAAAACATTCTGTTGTCCAGCCTGTTCAGGACATCACAAAACACACCATGTACAATCCCAACAGCCTCTTTAACAGCCTTTTTATGCATTGTTACCTCGTTGTTTTTGTCACCTTAAAGTAACTTCAACAAAGTTGCCCGCAGCACAGCAACGTCTTTTTTCGAGCGTGCTGCGAGCATCACGCTCGCTGCAGGTAGGGTGCCACCTGTCCGGTTTTAGACCAGCCTGGCTGGTTTTTTAAAGATAGCGGGCCAGTTGCCAGTCTGCACCGGCCACCACTGGCGGTTTTTTTCTCCATAATATCGCGATTATTTATTTTTTGGGGCGTTTTATAAGTGTCAGTTCAACAACTACCACGGTAAATATTTACTGTCAATCACCGGAACTCTTACGCTATTATTAGTCAAGCACTTTCTGGGATCCCTTCAAGTGTAGCGATCACTAGAATAGAGCATATTATTGTACGTGTATGGTACATGAATATCCATCATTTTTGTGGCATATGCACTCTATACATTTTAACATTCGTTTGTGTCTATAATGCCACTGGCCTGTTGGATTCAGATGCAATGAAGAGCTTTTTATGGGCGAAGTATTGCAGTTCCTTTTCAGTGCAGCATATTCACAGCAATAAGCGAAGCGTCATTTCAATCACGGGTATTTTTATGCCAGCAATTCGACTAGTCGGTTAGCACAGTGTGATGTTCTTGTTTGTGCATTAGGTTTATTTGGCTCAAGGAAAGCAATGTTACATTAAATGGCACTGCATGCCGAAGACTTGACACAGCATCTATTGTTCAACATTAATATAATCTCCTGTTAACCCATTCTTGTTTAGGGCCGGTTTTTTTTTGGGGTGGGGTGGGGGGGAAGGTGGCAACCCTAGCTGCAGGTGTCATTCGTGCAGGATGGCAAACCACTCCGTTTTTCGCTGGCTGCTTCCAGAATTTCATTCGCTGCTGTGTACAGACCTACGACATTGCCTTTTTTTTCAGTTACTAGTTTATTTATGATGTACCAGTGAAGAGAACTGCCATGTGCCCGTTTTGCCTTTCTGTACACTCTGTATGCCATGTTTGCCAAGCCCGGGGGTACGGACCCTGTCAAGCCTGATCTACGGCTTTTCTGCCTGTACCCACCAAGCTTCATTGAGCGTTTTTGAAGCTGAGAATAAATCTTGATTGATTGATTGAAAAAAAGAAAAGAATTGTTTTCCCCTTGTTGCACTTTTTCACACAACAACGTATTTCAAGATGCTGCGGGAAAAGCTTGGAAACGATTGGACGGCAGCCAGTCGCAATTTGTGCCGTCTACATTGGATTCCCCACAGTGATTCTCTCAGCAACTTTCGTGACGCATGCGCTTCAATGTGCCGGTTTCTCAATGCTCTTCTTGATAATAAACAGATCGCCCTTGAAAGCTCTCTTGCAGGCCCATTTACCGGACAATCGTGGCATCTTCGGAGTACACACCGAGGACACCGAACCAAACTGTGAGGCTTGGGCTACAATAACATGTGGCTCTTAGAGGCTTTGTAGTGGGTAATCAATATTCTGGCGTCGGTAAGAATGACGGGGCAGTTTTCAATCACCCGTAGCTTTGCGTAGCGTACTCTTCTAGGCTCTCGCCTGGGCCCAGTCTAATCTTTATAACGCGTTTCTGTCATTCAAAGGCGGCGCTCCACGTTTACCATGTCGGGTGATTATTTCCAAAAGCGAGGTGCCAATTTCAAACGGTGCCTCTGAGTTTGCTTGCTGCAATGAGGCGGGTGGTGGCCGTGCACCTCATGCGGCAACCTGCTGTACACGGCGGACGGGAATAATCAAAGCAGGCTTTCGATGAGGACAGGTCAGGCAGTGTGCTAATTGTAGTCGAGGGGCATGGGCATAGGCGTGCGCAGAGGGGGGGCAGGGGGGCGGCCGCCCCCCCTAATCATCTAAGAGGGGGGGGGGGCGCAGAATCTGCCCCATACATGGACTTTTTAGGGTGGGGGGGCGCTGCGATGAACCTTCGCCCCCCCCCCCCCTAATGAGGAACCCTGCGCACGCCTATGGGCATGGGAGCTGCTGGAGCACAAGTGTCAGGCTTTCGAGCCTCGCGGGATCAAAGGGCAAACCCGCGTTGCTGGCGACCGCGGTGCTATCGACGCTTGACCGCGGCGTTGCTTCACGACGTTGGCGAATGTCGGCCGTGTCGGCTTCGAGACGCTCAACGAGCCCTTGGAGGCGGTGCTGTCTAATTCGCGAAGGGTCAGTTCCTCACGGATAAGGTCGGCTCCGAAACTCAGCATGATCACTGAATCAAGCTCCCCCCAAATAATGCCAGGCATGATGCACCGTCAGGCGACGTTCGACGCACCCGTGGACGCACCAGACTAGGCGAGTGACAGGCTTCGAGCTTTGGGCTAGCTGCCAATATTAATTCATTGTGCATTTCTTCTGATGCGAAGTGAACAGCGAGTGACAGTAAAGACAAAAGTCCCTTCAGACTCGAGGACGCGTGGGTACAGGGGTGAACGCGCTTGAAAAGGCGAACTGACCGGCGTTTTTGCGCTGCCGTGGCTGGCTGGCTGGCTAGCGAGAGGTCCGGCTTGTCCGGCGCTGACGACTGTGCACGACCTCCTCTATGGAGGTCGTGCGACTGTGCTTATGTGTACCTCTCAGCCCTACAAATATCCCTAGATTCAACAAAAAAAAAAACAGATCTTTAAAATAGATAAAAAATCCTTAGATCTAGGGATAAATCCCTAGGGTTGGCACATAGCGAAACGCAGTTTCGCTATGTTTCGCAACTGGTGATTTCGCAACTGGTGATTCACCACATTCACCAGTTGCGAAACATAGCGAAACCATGGGTGTTCTCTGGCGAAACTGCGTTACACGCCCATGGCACCCATGGCCAATTCTGCCGGGATGATGATGATGAATTGTGGTCCTACAAATTGTCGCGTTATCTGGGTGCACTGCAGCAACACAAAACACTAAATTTGCCGTGCACGCCGTGCACCGTCAGTGCGTGCGCTCTTCGTAAGCTGCTCAACGCCGCACGCAGCGCTGGCGTCGTAGCGAGCGTTTATTCGTGGTTTATTGGTTTGTTCTTTCGTCAACAAATGACGCCACAATCAGCACACCCCCCGCGATTTCGGCCAATGGTAGTTCGGATTTTGATTCATTGTAACACATATAGTCACACTTCAGCTTCCGTGGCTGAACTGCCCACATTGCACTGCGATCTTGCGAGACGTATCGCGATACAGATACAGAATACCCAGACTATCTTAGATACCCATGAAACACAAAACCTCTATAAAACGTCTTTAAAACGTTTAGAACCTCTATAAAACGTTTTATAGAGGTTTCGTGGGTAGTATCTAAGATACACGCCCATCACTGCATGCATGGCAGTGGCGCAGGCAGAAATTTTTTTCGGGGGGGGGGGGGGGGGGTCACGGGCCCGGTGTGCCGGTGCCCCCCCCCCCCCCCCCCGAAGTAAAATGACACTCGACCACACTTACCTGCCCGGTCCCCACATAGGATCAAAGGCGAGCCCCCCCCCACCCCCCACCCCCCCCGCAAAAAAAATTTCTGCCTACGCCACTGCCATGCATACAGTGCTGGGCAGTATACGTGTATCTTAGATACTATCTAAGATAGTCTTTGTGTATTCAGTATTTGTATCGCGATACGTCTCGCAAGATGGATATCTGTATTTCCGATACATACAATAATGTATCGTGTATCTTAACCCTTTCAGACGCCACCTATGAAGAACTGCCTGTAAATGCGTCATGTCGACACAGTGTTATGTCAAGGCACTCAATATTATATTGCAACATAAATAATGTTGTAATACATTAATTTATGCATGTTATAGTAATCATTCCTAATTACTTTGTAATTAAATATCTAATTATGAAGCCATTCCTGCTCTGCTTTTGCATAAATATAGTGAAATCGCAGGCTAGAAATATAGTGCGAATTCGTTTTTGGTTATGTCCATGTTGAGCAAACAAAAAATATACTTTTGACATGGATTGCGGGAAGCGTCACGTCGAACGACCCGTCGAATATGGTAGTGCCTTCAGCAAAATGATCATATGCAGCAGTGCGCTGCAAAATGAAGTTAAATGAAGACAAATTTAAAGGGCCCCTCACAGCCGATTTTTTGTTTGTGACATTTATGTTGTAATAATTAGGTCTATGTCTTGTAATCATGGAATGACACCATAAATCCTCCAACGTGATGTATAATTAATCCTAGCAGCGTTAGTTATGGTCATTTTTAGTGTAGATTCAAAACGCGCGCCGAAAGAGGATAAGAAACTAGCGCCGCGCCGCGACGGTCACGCCTCGGGGCACGCGTGATGACGTGCGCTCAGTATTGGGTGACGTCAGCCACGCGCTTGTTGAACTGCCAGTTGGAGAACACACACACACGGAGAGCTCACGCTGCCTGCCGACACGTACCGAAGAAGGAGAAGGTGGGAGGAGCAAAGAGCAAACATGCTTCGCAATATACCACTATGGTGGCTAGCCACCATAATACCACAGTGCACCGCGCATATTTCTGTCTGTGACGTCGACAACACTTGCTTTACCTCTGCAACGTCACAAGGGGCCTACGTCTACGTCATACTAGTGGTTATGTTGATAGGAGTTCAAAATTCAGATGAGCACTCAGGCTCACTTTAAAACCAAATTAAAATATCTTAAAGGCAACGCTCGTCACTCATAATCGGTCAGAAGTGCCCCCGCATGCAGGACTATCAAACAACACAAGCATCTCGAGTTTCCAAATTCGGTGTCAGGGGTCCTTTAATATGCAGAAGGTTTATTTAATCCAAAGCTCAATATATCTTGCTCTTTCTTAGCCTCTAGTGGATACAAATAGCAAAAACAAATGATGTACACAATTCTGTACATAGCATCTCAAAGGGTTAAGATACAAGGTACTGCTATCGCAACACTACCGTGCGCAACAATAATCGCTGGCCAAACTCCGCTCCTCAAGCTGGCGCCACTAAGCCATCTGAATAAAACTAAGGGCTGTGATGTAATTTTAATCTTTCCACCAGAGCCTTCCAGTGAGGGCAAAAGATGAGCAGAGTCGCGGGCCCCCCTCCCCCTTTACCCCCCGCTGGCACCGCCCCTGCAAATGCTCCGTTTTTATCATGAGCGTCCCAATGAGCCGTCTCAGGAATTTTCCATAGGCACTGAATTTTCTATTGTCTCACCTTATCAAGTGAGTAGTTGATACTTCCTGCTTAATTGGCATAGCTATTAAGGGCACCGTCTGTATCATGTCTCTGCACTCATTCAATGTGAATGTTTGATACGAAACCACCTCTCTATTTTACTTATAGTATTTGTTTTCCTGTATTAAGCCTTCCTAAAATTTTTTACTATTACTAATCACTACGTAATCAGAGCTATACATGGCAAGAGCGTGAATAGCGGCGGTGTCCTGCGACGCTCTGTGCAACTATACAATACGTATGAGATGTTTCTGGGTTGCACAAGTTCTCTCGTTGAAGAGCACCGAACCCATCAATTGCAGAAATGACAAAGAACCGCTGTCAGTGAAATGTATACAGAGCTGTCCTGTTAAGAAAGTAAAACAAACCCCAATAAGTTGTTTCGGAGGGAAACTAATGTACTTCAAGAATGAAGGGCAAAACTTGACATACTAACAGACATTTCACTCAAATGAAATAAAGTTGATCACAGTTAAGAAATTTTCAAGAAGACATTTTCATGCATAGGCGTTCGCTACTACATTATATGGATCTAAATAACAAATTTGCTAATGTATTGAAGTATCTTAAGATACAACTGCCAAGTATCGTATCGGATACAATTATTGCGACAGTATCTGTATGTCAAATACTTCTTGCGCGATACAATGTCAAAGTATCTTTGCCCAGCCTTGGTCCCATGTATCAAAATCTACCATTGGCCAAAATCGCAGTCTGCGGATTGCCATCTGTTGACCAAAAAACAAACTAATGAACGCTTGTGATGACGGCAGCACTAAGCAGCTTACGAGAAGCGCACGCAGCGCAGTAATTGAATGTTTTGCATCGCTGCTTCCAGAAGGTGCAACAATTTGCAGGCCCTCGCAGGATCGGCTCTGGGCACGCTCGGGTTTCGGAACGCAGTTTTGCAACTGGTATGATTGAAGAACTGACTGCGAGAGTGTACACTTTAACCACTTCCGCCACAGCCCGCTTGACGTCACGGCTGTCGACGCGCTCGAAATACTCCAGAAATGCAGCCAACTGTTCAAAAATATGCGAAAAAACTGTTTATCGGAATAGTCGCGTCTTCCGAGTAGAATTTCCATGGTTTCGTCAGTTTTTTATATTTTAAACTAAATACAATAAAAGCTCGTTAAGTCAAACTCTGTGAAGTCGAACTTACAGTTAATTCAAACTGACGCCCTGGTCCCTGCACAGCCCTGTGTATTTCTATAAATGGAAAAATCCCGATAGTTCGAACGTGTCAGCATTCACAACGGTTAATTTGAACTGGGAGCGCCTGGTTTTCATTGCTCCTCGCAGAGGTGTGCCCAGAGTGATCACAATGTGTTGCAAAACCAAACCAAATCAAATTTACTAGAGATTCAAAACAACGAAACAGCAGCATTTCTCAGCAGATAAGAATTCGGATCCTGTGCTGGAGCTCTTGGGCAAGCTGCAAACAATGCTCATGGAGTTGAGACAGAATAAACGCAAGCAAATGAAGTCTTGATTGTGTTAACTCTGCCATGTAAATAGACACGTTTTGGAGCATAACTATCCGACATTAAGGCTCACTGTTCACATGAATGCATGTCAGTGCTTTTTCTGGCGTATCACTGACTGATCAATTAATGCTGTTCGCTGTTAGAGCTCCGTGAAATTAATTTGCAAAACGTCCAGCCACAAACGTGTAGTAGCACCTAATTCGCAATAACGAGTCCAGAGGTGGCGTCTTTGAGTTCTGCCTGCGCAGTGTGGCGCGATTTCCATTCATTCTAGCACCCTCCCACTAATTCGAACAATTTTATAGTCCCCTTCGAGATCGAATTAACAAGTTTTTACTGTAGTTGAAGCACCTACACAATTC
This sequence comes from Rhipicephalus sanguineus, assembly GCF_013339695.2. Taxonomy (NCBI): domain Eukaryota; kingdom Metazoa; phylum Arthropoda; class Arachnida; order Ixodida; family Ixodidae; genus Rhipicephalus; species Rhipicephalus sanguineus. The sequence continues at coordinate 147,305,058 of NC_051177.1, read as the reverse complement.
TGCATCTGAAACAGGAAGCTCTGAAACATGGGCCAACTAATCAAATCAAATCATTTTTATTTCCCAGAAGAAATACAGATTCTGGAGGAGGTTCCTTGGCTAACAGCTGATATGGACAGCCTGACTAGGCCAAAGAACCCTTTACAAGCAAGCCAGATGGGACTATAACAAGTTTTACATGAAACATCATACAATATATATATATATATATATAGACGGGAGCACACAGGGTGTTTCAGCTAACCTGTGCCTAGTACTACTAAAACAAACACATGTGCTACACATGTCAAAGTGGCCCATTATTGTTCTGAGCCGTATGCAGCACGTCAGAATATTTTTTCCAATCTGCCAAGCTGGGTAATTAACAAAGGTTGCTTAATTAACCATTATATAGTAACTCTCACGGAAAATACTCAAAAGAAAAGTTGAAACATCTCGTCAGCAACGTCTCCGAGATAGATGCCGTTTAATTTTTTTCAGCTTTTGTTTCGAGTGCACGATATTAAGCATACTGGAACAAGATAGCTGAAACACCCTATAAGACTCTCGTTAAACGGAACTTGAAGGGACCAAGAAAATGTGTTCCATTTAACAGGAGTTCCGTTTACTGAGAGATGAACAGGAGTGCAGAATCCAAGTATGAAACCAATTATATTAGATGCAGTTGTTCCGTTTAAGCAGCAGTTCCGTTTAACAGATTTCCGTTTACTGAGAGTCTACTGTATATACATATATGCCTTGTTATTACTGTTACTGAGATATTATGACATGATATATTATTATTGTTACATTTTAAAATGTTATTTGTCTTAGAACATCACATACATTTTCGTGTTTTAAGAATAAACATGCATGTAGCGTAAAACTAGTCTACAGGAAAAGCAAAACTAATGTACAGAGTACAGAAAAAAAATCCTTGAGAACATGTCTTTCAAATGAAACATCAATGCTCTCTAGTGTATTCATAACCTTCTATATGAAAAAAAGAAATTCTAAGAGTGACTGTAGAACTGCCAAAAACACAGTTGGGACTAATGTGAGCATCAAAATGCAATATGCATCACAGTATTTCTGTACTAATGATTATTATCGATAAAAATTTGTCACTGCAATCACATTCGGTAGCCACAACAAATGAACACATCAGTCCCATGGTTCAATTTCCCTTGCAACATTAAGAATGATAAAATGCGAATGATTTCGCATACTTTTAGTACGAGCATTGCAGTACGAACAATGAATAGTATTTGCAAAATGGCAATTTGTTCAGTGTGATCAAACGCACTTATAGAAGTCATACTGCCACAAACAGTTAAATGCTTAATCAGCGAGGTAGCTGACTGGGTCAGTTGGTTATTCATACTAAAAATAAAGAGCATGGAAAAATAGTGCGCTTTTCACCCCCACGTATTATAGCGCTGTTCATTATCAGCTTAATTAGCGCAAAAGAGCTTGAATGCAAAAGAACAATAAAAAAAGATCCAAACAAGCTGAAGAGACCGCATCCCGTCATTCATCAAACAGTACTACGGAGGGCACCAGTTACACTGATGCAGGAAAAGCAAGGTTACATTCCAGCTTTTTAACCAAATAATTGGCTCAATCTTTTACCACCTCGCCAACTTTCGTTTGACGAGAGGGGCAAAACACAAATACACATGAAGTTATTCACGATGTTCCAATGTGTTCAAGAAGGGGGCATTTGACGAAATCACAAAATAAGATTTGTGGTGTAGTTGCAACTTCAAATTAAAAAAAAAAAGGATAATCAAGGTAAAAAAACACGAGACAGATTACAATACCGTGATGACCTTGATGCTTGCATTTGTCTCTGCACAATGTGAAGGTTCGCAAAGAACTATGGAGGTACCTTCTTCTGATGTGTAAATGCTAGAGCATTACTTGTCGCTGAAATTAGTGTTGCAGTGAAATGTTGCCGAGCTTGTAGATGGTGTTCGCAGAGCCACGTTGGTCGTGTCGTATCGATTATTCAGTCTTGCAAGTCCTTTGCCCTCTTGCACTCTCATTCATGCCTTCCCAACCACAGGGCAGCCATCTCAAAATCTCCTCTGGTTAACCACACCTTACCTTTCTCTTTCCGATTGGTTTTCGGTGGTGTGAGCGAGGTGACTAAACAGCCCACTGACATACTCTTCCCCATGTCATGTGTGTGATTGCCCCCTCCCTCCCCTGCATGGCAATGCTCACTTTTTTCGTCCATTCATACTGTGCACTTTTCATTTCCAAAGCTCTGCCCTTGCTTCTCATTCGCTACTCGGGCGTGTGATGAAGGTGCACTCGCATGCTTTTGGTTGAGCTCTCACAGTGTACCGAGTGCAGTGTGTGAGAATCAATTCGTACTTGGATCTTATATCAAATGCCACACTGACACTGAAATTCCACTTCAATAACACTTGTTCTTTCCAATTATCCAGAATGCCATGAACAATGAAGCACAGATATGTAATTCCCCATTGATATCCCAGGTATACATAATTTGCGCCTGCACAACTGGTGACCCACTTGGTGGTGTTAGTGCTACGTTGTGACGTGTCTTCCAGAGTTGAACATTAGGCAAGTTGGTGTTTCAACGTTCAATTTATCGTAAACAGCGCAACAAAGTGGGACAACAGAATTTGCGTGTGTTCTCCTTCCTTTCTGTTGTCTCATTTCGTTGCACTATTTAAGATGAATTTAATGTGTTCAAGTTGCTTGCACAAAGGATTTGGAGTTGGTGATAGAGGTGTGGTCGCGCATCAGTACAAACAAACCAAGTTTTCATTGAGCTTATAAGACAAGGAATATTTGACTGGTCAAAGAAGAACACTGTAGAGGAGCAATACAAAAGTAACTGAACAATGCTGTTACATTTTACTCCATCTATAATAATCCTCTAGTGACAACAACCAGCGGAATGTGCCTTTAACAGAAAATTGAGAGAGCAGAACGTGCACTTAACCCTTTGCCGTCTGTTGTCAGGCCCTGCCTGACAATGCTACACGACTGCAGCGTTGCGTGGCTGGGCACTGTCGGACAAGTTTTTTCACGGTTAATTCACATGCCTTTCTCATTACATTATGCACCACTTCTGAAAGATTAAGTAAGCTCCCTTAACTTGAGCTGTGAGTCCTTTAGTTTTAAAGTGCAACGAATGGAAGGTGGGAAAACATTTTGGACCACAAAGGGTGAAATGGTCACTGACGTCGAAGCTGATGCAGGTGTGTCTGGACATTTCCTTCATGCCTAACCGTCTGAGCACATAAAGGGAATTGCTATGGTCGCTCGTCTGTATGAATGAGCAGCTCATTCTTCAGTGTTACCCTTTGTGAGAAGCTCTGCGGGCAAAAGTGGCATTTATAGGACCATATGAATGGGGAGGTGATCCTTCAATGAGGGTCTTTGTGAACATAACTTGGCATCACCACAGTGCTCCCAAAAAACCAGGCAAATGTTCCTTTAAAAAAAAGAGCTATGAAAGCAGAACTTCCCCGTAAATGGTCACTCGCGTTCATGCTGAAGCAGGTGTCTTCTGAGGCTGGAGTTATGCACAAATGTATCTGGGCATAAAGGGCACTGATATGGTCGCTCGCCCGTGTGGGTGCGCAGATGATCCTTCAATGTGGACCTTTTTGAGAAGCTCTGAGGGCAATGGTCGCATTTAAACGGACGCTCGCCCGTATGAATGCGCAGGTGTTCTGTTAACGTTTGCTTTGCTGAGAAGCTCTGGGAACAATATTCGCATTTAAACGGCCTCTCGCCTGTGTGGGTGCGCATGTGTTCTGTTAACGAGCGCCTTGCAGAGAAGCTCCGTTGGCATTGGTTGCACTCATACGGCCGCTCGCCTGTGTGAATGCGCAAATGGTCCGTTAGTGAACACTTTACCGTGAAGCTCCGAGGGCATATATGGCACTTAAATGGCCGCTCACCCGTGTGAGTGCGCAGGTGTTCTGTTAACGTTTGTCTTGCCGCGAAGCTCTGAGGACATATGTGGCACTTATAGGGCCGCACGCCCGCGTGGATGAGCAGGTGTTTTGTTAACGAACACTTTACCGAGAAGCTCTGAGGGCACTGGTTGCACTTATATGGCCGCTCGCCAGTGTGAACCCTGATGTGTGTCTGGAGATGGGAGAACTTCAAAGTCTTATAGTCACAGAACTGACAGTGGTAGCCGTTTCCCAGATGTGGCTCCTCACCATCTGTAGCTGCAGGACTGCTGGAAAATCCCAATGCTGCACAAACAAAACCAGACAAATTATTCAAATATTGCTTACTTTATAAGAAGAATTTAAAGTATATGGTGCTATGCGGCATTCTATCAGAGTCGTGCGGCATAGCAGGAAAATGTGGATTAATTTATAACCCCCTTGGTTTCTCTTAACATCTACTAAAATTCAAGTTCACAAGTGTTTCGGTATTTCACTCTGATCAAAATGAAGCCACTGTGGCTGTAATACGAAATTCAAAAAAAGATACGACACGAGACTAATTCTGATTAACACTAATTAATTGAAACGGTTTTGACGACAGTTTTAAAAAATGCATAGTGGTCAGTTTTTTAGATTTGTTTGATAAACCATATGAGACAGCTAAGGGCCAGGCAGGCGAAATGCACAGCTAAATTGTTTCTATGAAAATATATTTGCACACCAAGCAACAGTTTCAGGGCTGGGGGCAAACACACTAGACTCAATAGAATAAATAGTCATTGGTAGGGGTGCGCGAATAGTGAAACTTAGAACCAAATCAAATATGAATCGAATATCGATCAAGCCGAATTGAACACGAATACGTATAGAATACTACTCGAATAGTTTTCGAATAGTGAGGCAGCAAATTTTCAAGACATGCCTAGAATTCTACAACTTTTTATTTCAAACAAATATTCACAAACTTTAACAAAGTAACATTACTGTTACATTTAACCCACATAAGATACCACAATGACGCAAACTGAGGTAAGCTCGTACGCAGTAGCGACTAGAGCCTTTGAGGTATTATTTAATTGTAGGGTGAATACAGCAGTTACTTCAGTATTCGAGAGGGTACTTTGTCGCCAGCTTTTAAATAACACTAAGACCTAAAAGTTAAATAATATTTCATGAATGAACATCAAGCCCCTCATGCTAATGATAGTGGATTGAAGATGCATTCGCTTTGGCGACACTGGAGTTTAAAGCAAAAATTCCTTCATCTGATGAGGAGTAAAGCTTCAATAGTCCCGTAAAGGCTTGACCTGCATGCATCTTGATAATTCATTAATTAAAATAACAAGAAAGATCCTTCGCCCTTCTAATGTGTTCCTTTAGGGTTTTCCCGCCGGTGCTGACTATTCGAAAAATATTCGGTAGTTCGAACATGCGCTATTCCATTCGAGTACTGAATCGAATAGAATGCTATTCGATTCGTTCTTTGAAATTTTCGAACATTCGCTCACCCCTAGTCAGGGGCTCATGATTAAATTCATTACACCTGCATTTACATTCAAAGTACTGTCACACAGTATATAGTCCATAATGGTAGCCGTTTGGTTAACAAATGCACACAGGGGATGATATCGTGTTTTGATATTGCAGAAGTCAAAAGTCTATAATCCTAACATGCGTTTTTAGATGCCTAATGTTCCCATCCCTGTCAATCACAGTTTGACAATGTGCACCCTTGAAAGGACTCACAATATTTTCCATAGCCGTTTGCCTAAGAACTGGATTTCTGATGCATACGCAAATATTTGTGGGAAAAACATCATTCCAATTGTGAAAAACCGCAAAGTAAGTGGAAGTGGTGCGTAGCATTATTGCATTTTGTCACATAAGTCATGTACGATAGCGCATGTGTGAAGTAATATTTCAATGACAATATTTTTTCAATAATTATTCACCGAATGCAATCTGGAGATAAAGAAATTAAGGGCATCAATTTGGTGCCAAACACACGCAATATTTCTATATCATACTGGTTTACCTTTTGCACAGAGACCTTATTACAGAAGCTAGCATTTCTGGTACAAGCCAATATTTTCATTCAGTTTAGTGGCATTCACAATAGTGTATGCCACTGTGCAACAATACTAAAGAAGAAAGTCATCTCATCAGAAGTGTGAGACATCTAGCGCTGGCAGTGCAATACTAAAAAAGGCACTCTGTTGGGCAAGCCTCTGATTAACAGTTATTGGTGCCACAAGCGTATGCGCATAAGAAGTGCCCTATTTTAATTGACCATAAAAGAGCAAGTACAGTGTTGGACGACTGAAACATAATACTCATAGTGTGTAGCTCATGGCGATGAGGGTGAGAGCGACGGTGACGCATGCTGACTGCATCCAGTAGACGACAGTTTAGTCTGTAGTTCTTGGCGGCGCCGGCGGAGTGTTGCTCGCCATGGCTTCAAAACCCTGTGCTCACGTGCCGCTGGCGTGAAGCAGCTAGAGCTGGCAAGCATGCGTTATGAAGGATTGCATCGCTCTGCTGGTGCCACCAAGAACAACAGACAGAACGACTGTTTATCGGATGCAGTACCCACGCGCCACAAACACTCTTGCCCTCACCGTTACCTTCACCGCCAGCAGCCACATGCACCGAGTATCACATTTCAATTGCCAAGCACTGTCCTTTTTTCATCTGAAAAGTGGTACCATTGATCACAGACAATTTAAGTGCCCTGTCTGCTACTATCACTTACTTTCTTCCTTTGACAAGAACACCTTTGACAATGTGCTTAAGAGCCATAAGGCATGTATAGCAAGTGCAACGTACCACCGATACTGCTGTCGTCAAATGCATGTGCAGGTGCTAAATGCATTTTACTCTAAAACACTGGTTGAAATAAATGCAAATTTGCGCTTTGAAACACAGATGCACACGAGTGCAGTAACAGCTTGTCTTACAAAACTCTTGAATATACAAAAGCACTTGTGTTGAAATTGCTTTTTTCAGCTTTCAACTGTCCTGACATTTTCACGACTCCTTTCAGGCCTTTGTAATGTGTCCACAAGTATAAGTGATCAAGTGAAAGTTTCTCTATGTTTATTTGTGCATAAAAATGATGGAATCATAGAACCTGCAACTAGTGAGAAAATCTGTCCTTCAAATGAAATTTATAAGTTCTCATATGTCTGCATAAACCTTCATGTAGAAAAAAAACATTAAGATAGATAGCAGTACAGCTAAAACCACAGTTGGTGGAATCAATAAACCTAGACGGATGACAGAATCTCTCTAAGAACAAATACTGATGAAAGTTCATCCACAGGCACTAACCAAGGACACTATCAGGCCCATCACTCAACTTTCTTTGCCACATTAAGCAAATAAAAAGGTATGATCTGATACACACTATTTTTAAAATTTAGTTACCCCTAAAGTGTATTGATGCCCTATGGCATCAATACACTTTACACAAAATTGTGCAGTAGTGTTTCCTCTGATTGCAAGCATTCAAATAGCAACAATGTAAAAATGTTTGGAAAACACAGTAATTTATAAAGTGTGATGAAATGTAACTGATCAACAAATGAATGGTTAAAAGCTGAACTGATGCAAAGTGCTTCAATGCAAAAGGAAAATGAGAAAGCTAAAGCATAGTAATAAAAGGCAATAGAAAACAAGGGCTCCATAAAAGCTCACACATACATAACACAGAGGCAACAACAACATGAACATAATATGAAAAGACAACATCATATCATTCACGAAGCAACACTACCAAATGCACTAGTGACACAGACGAAGGAAAAGTAAGACGAAGGAAGAGATATAGTCCTTAATGAAAAGTAACATTCCACATTCTTTTTGACTAAATGATTGGGTCACTATTTCATCACACAACTTTTAACCACGGCTGGGATTCGATCCTGCGACCAAAATGAAGGTAAATAGCAGGGGTTCAGATGTAATGTTCCCCATCCAACTGTGACATCAGAGTCCTCTGATATCTGATGACACGCACCTAGGGAGCGAGAGAAGGGAACAAAATGTTATCAACTGTGAACAGAACTACAGGCAAAATAATCAGGCCTACAAATACTGCTGGTATATAAAGCACAGTTCTGAACTGCATTTGAATATTGAATCAGCTATTGTAAAGTGCCACATCAGAAGGCACCAGTATTTTGCGCATGAAAGGCAGGTGTACCCACATTAGCACTAATGGGCACTCAACACTGGGATGACATCACGAGCATGATGCGCAGAGCTGTCAAAGGCATGGGTTTATTTTTCTCCCATTTACGGCATGTGCTGTAGCTTTCCCATCAGTAGAGCTATACAAACCAGTTATCAAGATATGAAATCTTATTTATTGGGAGCAAGGCTGCAAAAGCTGGCACCTCCATTGAAGTGACATACTATAAGGGATCATGTGGTCATAGTGACTGCATCGTCTGCTTTGGGAGAACCCAAGCAAGCTGTAAATGAAATTTTTTTAGTGCCACCTGCGCTGCTGTTCTGATCAAGTGGGAATGTTTTTGTACTTTAGGTAGGCATTTGACAACACTTGAAAGAACTACAATGCGTAATCACTGCATTTGAAGGCGTCCTAAATTGTAGGCCACTGATCTGCGCCGCAGTGCTGGACATATGCAACGAAGCTGGACATATACAATGAAAAGAAGGTTTTTCTTGGCTCGAAAGATGTAGCTTCTTCTTTTCAGGCTTGCCGAGTGAATAATCGAGAGCTGAGCTAGTTGGCACGTATTCATGCTAAAAGACTGGGCGTGCAAACACGGACACAAGTGAGAAGTCGAGACACCACAAACGGCATTTGCGGTGTTATGACTTTCTTTCTTGTGTCCGTGTTTGCATGCCCAGTCCTTTTGCTGAGCGACATACTTAATTTCTTCTCTCATCATGGTGACTTCATTAGTTTGAATTAAGCGATGTGAAAAGCACAGTTTCTTTGCAACTAGAGATAGCAAAAAAAGAAGAAAAAGAAATTATGGCACCTTCGCACCAGCGGTGCCAACCCTGAAGGAAGAGCGCAGCTGGGTGGCCTTCATTGTTTCTCTTTCTTTCTTTCTCTAGCTATTTCTTTGTCTTTCTCACTCTTTTTATCTTTATTTCTCTTTCTTCCCTATCTTTCTCTCCCCCTCTGCTTCTTTCCCTTTCTGTCTTGCTCTCTTCTTTTTCTCTTTTTCCTGTCTGTTTCTTTCTATCTCTATCTTTCTCTCTCTTCCTTTGCTTCTTTTTCTCTTTCAGTTTGCTCTCTGTCTTTTCTATCTCTGTTTCTGTGTCTATTTCTCTCTCTCGCCTTCCATGTCTATCTTTTTATGTCTCTATTGTATTTCTTTCTATTGCTTTATTTCTCTGTCTCTCTCTCTATTTTCTCTTTGTTTCTCTCTCTATCTTTCATGTGTTTCAAACGCCCCCCACTTCACCGAGCAAAGTTTTCATTTTACGCTCCCACCTGCTGTACACAGTTGTGGGACTTGCACAATTCCTGCGGCGCATACCCACCTGTGGTTTTCTGCGGACACCAAAAGTTTTTACAGCTGCCTTAAACAGCTCCGCTTTTAAAAAAGCTTATCGCTGGAAATTTCAAGTCTACATTTTTTGGTGCTCAGAGTCTCGTACACATATATGAAAAATTAAACGCCATGCTGGTGCTGCTGAAAAAGCAGTGGTTGACATTAATTAACAAAACACATAAACTTCATGCTTGGCAACTTTCACCCAATTATTACATTCTTTTATATGCCTTTTGGAACATCCTTTGCATGGTGTCCACACACGGGTAAACTTGTGTAGACAGTAAATTGAGGTTATGCTTAGGAGTTCAATCAAGGGAAAGCTGCTATATGCAGCAGATGTGTGACAGTGATGGGTCCTTCGACTAAGGCTTGCAAGGCCTCTGTTGAGCAGGCGCTGATCTCACCACCATGCTGGCATCCTCTCTGAGAAGATTGCAGACTATTGCCTTGATTTTTCTCCAGGAGCCTGGTGCTGAGGCAAAGAAGAGCAAGGTTCCTGGGCCTGGTCCCAGAAGTCCTGCACTTGGTCTTATAGCGAGCCTGGAACCATCAGCTGTAGACCATTTCGCGACAACAAAGAGATGTCAAGCATACTTTCGTGTAAACCGCACGACTTGCTGGGAGAAAGAGAGCGTTATTGAAAGCTTTTCTTTTTTTATGAAGACAAAGTTATCGCCCTATGGGCGTTGGGTGAACAATAGACAATAGAACAATAGAAGCTACCTTTCCTGCAATGCAGTTTGCCCAACTAATGGTCACTTTTTTATAGTCACTTCTGCAAACAGCATGTTCAAGCACAGTTTGCTTGCACTATGACGCGGAAAATGTAGCCACAGCTTTCTTGATATAAATACGTATAATAGACAAGCCCCAGCACATGAAACTATGACCTCCTCTCCCCTTGAAGCACAACAGGTGCCACCATTAGTTGGGCGAATGTGTAGCACAGGGAAGCGCACTTGCGGTTTATGAAAAGGGTCTATAGTGAGTTGTATTTAAGCTGAAAGCTGAATGTGCATGAATGTGCAGCTAGTAGAAATTTTTGTTGACATACGGCATCAGCAGTGTGTCGGAACGAAACGAAAAAAAAAAACCAATGTATTTTACTGCATCAGAAACGTTATCTCTTATCTCGTTTCACAGTGAAACAGAAATATTTTTTCATTGTTTTTCGGTTCAAGAGAAAAGTAGGCAGTCCAGAACAACTGATGTTGTGCAACGTGAGCATTACTGCATATCTCAGGAAACAGTATTAGAGCGCGCCTCAGGCAAGGATTCCAAAGATGTGTTGAAATTTTAGGAAGAATGAAAAGAGTGGCAACCAGTGCTACACATATTGCCGCAATTGGAGCTTGGTGTGCTAGTCGCACAGGCCAGCGCTGAAGTTTGTTTTACTAGAACAGCGGTCTCGCATATCAGAGAGTACATTTGATGACATGCTTCTTCTGAGATCGTGCTCACTCCCTTGACGCAAAACATTAAGCCTGCTCAGAGAATTGTCAAATCATTTGTGAGGAAAAATAAATGCTAGGTTTTTTTCGTTACTTTAATTAGAAATTTTTGTATGCAAATAAAAACCACAACAAACCGTTATGGACCATTTCTCTTGTTTTTTGTTTCAGAACAGAACTTTTTTTCAGTTGAACGAAACTAAAACCAAACTGAAAAACATTTCGTTCAGACAGCCGGGGAATCAGCAACATAGGCGTGTGCAGGGTTCCCCATCAAGGGGGCGGCAAAGGTTCATCGCAGCACCCCCCACCCTACCAGGTCAATGTATGGGGCAAATTTTATGCCCCCCCCCCCCTCTTAGGTGACTAGAAGGGTCAATGTACGGGGCAGATTTTGCACCCCCCCTCTTAGGTGATTAGGGAGGGCGGCTGCCCTCCCCCCCCCCCTGTGCGCACACCTATGATCAGCAATGTTGAGAGGAGTACCATGAAGAAGCACAGACAATATTGGAGACATTAAGAAATACTCAAGTAACTGAGCATGTGATTAAAAGGTACTATGTTTTGACTGTGCAGAATGTTAGAGGATGAAATGTCCAAAACCATCTGCTCAAGTGGAAGTGGTATTGTGGGGAGGAAGGAAAGAACGACTTGAATTGGCACCTAGCACTCCTACCAGTGCCGTTGACTTATGTGTATGTGCCAGTTTTAGGGGCGAAGCTCCTTAAAGCGGCACCCGTTCGTCCCCGTCGTAGTGCGTAACCAGTTTTAACGCTAGTACCAGATCTTGACCTCCAAGGTGGTGCCGGTGGGAGATTTCTCCTGTGCGTTGTTGAACAATAAAAAATTCACAGCGTGCGCGTTAACTAAAAGCCGACTTCTTCTGTCTCTCATTCCCCATTAGCAGCCATTGGCATGTTCCAGTAGGAAACGTTAGTAGAAGTAGAAGTGTAAGTGTTAGCTAAAAGCCGACTTCTTCTATCTCTCATTCCCCATTAGCAGCCATTGTTTACCTCCAAGGTAGTGCCTGGTGAGATTTCTCCTGTGCGTGATTAAACAATAAAAATTCACAGAGTACATGTAAAATTAAAGTGAGCTGCAAGTCGCCATGACTCTTATCGACCCTTTAGTATAAACCGGCCCGATCTCACGTCATCGATGATGTACTGGGCGTGAAGCTGCGCGATGCCGCCGCCAAGATCCTGCCGTACGAGAGCTTCGCCCCACTCATTATCATTCACCCCGTGGATATGCAGTGGAATTTTTTTAAAAGAAATACACATGGGAGACAGCGATTGACACTTTTACATGGATATAAATGTAATTCAATGTTGTTCCGCAGAAACTACTTGCTGAGCAATGCCATGCCAGTGAATATGGATCGGGAGCTACACTCCTACAAAAGGGTCAGCCAATAGCATTTGCAAGCAGAGCACTCACACGTACTGAAGTGCAATATGCAGATTGAGAAAGAGATGCATCCTATTGTCTACTTGTTATCCAAATTCCATCAGTATACCTTTGGGAGACACACAACCGTGTTGGCGGACCACAAGCTACTGCAAACAATCATGAGAAAACAGCTCGATGAATTACCCAAGAAGTTGCAAGGGATACTCTTGCAAACACAGCATTACAGCATTGACATTCAGAACTGACCAGGCAAGGAGCTTCTTCTGGCCAACATCACGTCTCAGAATAAGCAAAGGACATAAATGTTGTGCAGTGCTTCCCAGTCTGCAAAGATACGGTTGAAAAGATACGCGCTGCAACAGTGATGGATGGCTCTCTGCAGAACATTTGTGGCCATCTTGACAGAATAATAGTCTTCTTATTCTGTCGGGATGGCTAAAAACAAAACGTCAATGCCTCCGGAAGCCAAAGCCCACTTTCCGTTCAGAGATGAGCTTGTAGTTCTCGACAGTTTCATATACAAAGAGCAATGTCTAGCGATTCCCAAAGCTCTTCAATCTGACTTGAAGGAGAAGCTACAGCACACTATGACATGCACAAGATTGCATATACTGGACAGGCACGAACATTGAAATGAAAGATCATGTCGAATCACGTGAAGTGCGCCAAAAGCATGCACCAACGCGACCCGAGGCCAGAAAATACGTGGAGCAAGCTGCTAAGGTGGCCACTCCGCTTACAGGCATACACGAGTTACAGCAGCGGACAGACCCAGAGCACCGTGCGTCCGAGGCGGGTCACCACTCTGCCGAAGAGGTTCAATGGCTTTATGGTCTATAACGCTAAATTTCGACCACGCGGCGTTGCAAACCCTCTCACTACGAGCCGCTCTTAGCGCTCTCGCATTACCAGTGCTGGGCCAGTGTTGGAGGAAGAATCTCGGATTACCAAGGCGGCATCGCGGTAGAAGTCTTTCTCTAAAACCCTTTGTCTTCCCGCACGAGCGACATATACCACCTCTTTTCTTTCTTCCTTTTTGTAAACGTGTATTTTCTTGCTCTCGTCAGAGCCATTGAATTCTACCATGTCAACACGTTCTGTGTCCAGCCTGTTCAGGAAATCACAAAACACACCTCGCACAACGCAGCAGCCTCTTGAACGGGTTTTTTGTGCGATGTTACCTCATTGTAGTTTCTGTCACCTTTAAGTAACTTCAATAACGTTGCCCGCAGTGCTGCAACGTCGTTTTTCGAGCGTCCTGCGAGCATCGCACTGGTTGCAGCACGACCTCCTCTGCAGGTGCCATTGATGCAGGATGCCAAACCGCTTCGGTTTTCGATGGTTGCTTCCAAAATTGTTCTTTCCCTGTTGCAACTTTTCACACACGACAACGTATTTCAATGTGTTGAGGGGAAAATCTCGAAAACTATTTTGGACGGTAGCCAGTCGTACTCGTGTCTTCTTCTTCATCAGATTCCCCACCGATTCTCTCACCAAGTTTCGTGACGCTCGCACGCTCGCGCTTCACCGTGCCGGTTTCTCACTGGTCTTCTTGATAGTAAACACAGATCACCTTTCACAGCTCTCTTCCAGGCCCACTTGCTGGATGATCGTGGTATCCTCGAAGTAGACATAGACACCGTGGGCACGGCACCATCAACCATAAACAAAAAAACGAAACCTTGAGGCGAAAACAGCAAGAGCGCTACTAGCGGCACCTTTACGATAAAAAATATATTTTAACAATAAATAATACTTTAATACACATTCGTTACAAGTCACACAATAAGAAAGAGAAATGAATAAACTGGCCGCTGGCCGCTTTTTGTCATTTTTAACCGCCAGGATTCGCGGCGCACTACGGCGCGATATTTAAAGCGCTTTGAGAAGACGCTCAAGGTTGCGGTGGTTGCGATTCTGCGGGATTGGTCTAGAGAGTGCAGGCAGTGCAGGGGCGCAGGAATAAATTCGCCTTCTCTACAATAGGTAGCGTCTTCTCTCGTTCAGAAAGAACTCCCGTGCGGCATGCTGGCGGCGAGATTAACAGGCACTTTTAAAATGGCAATTTTACGAAATCGTCAAGTGGCTTTTCTGCAAGAACTAGTGCCTAGCCAGTATATTCTAGGAACTATACTATAACTTGTTCACAGAATGACTTTCTCGTCTTACGTGTCTTTCAAAAGTTACTGCTGGAATGTCACTCCTCACATCAAAGCTTTGCGTTGGGGGAGGGGGGTTAAACGAAAGATAGGATCGATAGACAGGGTGAGTATTTAATTGAAATAATAGTTTATTTTCATAGTCTGCGATCGAGGTCATTGTTCAGAAAATAATTAAGGCAGCTTCGCACAGTGCAGCCGAGCCTGAAAGAACAGCTTGTTTTTCCATATGAACCCTACGTGACAAGGCGAAGCACATGCATAACGCACGAGCTTTTTACTTTCGGCCTTACTAATATTAGCTTAATTAGATCGACCTTAGTTAGTCTAGGCTTAATTAGCTTGGTCTGAATTCGTATTGGCTTAATTATATGGACCTAATTAGAATTAGCTTAATAAACTTGGTCTTAATTAGCTATATATAGTCGGTTGAGGCCCGGCCCAGACGACTGAAGCGCGGCAGCCGATCGCTTACGCGACGAAAGAAATAGTTTCTCATTCTTCGCATGCACTCGCCACTCAGCAAATGTTCTCCGAAGGCGGGGTCACCGGCCGTCTGCGGCTCATGATCGACGTCAGTCTGCAGCTGCGCGCGCATTGGTGCCGGCTTGCGTTATTCCGCCTTTGAGGAGGAAATGACGCAGACTTCTAAAGTTGTATCCAACTGCAGATCTAGGGATTTTCTATCTCTTTCAGGGATTTGGCGTTTTTTAGATGTGAAGCATCTTATAGCGGAGTTCAATCCGGTGGTGGTGGTACATGCAGTGTGTACACTGTAATGGTGGTGTGCGGCGTGACCACCCTTACTGCGCATGCGCAAGCCTTCTCCACACACCTCCTCACCCCTCTCCACTTACCCCCTCCCCTCTCCCCCTATGAAACGCGGGCTTTGCCGAAACGCTGCTTCGCATCGCCTCAGGTCCCCTTTAGCGGGAGATGGTGTGATTTTTTTTTTTACTGAATTTAGTAGGGTTTTATGGAAGGCTCTTGAAATGTTAGATTACGTGGCCTAATATGATAGGCGTTACGAGTGATCACAAATTTACAACTAACTAAGCTAGGCTATAAAAGACGATAATTTTCGCTATTTGCTGTTTTTTGTGTTCTGCTGGGTTGAGTGAAGGCGCGTTTAGCTGTCCTTTAACGCGAAATTGCTTAACGAGGGCAAATGAAACTTTGTCGTCGTAATTGTGAATTGGCATGCACGCACGCATCATGAGTGCGCCCTGGGTGATTGCTGCTCTGTGAAACAAAGAATAATTAATAATTGTTGGGACGTTTCACGTCTCAAAACCACGATGCGATTATGAGGGACGCTCCCGAAATTTTGACCACGTGGGGTTCTTTAACGTGCACCTAAATCTAAGTACACGGCCGACGCCTCAAGCAAATTTCGAAAATGCGGCCGCCGCGCTGTGAAACAAAGAGAAATTCTGTCTTGTAGTACGCGTGAAAAAGCAACAAGTTCACGCTCGCCGCGTGCCTTCACCGCGCAAGGTCTCCATGTCGTCTAGGAGACTTTAAGAGAATTAAAGAAAACGAAAGTAGAACTGACAATGGGTTGAGAATTGGTATATGTTTGGATTCATTGTTATGCAAACGGCAAAAGAGACGAAAAGGCTGTTCGTGTGTTTTCAGTCTCCGTCGCGCCGTTTTCATAAGAGCAAAACTAGTGACAAAAATATTTGACAAAATGTAGAAAATTAGCAACTGACCGCCACCTCGCAAGCTGCGAGCACAAACCTCCACAGACTTGCAACTAACCCGAACAATCGCATAGACTTAACAAATATGTGTGTATCTGTAGCAAATAAAACCATCTGCAAGCCCTTTATCTGCAGCTTCACAGAAAATGCAGAAAAAAAAAAAGACCTTCAGGGACTCAACATTTAATAACATTCGGAATTGGGCCAGAGACCTTTTTGTTATAGAAATAACGGCATTAAAAAGTCAATCTAGGGTTTTACTGGCAATCTAAGGAAATTTCGGGGGTCAATTTAGGGATAAAACGTTGTCCTAAGTCAAAAGGCGTTGCCTAGGTTGGCACAGTTGGCATCACTGACGCCATATTTACGCCACCGGTGAGCAGCGCGCGACCGACGCGTTCGCGCGTGAATTTGTTGCGTGCAATGGGCTGTTGCTGCGCGGTTGGCTGCTCAAACCGTAACACGAAAGGTTTCCGTCTTTTTAAGCTTCCCAAGGAAAAGAACCGAAGACTCCTCTGGATTAGAAACATTAGGCGCAGCAAATGGATCCCGACCGACCGCTCCGAGCTATGCGAGGTACGTATCCGCGTATTTCGCTGTTGTCGGATTCCCGTATTGAACGCTTTGTAATTGTCCATTGCGTTTACATGGTTTATCGTACGTTCTAACAACAATTTTGATTTCGTAAAATACGTCCTTTCGGTCTGTTAATGAGCGAGAGCTTGAGATGTTGCTGTGATGTTGTAGGAGGCCGATAGATTTCGATATCAAAAGCTATAGACCTTTGTAAACAGCGGTAGGCTCCGCCCAGCCGACCCAGCTCGAAGCTCGCTACCGCCCTCTATGATCACGTGACAACTGGCGCAGCAGGTGCAAAAGATGCCTCCGAGAACCGCGCGCCGGGGCGCCTCCCGCATGTTTTTACCAGCGGCGGCCGCAACAGAGAAAGTTGCACTGGCTGTAAGAGGGGCTCTAAAATGAACATATAACAGCCATGTTGACCTGTATCTCTAGCTCTGAGAACAACATCAAAACATGCGGTATCTTACTAACGGCGGGAATGCGACTCATTTGCGAAATATCGCCGTTGTGGCAGTCTAGGTCACATGTGTACGTTTTAATTTCTTAACTAATGCAAGAACGACCGATCCAGCTCAGCAAGAGGCTCTTGGGTACGATATGCAAATGCGTGGAGTAAAAATATATATACGAAGCGTTACGGTAAATCCTCGCATATAACAAATTGCCGGGGAAGTTATTGATGCAAACGACAAGGGTGATCTCGGCGACACTTTCATCCGTGATACGCTTGCCATAATGCTTCAACAACATGCTGTGGACAAGGCGGTTATGTACCTGTCAGGTCCGCTCCGTACGCTCTAGTCGAGACCGCAAAATGCGTACGTCCCGTAAACTGACTTGGCAGGTTTCCCGAGTGTTGTTTTTTTGTGAATTCCAACAGACATGGAAATATCGTTAAGCGCACCGCAGCCAGAACAGCCCTCTACGGTACACTTGTGTTAGGTGTGTCATCGCAGCCGCATACGATTTGGAAAAGCATAGTCGAAGTCATCCTTTCGTTCGCTGCTGCGCTAATGAACCGTGCTCACACAGGAAGAAACGCATGCACCATGACTGACCCACACCTTTAGTTCACGCGAGTACAATGAAATCCTTTTGACACGTCTAAGAGTTCTGCAGTTACATCAACAATGGCAGCTGTGAAGAATTCTCTGCATATGGCAATGATATCCACAACGTTAACGTGCTTTGAGGTAAACGTGCTCACTATGCCTCCACACAAGGCTTATGCCAAAAAATGCGGTGCGGCACATAGCAATGACAAACGCTTGGCAAAGCTATAATCCTTTCTGGTGGGTAAGCTGCCCCAAAACATCACCGATGAGCCGGTGTCGCAGACAAGTTCTTGCATTTTACAGCTGTGGCTAATTTCTTGCGACGGTCTTCGTAAACAGCCACTAAAGAAATAAAAAAACTTATTCCATTTTTCTGGTGTCTTCCTGTGCAAATAACCGTGACACTGCTAGTCAGTACACCGTTTTTTTCTTCTTTGCACGACGAACAGCGCACACACCAGTGAAAACACAGCAGCAACTGAGATGGGCACAGCGGCTTTTGCCTACCGCGCGAAGCTAAATGCCTGGCGACAGCGCCACCGCATTTTCGTGACGTAGGGGTGATGGAATACGTCTATAGATGGTTCCAGCGGTGTGCCTGCTGTGCTTCGTTTGTTGCTCTACTATTTCTGGCGCATTCCTTCAAATGTGTTTGGAGCGATGTCTAGGGACTCTATGAAGGGGCTCGATGGCGTTGCACGGAGGAGGTACAAGCCAAAACTGCAGTGGCGAGAAGAGTTGCCTGATACTCTGGATAGGGAAGTTGTGCAGTTCAGCTTTTTGACTGTAGCTAGAAACTTGTCTCAGTCGTGGACATATTTATGTAGTTTGGTCTAGGCACACAACATCACGATAAAATCATTACTGCGCTTGTGTCACACTGGGCACTTTTGAGAGAGATCGGCGCCTATCGGAATCGATCGTGATCCAAAATTAAGTCTTCGGTATGACTGAGAAAATATAAAATGTACTGATTATGTGATGGTGCCAGGTGAGGCTGAGTCACGCTAACTACTGTGGTTTACTCACGAGTACATTATTCATGTATCAAGCTTTCAAGTTAACCCGCCTATATCTACAGTCCACGCTCCAACCAAAAGGTAAATTAGCTATAGTGCGATGGTGTCCATTGGCGGCAACATGACAGACGATGAGTCATTTGCTCGCACCGATGTGAACCGACTCGCAGGCATTGCTCTCACAAAAAGCAAATGCAATGGCGTCACTGCAATTGGCAATAAAATGTGTGCACCGCGACGTGCACTGTGCGGCGATTCATGTTGAGTGGCAGCTGCTTTGGTGTCCCGAGTGTTGCTTCGAACAGTTTTAGCCAGCTTTCACATTTTGCTATCCACTTTAGGCATCAGTGCAGCTATCTGTCATGGGTGGAAGATGACAGCGTCCAGTGTGTTCCTTATAATTGGAGACCTTCGACTAACGTCTGAGTATGCATTGAACTTTACTTGCCTTGATGAAGTGGGCAGAACAAATCTATGCACTCTTTGTGCGAATCCAGTCTTTGTCACCTGATCGCTACAATCCAGGTGCTCTTTCTGCCTTCATCTGTCGCGAAACAGAACGTTTTGACTTGCGATAGCAAATCAGTTACGGATCGCAGACTGCAGCTTGGTACTACACATCAGTGCCCGAGTTGCGAGTGCTTCATCGGAATAATTATATCCGCAGAAAAGATCTAAACACAAGCAGTCGTGGCCAGCAATGCAGGCCTAAACCACGCTGAAACAAGGTAAACAAAGCTTTCAAGGGAGCGTTTCCGGTGAACGCACAATGTTGCCAGAGAACGGCAAGCGCTGGCAAAACCGTCTATGGTGCCGCTGCGCGTGAGCTGCGGCAGTTATGTGGCATGCGCATATGTTACGTGGCTTGCGTGTCTAAATGTCAGCCTATGGTGTATTCACCACTGTGTTGCCGCTTATGTACATACATGTTGCCAGTTTCACGCTTGATTCATGCATGTAAACTATTCCATGCCTATTTGCAAAGCGAATGTGCGTCATGCTTTTTAGTCATGCACATGTAGCGCACGGTGTCTGTGCTCGTGCAGGAAGCTCTTCTACAGTAGCAACGGGCCCACATGTACTTGCTGAAACTTTGTGATTAGGAAGGATGGAGCATGCGGATGTCGTGCGGAAAAAAATGTGCGCAGTTTGCATTACTGTACTGCAAGGCTGGAACCAACAGCGGAGCTTGTGTTCTGACTCCTGAGGAAGAAGCTGCCCTCCCAAGCCCGTGTCCCTGTCCCGCTTAACGACATGAGTTTGACGGGAACATGTCATGTGACAAATGCTACATGATTTCTTTTGCAGGAACATGTCGCGTGACTAGTGTTACATCACTTTATGTCACGTAGCAGTAGTCACGTAATGTGGCTTGGGGTCCCCGGCACTGCTTTAGCGCTGGGGACCCCGAGCCGCTTACGTTTTCGCGCTGTTACATTCCTTTGTACTCCAAGCTGCATCCATGGAGAATACAAGGGAATGCAAGGGCTTACGCAAGTCGCTTTGGGCCCCTGGCGCTAAAACTATCTATTTACCTGTGCACTACACGTAAAGCGAGAAATACATTCTGTGAACATGAGTTCTAGGTTGTAAAAGTTCTTGCAGAAAAGCCTAATTGACCATTTCACAAATTGTCAATTCTTCCTGAAAAGGGTTAGCAGACAACACGGCCAGCTTTATTTCTTAACGGGAGAAGAGGCTGCCGATCGTAGAGAGGATGAAACTGCGCCGTTTTCCTTTTCCTGCCCTTTCTGTTTCATAGACAGAAAATGCGACCTTTCTTCTCTGCGACAGCCTTGAATACTTATCTTTGTGGGAAAATTAAATGCCACATTCCATGCCGGATTAACGATACTGAAAGGAAGGAAAACAGACATGCTCTAACGGCTTGATCAATGTGCCAGGGCACTTCCAACTTACCGTCCAGGATGATCTGTCCAGAAATGACATGGTGCGAGGTGTCAGCAGTGTGTTTGTGGACTTCTTTCGCAATGTCGTGTGCAGGTGGGCTTCGAGGCGCTTCTCCGAATACAAACACATGTGCTGCTATGCTTTCACCTAAAACTCCCTATGCATTAATATGTGTGTTCTTAAGTTCCCGTCGAGTAACTGTTGACTCATCACTGCTGTGACACCTTGGGTATATTAACGCCACTGAGATCTATGTCTAACACGAGTTCTTTCAGTTCAGCGAGAAGTTTCTTGGGGCCTTAAAACCATTTCATGCGCGGGTATCTCTGTTCTTTTTTTACCGTTTACTTTGACTAGCCTTAATTTAATAACTAGCATTATTCATGCAGGCACACTTTGAGCCATCGCAGTTTGAGCAAGGCCGGCAGGATGGATGGAAGAAACTCAAGGCTAATGCCATTCCCACCATATTTGCTTACAATCAGGAAGAAAGAAAGGAGCCACAGATAGAGCCACCAAAAGATGAAGAAATATCACCTGAGGTAGGCATTGTATTTTCCAGTGTTTCCATGCCTTTCTTGTGAAGCCAAGGTGGTTAACAATGTCAGGCATGCCTTTGTAAATAATGTTGAAATTTGCTGCCTGCACCATGATATTTAGGCATATTTAAATAACATGATATTTAAGCATTTGTTATTTTCATTTGGTTTCATTAACTTTATATATTATGTTGGCAAAACTGTGTCCCTGACTATATTTTTCCCCACAACAGCAATTATACGATTCAGAGCCACCAGAAGAGGATCCATCAACAAGCCATGTGAGCTTGCAACAAGACAATCCACATGTCACCCCTTCTGTGTTGCAACCATACATCATCCTTGTAAGTGCACTGTGTGACTACTTGTGAATTTACATACACTCGTATGAGCAGTGTAGTATATAGCTGTAATTCATTTTCAGGTACATGAACTGGACGTGAAAGTAGAAGCAGACCAGTCAGGTGACCATGCCTGCCCAAATTCAAGCACAACAGAGAAAAGTGCAAGTGTGAGCTTTTCATTTCATTACAGTGGTCTTTTGAGTACGAACGATGACACGTGTTGTTTACTAGTCAGTTTTTTATGCAACTCTAGTCACCAACCTCAAATGCCAGTGATAGAACAGCAGATACTAATATACTGAATACTCGCCAGGTAGGCACGCAACTGAGAACTGCAGCCCAAGTACACCATATGTTTCATCATTATTTGATCACACTAAATAAATTAAGGCTACAATTTGGATTGTTTCTGCCATTTGCAGTACCAGAGCTCTAGCGCCAATGAAGCATTGTCGAAAGAATCACTTGAAGATTATGGCAGCTCAGAACTGCACACTTCAGTCAAAACTCTTGCCTGTGCCTTTCCAGACCAAAGATCAAGTTCTACAGATGTAAGTCCTTTCCACTGCTCTTGTCCATACTTGTATGCTGAGATCACAATCTGTTTTCTCTGTTGCTTGCTTTTCCTACACCTTTGCCATAATTTTGATCTAAAAGTAGGGGTGTGCGAATATTCGAAAGTTTCGAATATTCGTCGAATATTACATTCGAAATATTCGTATTCGATTCGAAAATTGTGTATTCGAAAAGTTTCGAATATTTGATAACTTCGAATATTCGAAAAATTCGAATATGCGATTTTATTATCATGCATAAAATAAATCGTCTTCCACATTTCTGCTGCATTCGTATAGCTAAAAACGTTGCCGAGAGGAGCGATAAACATCGTAAGTACACGGAGGCACATTATCTGCCTGCGACGAGCGCCCTAATACGTATGATGTATTGCTGGTGCATCTCCGACGTGCAGCGCTGTTGGCGATCATGTAACCATACATTTTCAATATTATGCGGCCGTAACGTGCCGCACTACCACTCGTTCACTATGCGGGACCACTTCTGAAGAAAGACAGTGACCCACGTGACTGGTGGCGGACTGTAGGCACCTTCAGATACCCCAGTCTGGCAAAGCTTTGCCCCATGTACCTCCCTATACCAGCCACTTCTGTTCCAAGCGAGCGTGCCTTTTCAGTGGCGGTGGGGGGGGTGTCTCTGTTAGAAGGGAGCGCCTTCTGCCTGATCATGTGGAGCAACTCATATTTCTTCATGATAACATCTAGTCATTACTTTCATTGTGCCGTGATATTTGCTTCTGTTGTGATGTGCATTGTGCTAGCCTGGACATTGTGTTCTGGAGATAGCAGTGTATGTTGTGTTGCCGGTCAGGCTGTTAATGTTTTTTTTTTCAAATAGCTACATGTTAAATAAAATATTGCTACTGTGGAGGCATTTTTCCTTTGATATTCGATATTCGATTCGATATTCGAAGGTGGATATTCGTATTCGATTCGTATTCGAAAATTTTGATATTCGCACACCCCTATCTAAAAGCAGTCATAGAGCTCACTTAGCAATGGTGAAGCTATGAATGCCATGACATTGTGACGCCAGCTTAAAGGCTGGAAGTTTTGTTCAGATAAATTAAGTTTGTTTTGTTGTGTTATTGTGTACATTACTTAAGGTGCCAGTAATAAATGCACTTACTGGAAACAATTCCAGCTGCAGCGTGTGAACAGGTCCATTTGCAGCCAGAATTACAGTAATTTATACAGAGGTAAATCATCACCATGGGATTCACACATATTTGCAACATTCATCGGACTTTAAATCATTGCAGAAACCATAGCGTAAAAGCAAACTGGGGACGAGATGAAGACAGGACCAACAAACAAGGGACATCTCATCCTCTGTTCATTTTTGCACTGTGGTTTCTACAGCACGATGGACTATCAATGTGCGCTTTCAATGGACTATCAATACGCCCTTCCTGCCTTTCAGATTATTCTCTAACTGTTAGTGTCTACTTGCAGTCGCAATGCCCCCCGGATCCCTTCAGCGGTCATGTTGGCTGGTCATCTTGTAGCACCATGTTCAGGCCGCTTCTTCTCTACATGCAGATACACCTGTGCGGTGCAACAGCAAGGGCCAGCGCACATCAAGATGCAACGAGCTTTGTCAGCGAAGCGCATAATTCTACTTGTGTCGTTGCACATGCATCACTTATCATCGACGAAGGTTGGGCAATGCTGCTTCGAGCACCATCAACGTCACCTCAAGTCGATCCCTTCAGTGGGCATTGGCTGGTCATCTCGTAGCAACGTGTTCAAGCCGCTTTTCTATGTGCAGGTTCTACGTGCAGGTTAACAAATTATTGTATTGGGCAGTGTGCTTTGTGTCCGCGGTAAAAGACGAAGAGACCATAGGCGTGCGCAGGTTAAGTCAGTGCAAGACAGACTTTGCCCCCCCCCCCCCTCATAGGTGACTGGGGGGGGGGGGGGGCAGCTACCCCCCTGCCCCCCATATGCACGCCTATGGAAGAGACCGACAAGCTCGGACAGCATGGCTGTGACATCAATTTAGTCACCTGGCTAATAAATGTTTGTTTGTTTTGGGCCTTCTGTTCCCACAAGTTGGTGACCTCGGACGTCTCCCACATCGCAACTGTACAAGTCCCGAAGCTTCTCTTCGACGCCGTGGCACCGAACTCCCAAGAAAATGCGACGCCACGCTCAAGCTTCCCGAGTTCTGGCCCGCAGACTGTGAGCTCTGGTTTATCCACATCGAGGCGCAGTTCCGCTGCCACCGCATCACATTGCAGATTGCCAAGTACGGCCATGTCGTGAGTGCGCTCAGCTCGACCACCACAGCTTTGATCTGCGATGTTTTGCTAGCTCCACCACCCAATGACCCGTGTGACACCCTAAAATGGGAATTACTATGGCGCACCACCGACCCCGAGTCTTGACGCATTCACCAGCTCCTTTCATCGAAAGAACTTGGCGACAAAAAACTGACCGAGCTGCTTCGCCGCATGACGCAGCTACTCAGAACCAATCCATCATCAACGAACTCGAAAATCATTCGTGAAATAGCTTCCTGCAGCGTCTGCTGAATCAGATACGAATGATTTTATGTGCCTTACCTGCGACGAAGTCCATTGAAGACCTAGCAACAATAGCAGACCAGATCATGGATACTTTCTGTATCTGCCATAAACTGTTGTAATGCGCCAGTCTTGAATCAATCACAGTTACAGCAGCGCTTTGACAACCTCAGCACCTCAGACGCACAGCATGCTGCGCAAGTGGACCAACTACTGAGCTAGCTACATTACGCTTCTGTGCAAATAGAAACCAGTTGCGTAATTGCTCGCCAAGCCAAAGCAAATCCCGCTATCCGTGTGCCTTTATTTGTTGGTATCACGCCAGATATGGCACTCGTGCGTGTCAGTGCCGTCCACCGCGCAACTTTTCGCGAAATGGTTGGGCCAGTCACTGATGACGGCAAGTGCTATCGGCCCTATGTCCAGCCGTCTTTTCTATGTCACCAACCGCGTAACAAAAGCTCGCTACCTTGTAAACACTGGTGCAGAAATTTGTGTGCTTCCCCCTACCTTTGAAGACCGCAAACGACATCACCATGACACGTACTTTCTGACCGCCGTCATCAATTCCAACATTAAAACGTATGGCCAGGAATCGGTAACTCTTCATCTTGGACTGCAGCGCCCTTTTCGATGGCTCTTCATTGTCGCCAACATCTGCGGGATGGTCATCGGTGCCGATTTTTTGTGATAGTTTGATCTTGTTCTTGACCTACGCCATTGCTGCCTTCTGACTCCACGACCAACCTGTCGGTGCAAGGCATCACCACTTCTGCTCTGCCCTTGCGTCTCATATAAGCACACACCCGGGTATCGGCACATCGGTTCACCATCCTACAAGAATTTCCAGAGCTATTCCAACCCCCATCGCCAGATTGTCCAATAGTCACGCGCCACATTACAATGAAAGGACCACCGGTACACCATCAGTATATGCCTGACCTCGCTGCTTTGCACCAGACCGACTGAAAATTGCACAGCGAGAATTTGATCACATGCTCGAGTTGGGCTTCGTTCGTCCTTCTGCTAGCCCTTGGGCATCCACTTTACACGTGGTTCCAAAGAAGATAGGCAATTGGACACCATGCGGAGATTACTTTGCGTTAAACAAAGTGATGATCACCGACAGCTATCCTATTCCTCACATTCACGACTTTACCGCATTGCTTCACGGTTGCTGCATATTCAGCAAAGTGGATCTAGTAAAAGCTTACCACCAGATCCCTGTGGAGCCTTCCGACATTCCTAAAACTGCAATCATCACACCATTCGGCTTGTTTGAATACGTGCACATGTCCTTCGGTCTCCCAAATGCTGCTCAAACGTTTCAGTGGTTCGTTGATCAAATGCTACTTGGCCTGACCTGTTGTTTCGTCTATTTAGACGACATTCTTGTTTTCAGTCGATCTGCTGCGGAACACGAATCAGACCTAAGTAAGGTCTTCGAATGTCTCCGTCAATATGACCTTGTTATCCATGTCTCGAAGAGTGAGTTTCTGTCCGTGTTTAACCCGTTGTGCTGTCAATTATTTTACCTCGAAGAGTGAGTTTGGCATCGAGTAGACCAGCGCGGCATCCAGGCCGTCTCAGTCCGCATTCAAATTTCCCACAGCCGTCGACCACAAAGAAATTGCGGGAATTTCTGGGCCTCATCAGTTACTACTGCCGTTTCATTCCTCGTTGTGCTTCCACCTTGCAGCTGCTGCACAGTCTGCTCACGAGCAAACACGTCTAATTGCTATGTTCCAGTGGCATTGCGATCAAGGAGACGAAGAGAAGGACGACAAAAGATAGACTGGCACGAACTGTTGTGTCGGCAGTGCTGCTCGCCTAACCAGTTGTAAATACATCTATACATATTCAAGTCTGTGTCTTTCCCGTAACATATTTGGTGGAGCACTGCGATCCCTGTCCTTGCCACGGAATTCTGCAGTGATCGTTCACTCGCAGCTTTCAACGTGACCTCTCAGGACTCGACTACACCCACTCTGGTCGTCGCGCCTCCTGCCCTGCCTGCCACCCCACTGGTCGCAACAACTTGTGTCACGGCTCCCATCTTGAAAGACCCTGGCGTGTTCTCAGGCCTTGATGGTTGTGACGTCGACCAATGGCTGTGCCTGTACGAACGCGTCAGTGCCAGTTACAGATGGGACCCTACACACATGCTCACGAATGTAATCTTTTACCCCGACAGAACCCCCCGTGTCTGGTTTGACACCCACGAGCATGATATTACAAGCTGGGACAGCTTCAAGGAGAAGATCCGTGAGCTTTTTGAAAACCCTTTTGGGTGTTGACTAGCCGCAAAAAATGAATTAACTCGCGCGCAAACTTCCACTGAGTCCTACATTGGTTATATTCAAAATGTCCTAGCACTCAGCGGCAAAGCCGACGAAAACATGTCCTAGCCAGAAAAAGTTGTGCGCATCCTCAAGGATATCACCGCTGACGCGTTTAACTTGCTGGCGTTCAATAACGTTTCGTCTGTTGATGTGATAATTCAAGAATGTCGCCGCCTGGAGGAACAGGCTAAAAGCAGGTGCATCACACATCAGACGCCTGCGATAACATAACACGACTCGTCAGGCATGAACTTGAAGTGGTTGCTCCTGCTACAGTTACAAAAAAGCTAAAGATCATTAATATAACGTTGCCCTGGAAAACTTCTTACTTTCGTCCCCATTGAAGTTCTGGCAGCATTCTGGCAAAATTCGCGCCACGACATCAGTTGGTCCTCACAGTTCTGGTACCACGTACGTGCTCTGTCCTCCAAATAGAAGTACACACGTCGTAGTTTGGCAGCGTCGTCCCATTTCTTCAAGGCAGCCACACGCTTGAAGTCGACTAACCAGTCTTCAACGTCTTGGTGCACAGTGCCATGGAACGGCGTCGGAACCCGCGGGCTCTCAAGTGTGTACCGCTTCACCATCGTGCTTTCCGTGCCGGTTGGAGTGGTTTGAACGGAAGTGCTGGTCATACCGGTTGAAGTGGTTCAAGGCATAATGTCGGCGTCGGGAGGTAATCCCCTGATCCTGTGGCTGGCCCGATGCACGGGAGTGTTGACTGGCACTGGGCTTGTGGGGCGGCTTCCAGGAGGGGTCTGCAACATCCGCGAAGTTGCCCAGCACCTCCACCACTTGTCACGTCGCTTCAGAGGTCCAGGCGGGGTTTATTGGTCGTAGAGCAGCAGGGCTCTTGGTAAACGCGTCGGTTAAGCTCGCTTTCCAGAGGGATAGCGCGCGGACTTCTTTCTTTCATGACCTGTGCCTCCCTCCGCCCATGCATTTCACCCACTACTACAGGTGGCAATATTTCTCCTAGAAAGAAGTGTTTTCATAATATATGGGCAAATGTGGCTATTGTTACTAACAACGAAACAATTCCAGAATCATTTAATACATTCTTTTGCTCAGTGCTTACTGATGATGAGAGTAGAAGGCCATGTTCAAAAACAGGTCATGCCATCCCACCAATAAGCAACATTGCAATATCCGACAAAGAAATCTTGTCACTGCTCCTTCACATTGATCCCAAAAAGTCGCCTGGTATTAATGGCATACCTAACGTGTTCTTTGTGAGATGTGATGAATGGCGCTGAAAGTGCTTGTGCATTATTTTTCTGAAATCATTGTGGCAGCGCAAGCTTCCAAGTGACTGACAATTTGCAAAGATTATTCCTATACCCAAATCATCTAACACTTCTCTCGTTTCTGCCTATAGACTGATTTTTCTGCTGTGTTCATGCGCAAAGGTGTTAGAACACATTATATTCAAGCACCTCTCAATTTTTCTCGAGGAACACAATCTAATTGATGACCGGCAACACGGCTTTCGAAAAGGATTTTCAGCGGTCACACAACTGCTGGAAACTGTTCATGAGTTGCAGCTATTATAGATAAGCAAGGTCAAATTGACATGATTTTCCTAGACTTCGAAAAAGCATTTGATCGTGTGTCTCACGCAAAACTTCTGGCAAACCTAAACCTACACTGAAAAAAAATACCTTAGTTTCATGGATTGAGGCCTACCCTTCTTATCGAAGTCAAATAGTTACTATCGATAATTTGTACTTCGATCCACGGCCAGTGAAGTTTAGAATCCCTCAAGGTTCAGTGCTGGCCACTCCTTTTAAAAATTTTTATACGTTACATAGCCCATGATATCCAGGTTACTATTATGTTATTTGCAGATGACTGCATGCTTTACTAGGAAATACGTAGTACAGGTGGCCAGGTCCTTTTAAATGCAGCTTTAAAGGGACACTAAAGAGCAAAACGATTTTTCTCGCATTAGTAAAGTAGTCTTCCACGATACCAAAAACACCACGCTTTCTGCGCGAAGAAGCTTAATAAGCGAGAAAACGCGCAAAAAGAAAATACAGGTGGCGACGCCACCTTGGAATTCCCGCACCATTTGCCGTGACGTCACATATTTTTGACGGCGCCTGCTTGGGCCTACGTAGTTCCTAATCGGTTAAATCGAAGTACATTGTCCTCTGAGGGGGCCAGAGACTTGACATAACGAGTTTGTGGAAATTTCGTCGAACCAGTGGCGCCAAAATACGTTAAATGCTCTTTGAAGTCTTTTACGTCACGAATTACAAAGTTCAGTGCGAAATTTAAGAATGAAACTTTGAACTTGGTTTTCTCCTCTAATAATAAACCTATGGTGGTGAAATAAACTTCACAAGAGTTATCCGAGCACACTTTATCAATCTAAACCAATTCATTGTTTCTCTTTAGTGTCCCTTTAACAAAAATATCGTGGTGTGCAGTGTGGCAAATAAATGTTAATGCAATGAAAACAGTGGCTATGACTGTAACACGTAAATGGCGTTCCTTGCAATACTTATACTATATCAGTGATTAAAAATTATAGTTTGTTAATACTTACAAACACTTGGGTGCTGTATCAAGTGCAGATTTTAAGTGGAATGAGCATGTTGCCTACATTGAAAAGAAAGCTATGCAGAAATGAGGATTTCTAAGACTGTGTTTGTGTAAATCCATCCCAAAAATTGAAATTAATTTTACACAAAACTTTCATCCGTCCAATTCTCAAGTACTCGTCCATGGTTTGGAATCCCCATGGCCAAGTAAATACATTAAAAAACTTGAAATGATTCAAAGAAAAGCAATCCGGTTTGTTTACAATTGCTACAGTTCCTTTACTTCACCCAGCAAATTGCTAAAAAAAAAAAGCTGCCTTATATACACTGCAGGCAAGACAACAGCATGATCGATTGAAGTATATGTTTTTACTTTAGCACGACAAGCTGCACATAAAGAAGAATGCGCACATAGAATCAGTTCATCGCCGATCAACTCGTGAGCGTCCAAAAAACTGAAGGAGTATTCTTGTACGACAAAAGCTTTTAAAAACTCAGTTTTTCCATGCACCGTCATTACTTTGAATGCTGTATCTGCAGATCTGAAAAACTGCGCAACTGTTCAGTCGTTCATGGCAAAACTTAGACAACAGTAACACCTGACTTTCCGCTTCCCCTCCACTCCCCTATTAATTTGCCTCGCATAATGCATGTGTAACAGGCTTCAATTTATGTTGCACTTTCTAGTACTTTTTCATATACTTAAAATATTTTCATGGCATCCATTGCACTTATGCATGTCTCAAGGCATTCTATTTTGAAACGTTACTGGTCTTGCCCTTTTTATAACGTGTTTGTTTTTTAGATGCTATGTGATTAACAGATGTTTATCAAGAGATGTTTTTTATCTTGTTTTCTTCTTTTCTTCTTGTGTGCATATGGAAAAAACTTATGAATTGTATACGTGCTGCGTTTCACTTTGATGCAGATGGTGAATGAAGTTCTGCGGGATATTTGTTTTTCTCTTGTAGTTCCATATCTGCTTTCTTTTATGTGTCACCCATCCCTGCTTAAGGCTTCATATGAGAGGCCAGCAGTACTTCTGAAATAAATAAATAAATAAATAAATAAATAAATAAATAAATAAATAAATAAATAAATAAATAAACGCTCAAATGACACTGAAACGCTAGCTGAGGCAGCCAGTACCAATCATGCCCCCTCAGGTGCAGAGATTGCTGCGGGGTCAACGATGCTGTCTTCTGACAGTGTAGTTTGTGGCACACAAATGTAGCTGTTTTAGCTAAGGCTCTCTATTCGTGCTACATCCACAGAGGTTATCTGCAAGTGAAACAGAAGCCAATAACATTACCATAAAGGAGGAAGGTGCCGTGACCGGTGTGAACGTAAGTGCTTTGTTTTCACTATGCTTAGGTAGTGCAGCTAATCTTCAATGTCGGTGTGCATTCGTATTGCATTGCAGGATTCAAGCTTCACTGAAACAGCAGGTAACCTAAACGAGGTTTTGGGGACAGAGTTTAATGCTTCGACAGATCCTACAAATGTAAGTAGATGTGTGCGTTCATACTTTGTTACAGAAATAATGATACTAAATCTTGTGTCATTGTTTTCTTACTTTGATTGAAACCAATAACTGTATGGAAATGTGCTACAGCCAAAAAGGCATTGACATTGCGTCATGTTCACGTAGAGAAAGAAAAGTGCAAGAATCCGATAAGGATTCTGGGCTATAAATTCTATCGCTTAGAATTAGAAAGCTCAACAAAACGGAAATATGAGCGCTTGCAAACTGGATTGAAAAGAATTTTCAGTGATGACCAAATCCAAGCCTTGTCCCGTGAGAGCAACAGAGGATGCAAATGGTCAGAACAGACAATTAAGGAGAGCCTGGAGCTTTATTTTGCCTGTGGCACAACAGGGTATGACCTGCTCTGCTCCAAGTCATTGGAGCAGAGCAGGTCATTTGGCGGTATTCAGTAGGAGCGGGCGCAGCGCTATCAGTAGGCAAGGTGTCCCGGAGGGCCTGGTGCAGCTCGTCCTTAATAACAGTTGTGATAGAGCTGAGCGTAGGATGGGGCGTTACGCGGGCCTTTTGCAACTCTTCACGCACTACAGAACGGATGAGTTCTCGTAGGCAGTCATTGATGGATTAGTGGCGGTGAAAATGTCAGCAGCGGACATGCTATTGACATGCCTCTCGAACAGGTTGGATCGCTGTTGCAGCATTTTTGCCATGGTCACAGCCTCGGACAAGAACTCCGCGACCAACATTGGAGGGTTCCGCACGAGGCTGGCAAAGAGCTGCTCCTTGACCCCGCACATCAGATAACGCAACTTCTAGTCCTCCGCCGTTCTTGGGTCAGCTCGTCTGAAGAGGCATGTCATGTCTTCGACGTATGTGGTCGCAGTTTCGTTTGGCAACTGGACGCGGGCCTGGATCGCTCGTTCTGCTTGTTCTGGCGATCAGCGCTGGTGTAGGTCTCCAGAAGCCTACGACAGAATTCGCGCCACAATGTCAGTTGCTCCTCACGGTTCTGGTACCATGTACGCGCCCCGTCCACGAGGTAGAAATAGACACGTCCCAGTATTGCCGCATCGTCCCATTGGTTCAAGGTTGCTACGCACTCGAAGGCGACCATCCAATCTTCGACGTCTTTGAGCGCCGTGCGATGGAACGTCGTCCGGACCCGTGGGCTCTCAAGTGTATTCTGGTTCGACATTGTGCTTTCCGTGCTGGTTGGAGTGGTTTGCACAGAAGCGCTGGTCATACCTGTCGAAGAGGTGGAAATCGTATCGGCGACTTCCGGAGGCAATCCCCTGATTCGGTGGCTGGCCCGATGCTCGGGGGTGTTGACTGGCACTGGGCTTGTAGGGCGGCTCTCTGGAGGGGTCTGCAACATCCGTGAGGGATACCCAGCTCCTCCACCAGTTTGTCACGAGACTTTAGACGTACTGGGGTCCTTTAATAACCCAACGAGTAGCAGGCTCCTGAAAAGCGTGACCGTCGGGGCTGGCACTCGAGCACGGAAGAAGCGCATGGTCTCCTTTCTTTCTCGGCTGAGAGCCGCTCGTGCCCTCGATCCATTACGTGCAGGTGGCAATATTCAAGTCTGAGTCTTTCCCGTAACATATTTGGTGTAGTGTTGCGATCCCCGTCCTCGTCACAGAACTCCGCAGCGATCGTTCACTCGCGGCTTTCAACGTGACCTCTCAGGACTCGACTACACCCACTCCGGTTGTCACGTCTCCTGCCCTGCCTGCCACACCACTGGTCACAACAACTTTCGTCACACTTCCCGTCTTGAAAGACTCTGGCACGTTCTAGGGCCTTGATGGTTGTGACGTCGACCGATGGCTGCGCCTGTACAAGCACGTCAGTGCCAGTTACAGGTGGGACCACACCCATGCTCGCGAATGTTATCTCTTACATCGATGGAACCCCTCGTGTCTGGTTTGACACCCACGAGCATGATATTACAAGCTGGGACAGCTTCAAGAAAAAGATCCGTGAGCTTTTTGGAAACCCTTTGGTTGTCAACTAGCCGCAAAGAATGAATTATCTACTTGTGCACAAACTTCCACTGAGTCCTGCATTAGTTATATTCAGAATGTCCTAGCACTCTGCTGCAAAGCTGAGGAAAACATGTCCGAGCCAGAAAAAGTTGCGCACATCCTCAAGGATTTTGCTGCCGATGCGTTTAACTTGCTGGTGTTAAATAACGTTTCGTCTGTTGATGCGATGATTCAAGAATGTCGCTGCCTGGAACAGGCTAAAAGCAGGCGCATCACACATCAGTTCCAGTGCCTTCCAAATACTGCAGAGAGGTCATCTTGCCTCGACACATCGTCCAGCAGACGCCTGCGATACCACGACTCTTCAGGCGTGAACTTCAAGTGGCCGCTCCTGCTACAGTGGCACCAACGTCCCCTGGCCCCCCTCCTTCAACCCCCTTACCCCTAACTGAAGCAGTCGTACGACAGGGAATCGCAAGCATGGGTATTTGCTCCATTCCTACGCCTCCCCGTACCGACTTCCAGCCACAATTCATGACTGCACGTCGAATACCGCCTGGCTCTCCATCAGCGTTCCGCAATCCGTCTGCATGGAGAACTCATGATGTAAAACCCACATGCTTATCCTGTCTCCATGTTGGACACATTTCTCGCCATTACAGAAGTTGCTGGGGTCCTACTGCACAAACTTTCCATGTTCGTCCAATGCTCATCCCGTTTATCATCATGAGACAATATTGCTACGCTAATGCGACAGGCAGGACGAAAAGAAGAGGAGGACGAAGAGCGCTGGTCTTGCGAGTGTATCGGTGCCAGGCGGCAGCCATTCAGCCCATCTTCAAATAAACATCTTTCATCATAACAGTTTGGTGGAGGTGCGGGGTACGATAACGGCGCTCCCTACGAACGACGACGCACCGACTGAAGAGACGCAGTACGTCGTGATTCGCCGAAGTAGACGAATTGCTGGTCTGCCGCCAGAGATGGATTCCGAAACGGACAACGAGCATCTGGCACCCGCTTCCGGTCTCTCGACACCGGCCGCCTCAGGTCACCCATGGCAACCCTACATCGAGCCACGAACCTTCGCAGGAAAAGCCGATGAGGATGTGGACGCTTGGCTGAGCTTCTACCAACGGGCAAGTCGGTTCAATGGTTGGAATGCCACCGGTCAGCTTACCAATGTCGGCCTCTTCCTTAAGGGAACCGCGTCTGTGTGGTATGAAAACCACGAGGAGAGCTTGACAACGTGGCCGAAGTTCGTCGAAGAGATTAGGAAGTGCTTCGGAGATCCAGCGGCCAAAAAGAAGCGTGCCGAGCAAACGCTGATGCAACGCGCTCAGGTTCCTGGGGAAACCTGCACAACGTACATTGAGGAAGTGCTCAAGTTGTGCAAGGTCCTAGACCCTCGGATGACCGAAGAGGACAAAGTGGGTCACCTTCTGAAAGGAATTGCAGAGGACGTCTACCAGTACCTCATCGCGAAGGAGAATCTAGAGTCCGTGAGTGACGTCATCCTTCACTGCCGCACATTTGAAGCATTGAGAGCTCGGCGCATCACACCGAAGTTCGGCCGCTTGGCCAACGTAACGACTGTCGCCAGCGTTGACGTCGCTCCAGCCCCGTCTGACCTCGCGTCAATTATCCGCCAAGCGGTGCGGGAAGAGCTCGACCGACGTGAAGCGGCGTCTGTTCCATCTCCTCAGGCTCGGGAGCCTCTTCCTTCGTGCGATCCGAGTGTGACGTCCATCAACGCTGCTTCCGTTGATGCATACAACTTCGCACCGCGTCCAATGGTACCAAGCCCTGCAGTGAACGCCCATCTCGGTTACGAGGGCCACGACGGCTTCGTACGCGGCCAATCTGCAGTTTCTCAAACGTGGGACGGCCGCGCCATGTATCCTCCCGCTGGCAATTTCAGCATGTCTCGTGAGCGCCCCATTTGCTTCCAATGTGGCGTCCGCGGCCACGTCGCCCGATTTTGTCCCCAGCGACGTCGCATGTCAGCCCCATCAACTGAGCGACCACGCACTTTCTATCGGCGCAACAATCACCCTGGTGACAGAGCCAACTGGCCTCCCGGCCCTGATAGCAGGACGCCCTATCGTCTGAATTACCGCAGCGACTCGCCAGCTTCCGTGCGGAGCTTGACGCCACCGCCTGGACGGCAACACAGGTCTCCATCTCCTCTACGACGTCTCACGTCCCCACCGCCGGGAAACTAGGCGGCGCGACCGATGGAGGTGAGGTCGCCGGTCATCTTCAGCCACATTCCCCTATGCCTCCGCCAGTCACCATGCATCACAACAAGATTAGTGTTTTAGTGGACAATGTTGCTACGTCAGCCTTAGTAGACACGGGAGCGAGTGTATCTGTCATCAGTCTGGATTTCAAAACCAAACTCGGTCGTAAAGTAATGTTTCACTGGGACAACGCTAACACATTTCGTGCTGTAAGTGGACAATTGCTCCGACCCCTTGGTGTGTGCACAGTGAACGTTTATTTCTCCGACAAGTTATATCAAGCCGAATTTGCAGTTCTTGCTCAGTCTACACATGATGTAATTCTTGGCCTCGACTTCTTACAGCAGTGCGGTGCCACGCTTGACTGTGGGACCGGCGAGCTTTTCCTGCCCCCTCTTGCCGACCGACCTTCTACCTGTTCGCGCACCCTCGCCGTCCTTGAAGATGTCGTCCTCCCGGCACATTCCGTATCCAGAGTTCGAGTAGCTGCTGATAGTGTTGACATTGATGCACTTGCTGCTATTGCCGAACCGGTGTCTTCGATCATAACGAAGAAAGGTGCGTTCATACCTCGATGCGTCATCTCTTTGGCCCGCGGAACAACCACACTTTGGGTGTCAAATGTATCTGACGAGTCTGTTGTGCTACCCAAGGGTATGAGGCTTGCATCGTTTGAAGTGGATACCAGCATCGATATAGCAGCTTTAAATAATGACACATCGCACGAAGAAGCCCGAGCAACTGATATTAGCCCTGGTGTTCCTCAAGACTCATCACTTTTCCTGAATATGGTTAACAAGTCACTGACCTCCGAGAAGCGTCAAGTGCTGGTCAGTGTCCTCAGGAAGCATGCATCGCTGTTTGATTTCAGCCAGGAAGCTAAGGAAGTGCGCATTCCCAACACACGGGCTCGTCACAGGATCGACACCGGGTTAGCGCATCCAATAAGGCAGAAGCCTTACCGCGTGTCCGCGTCGGAGCGTAAGGTTATCGCTGACCAGGTGGATGACATGCTGGCCAAGGGCGTCATTCAAGATTCTTCTAGCCCTTGGGCTGCACCGGTCATACTTGTGAGAAAGAA
The DNA here is from genome assembly GCF_013339695.2 of Rhipicephalus sanguineus. Classification (NCBI taxonomy): domain Eukaryota; kingdom Metazoa; phylum Arthropoda; class Arachnida; order Ixodida; family Ixodidae; genus Rhipicephalus; species Rhipicephalus sanguineus. Next base: position 147,268,627 of record NC_051177.1, on the reverse strand, counting down.
AGACGGATCCTGGAGGTTTTGCGTCGACTACCGGCGCCTCAATTCCGTGACGAAAAAGGATGTGTATCCGCTTCCCCGTATCGACGACGTCATTGACTGTCTCCACTCGGCGTCCTACTTTTCATCTGTGGACCTCCGATCGGGCTATTGGCAAATACCGATGCATTCCACTGACAAAGAGAAAACAGCTTTTGTGACACCAGACGGCTTGTTTGAATTCAACGTTATGCCGTTTGGTTTGTGCAACGCGCCCGCGACGTTCGAAAGGTTCATGGACACGGTTCTGCGCGGCCTAAAATGGGAGATTTGTTTATGCTATCTAGATGACATCGTAATTTTCGGTCGCACTTTTGCAGAACACAACCAGCGACTTGACGTTGTTTTGACGTGCCTCGAACAGGCTGCCCTTACCCTCAACTCAAAGAAATGCCAGTTTGGCCAACGAGAGGCGCTAGTACTCGGACATCTAGTGGACAAGCACGGCGTACGGCCAGACCCACAGAAGGTTGCCGCAGTGAGCAATTTTAAGCAACCGCAGTCGCAACGCGAGTTAAGAAGTTTCTTAGGTCTTTGCTCGTACTTTCGACGTTTTGTGCCCAATTTTGCCGAAACTGCGTACCCTCTGACCTCATTGCTACGCAAGGACACGCCTTTCACCTGGACAACGGATTGCGACTCTTCGTTTCGGCAGCTAAAGTTCCTGCTCTCTTCCGGACCCATACTCCACCATTTTGACCCTTCTGCCGCAACGGAAGTGCACACCGACGCAAGTGGAATTGGCCTCGGTGCCGTCCTCATCCAGCGTTTTGGTGACGCCGAGCATGCCATTGCGTACGCCAGCCGTTCGTTGAGCAAGGCCGAACAGAATTACACCGTAACGGAGCAAGAGTGTCTCGCTGTAGTTTTTGCTGTCCAGAAGTTCCGCCCGTATCTCTACGGCCATCACTTCACGATTGTTACCGATCATCATTCGCTATGTTGGTTAGTTGGTCTCCGTGACCCGTCTAGTCGCCTTGCTCGGTGGGCGCTACGCTTGCAGGAATTTGACTTTACGGTCCGTTACAAGAGTGGCCGCCAGCATGCCGACGCCGACTGTCTTTCGCGGCTCCCGCTACCCACAACTGCTTGTGACGCCGACAATTTTGATGAATTCCTAGCCGCCATTGACGATACACGTTTTCCCGACCTCGCCACCTTCAGGAAAGAACAACGTGACGACCGGCACTTGGATGCCCTTTTCGACTCAGCTGCTCAGCCGACAAACAACAATGGCTTTGTTATGCAAGATGACCTGCTCTATAAAAAGGATTACGCGGCTGATGGTGCACGCTTACTATTAGTGGTCCCCACAAAGTTGCGACGAGACGTGCTCCGCGCTATGCACGATGACGGGACCGCTGGCCACATGGGTTTCGCCAAAACGTATCACCGCGTTCAAGGTAGATTCTACTGGCCTAGAATGAGAAGGACTATAGAAAAGTATGTGGCCAGTTGTGACAAATGCCAACAATTCAAGCGCCCGAACACTGCCCCGGTCGGACTCCTTCACCCTTTGACACCACCCTCAACACCTTTCGAAATGGTCGGAGTGGACCTTGTCGGCCCTTTCCCGCGCTCATCAAACAACAACCGTTGGGTCATCGTTTGTGTTGACCACCTGACGCGTTATGCGGAGACCGCAGCAATACCAACAGCCACGGCAATCGATGTTTCGAGTTTCCTCCTGTCTACAGTCATACTTCGCCATGGACCACCTCGCATTATTGTGAGTGATCGTGGACGCCAGTTCGTTGCCGACGTGGTCGAAGAACTCTTGCGTCTCTGTGATTGTCGATTTCGCCACGCGACCCCTTATCACCCGCAGACAAATGGTCTCGTCGAGCGCACGAACAGAACGCTCACCAATATGATTTCTATGTACGTCAATTCAAGGCATAAGAATTGGGATGACATCCTCCCCTTTATTACGTACGCCTACAACACGGCGAGGCATGAAGCCACTGCCTACAGCCCCTTCTATCTTCTTTACGTTCGACCACCTCGACTCTTCCTTGACACCATTCTGCCATTTCATACTCATGTGGACCTTTCTATTGCCCAGACTCTCTGCCGCGCAGAGGAGGCACGGCGTGTAGCTCAGCTTCGTACGCTGGCATCCCAGGACCGTTCCAAGATCACCTACGATTCACGGCACAAGGACGTATCTTACGACAAAGGCGACATAGTTTGGCTCTGGACGCCGCTTCGCAAGCGTGGCCTGTGTCAAAAGTTTCTGGCACGTTACACCGGCCCCTTCGTCATCGTCGATCGCCTCAGTGACCTCACGTACTCGATAGCTCGTCTCCTAAACCACGGCTACCGTTCTCGGCAGACGCAGCTTGTTCACGTCGCGCGCCTAAAGCGCTGTCGTCCGCGCGACTCCGCGTTCACGTAGCCGTTACTCGCCCGGCGGGCTTCGTCTGTGGAGGGAGGAGTGCTACGCTAATTACAATTACAATACATCTTTATTTCCAGAAATACATACATTCTGGGGGATACCATTGGCTAAAAGCTGTTTAATAACAGCTTGACTGGGCCGATGGTCCGTTACAAGGCATACGTGGCGGTTGCACGAAAAATGCGACAGGCAGGACGAAAAGAAGAGGAGGACGAAGAGCGCTGGTCTTGCGAGTGTATCGGTGCCAGGCGGCAGCCATTCAGCCCATCTTCAAATAAACATCTTTCATCATAACAATATTATGGACAAATGCTGCGGAATGGGCTTTTACCACTGCCAAAAAAATGCTCTCGCTTCCGCTACTCTTCTTGCATACCTGGAACCAGACGCACCAATATCCATTATGGTAGATGCCTTTGACATAGCTGTTGGCGCTGTTCTTCAACAGCTAGTTGACGTTACATGGGAGCCTATTCGCCTTTTCGGTCGGCTTCAAGATTGCGATAGCAGCAGCATGTGTTGTACCCCAAGAAACTTCCGGTCACTTCAATTATCACTCTCTACCACTGAGGCAGAAAGCGTGTTTTTTAAGTTGTGCCAGAGTAAGGAAAGACTCTTTCAGGTAAAAGGAAGGTGCTTAAAGTTAAGGACTTAACTCTTATAATGTTGCATGTAGCTTAGAAGAATACTTATTTGAAATATTTGGCCAGACACAGGGAGAAAAGTGTTGAAAATGTGCGGGCTACTCGCTAAGGCTTTTGTTCTCCGCCATGCTATACCAGGCTACGCCGCACAAAACTGGAAGCAATGCAGCACCCGTGTTTGTAAACAGCGAAAGAGTCTATATCTTTCTTCTCAAGGAAGTTGACATTGCAAGAAACCCGCTACAGCACTTCCGGACGTGGACTGCTGCAATCTCCCTCACAGTCTGCCACTTCTGTCACAACGTCGAAGCTCACCAGTTCTTTCTTCTCACCAATCACAAGCCACTAATTCAAGCTATTACTTCCAACAGTTTGTTGCACACGCCACGTGAAATTTGCCAGCTGGCCTATATTTCCAAGTTCACTACTGACATTTGACATGTTAGTGGTGCCAACAATCCAGTTGCTGACGCCCTGTCACAGGTTCACATCAACACAAGCCAAGTAACTCGTTCCGGTATTGACTTTGTTTGCCTAGCTACTGCTCAGTGCACAGACACTGAATTTCCAACAGTTCGAACTACAAACAACTCCCTGCGCTTCGAAGATGTCTTACTACCTGGCTGCGACTTCACTGTCATTTGCCACGTGTCTACAGGTCGGCCTTGACTGTATGTCCCACACCAATTTTGACAAGTTTTCGACGCTCTACACTCCTTATTGAACCCAGGACTGCGAGCAACACAACGTCTCGTCACCTCCTGCTACCTGTGGAAGTGTATTAATATTGACGTTCGTTGCAGGGCATGGGCGTGTATCCAGTGCCAGCGTGCCAAGGTCAACAGGCACACCATGCATGCGCCTGGTCATTTTCCACCACCAGATGTCCGTTTTGGCCATGTTCATGTCGACATTGTGGGTCCGCTACTACCATCTGCGAACCAACGCGGATACTCACTTCACTACTCACTAGTTCCTGAAACGTTGTTCCGTTCAACACTGGGCGTAACGCACATATGAACCACAGCATACCACGCAAGTTCGAATGGCATGGTAGAACGCTTCTACTGTCAATAGGTGACAGGCAAAAGAGCGAGGGATTGTGGGATGCGTCGTCTGCTGTCAGTTTCCGGTTCGAGACAAGCAGATGGTGAACGGGTGAACTGCTCCGCTGTAGGCCTCTGATTGTTCGGCATTCTCGCACGCGGCATTATCGCCTTGCAAAACCATGGTCGGCTGCTCCAACTCGAGCGTTGAAGGCAAACGTAAATAGCAAGCTTATGCATGTATTTTCTGCGAATATTATACCGAGAACTGAATTCTCGTGCCGGCGCACCTAGCAAAGACGTTGATCTTTTTTTTTCCAGCGTGACACTTTTTTGCATTTTTTTGTTGTTTACACCCAGGTTTCTCTCTTCTTTTTTGGTTTGGTTCTTTTCTTCGGCGTATATATATGTTTGTGCATTTCGAATAAATTTTAGTTGGAAGAATGCGCTGTGTTCTTGTCCTCTCGCTCATCTTTTGTCTAGTGTTTGCGCTCAGTACCATTCTGAATTTTATGTTCCAACTTGTCCAACTAGCAACGTTGTTAAGATCTTTAAAATTATGTTTCTCACGTGCAGCAACATATTATGCGATAAAAACTGTTCTCTGTATCGACTGATCTGCTAGCAAAGCAGTTACAGTACCCGCGAGCAGCAGAAAAGCATTGCATATCGTTTGTGTGCAGCAAAAATATCCTTACCTTTCATGGCTTGTGGGGCTTGTCATTACAGTCATGTCTAACCAAAACACAAAATCATCTTCTAAACTGCTGACATCACTTAAACGGGGACGGAGAGGTAGACTTTGCGAAAAAAATATCGCCTCCATCGAAATGTGACCGCGGCGGCCGGGATCGAACCCGCAACCTTCGAGTCAGGAGCCGAGCACCACTGCTGCGGACGGAGCGGAAAAAGAAAACTTGTGCATGCCGCTGCTCATCCGCGTGGTGTGTCGAACTGGAAGCCGCCACGTCACGTAGTTCCCTGCGATTGCGGATATTACGGGTCACCTATTGAGAGCATCACTACGTGTGCAACACTCAACAATTCGATGGATAGAGCGCCTGCCTTTGGCTCTACTAGGTCTTCGCACTGCTGTGAAACAAGATACACAGTGCTCATCACCAGAGCTAGTTTTTGGCACGACACTTTGCGTACCCGGCGAGTTCTTTGTCTTGGAATTGACATCTACAGAGGTACAGTCTTACGCCAACCGCCTGCGAACTACTATGGCTACTGTTGTACCACCGCCGCTTCATCATGATCACAAGACCGTTTATATGAGCCCATCATTACTCCATACCAGCCCTATATTCATCCCTCGCGGTGCTACCTGCACTCTATTACAAACGCCTTACGATGGTCCTTTCAAAGTCCTCAAAAGCATTCCTAAGTACTTCACACTCCTTGTTAATGGACACGAAGAGACAATTTCTATGGACCGTTTGAAGCCAGCTCATGTAGACGCTGGCAACACCATCTCAACAACATAAACCACTCAACGGCCGTGCCTTCATCGCTAGTGGGGAGCCATTTAGTGGGCAGTGTGCCTTGCGTCCGCGGTAAAAGAAGAGACAGACAAGCTCAGACATTATGGCTGTGACATCAATTTAGTCACCCGGCGAATAAATGTTTGTTTGTTTTGGGCCTTCTGTTCCCACTGTGGCTATGACTCACCGTAACAGTGGCTATGACCGTAACACATAAATGGCGTTCCTTACAATACTCATACTCTCTCAGTTATTAAGAACTATCGTTTGTTAATACTTACAAACACATGGGTGCTGTATTAAGTGCACTTTTTAAGTGGAATGAGCATGTTGCCTACATTGAAAAGAAAGCTATGCAGAAATTAGGATTTCTAAGACGGTCTTTGTGTAAATCCACCCCAAAAATTGAAATTAATTGCTCACAAAACTATCCGTTCAATACTCGAGTACTCATCCATGGTTTGGGATCCCCATGGTCAAATAAATATTAAAAAATTTCAAACAATTCAAAGGAAAGCAATCTGGTTTGTTTATAATCGCTACAGTTCCTTTACGTCACCCAGCGAATTGCTAAAAAAAGCTGCCTTAGATACACTGCAGGCAAGATGACAGCATGATCGATTGAAGTATATGTTTTTACTTTACCACGACAAGCTGCAAATAAAGAAGAATGTGCACATAGAATCAGTTCATCGCCGATCAACACGTTGCGAGTGTAAAAAAAAACTGAAGGAGTATTCTTATATGACAAAACCTTTTAAAAACTCATATTTTCCATGCACCGTCATTACTTTGAATGCTGTATCTGCAGATCTGGTAAACTGCGCAACTGTTCAATCGTTCATGGCAAAACTTAGACAACAGTAACACCTGACTTTCCTCTTCCTTTGATGCTCCCCCTATTAATTTGCCTCACATAATGCATGTGTAGCAGGCTTCAATTTATGTTGCACTTTCTAGTACTTTTTCATATAGTACTTAAAATATTTTCATGGTATCATTGCATTTACCATGCGTGTCGTCAAGGCGTTATATTTTGAAACGTTACTGACCTTGCCCTTTTTATAAGATTTTTTTTTAGATGCTGCGCGTTTAACAGATATTTATCAAGAGATGCTTGTTGTCACTGTCAGATGTATAGCGGGGTGAGAACGTAGTCACGCAGACTGTCGCTTTTATTCTCACCCCCTCCATCGACCTTGTATTGGTGGAAGTAAGCGTTATTATTATTATTATTATTATTATTATTATTATTATTATTATTGTTCTTTTATGTTGTTTACCTATTTTCTTATTTTCTTCTGTGCATGTACGGCAAAAACTTATACAGTTCATAAGTGCTAGAGTTTCACTTTGATGCACTAGTTCTCGATGGTGAATGAACTTCCGTGATATTTGTTACCTTGTAGTTCCATATCTCCTTTCTTTTATGTATCTCCCACCACTTCCTAAGGCCTCGTATGAGAGGCCGGCAGTACTTCTGAAATAAGTAAGTAAATAAATAAATAAATAACGCTCAAATGACACTGAAACGCTAGCTGAGGCAGCCAGTACCAATCATGCCCCCTCAGGTGCAGAGATTGCTGCGGGGGTCAACGATGCTGTCTTATGACGGTGTAGTTTGTGGCACACAAATGTAACTGCTTTAGCTAAGGCTATCTTTTCGTGCTACATTCACAGAGGTTATCTGCAAGTGAAACAGAAGCCAATAACATTACCATAAAGGAGGAAGGTGCCGTGACAGATGTAAACGTAAGTGGTTTATTTTCTTTGCTTTGTTTACGCTATGCTTCGGTAGTGCAGCTAATCTTCAATGTCGGTGTGCATTGGTATTGCATTGCAGGATTCGAGCTTCACTGAAACAGCAGGTAACCTAAACGAGGTTTTGAGGACAGAGGTTAATGCTTCGACAGGTCCTACAAATGTAAGAAGATGTGTGCATTCATACTTTGTTACAGAGATAATGATACTATATCTTGTGCCATCGTTTTCTTACTTTGATTGAAACCAGTAACTCTATGGAAATGTGCTACAGCCAAAGAGGCATTGACATTGCGTCATGTTCACGTAGAGAAAGAAAAGTGCACGAATCCCATAAGGATTCTAGGCTATAAATTCTATCTCTTAGAATTAGATGTTTTTGTATACATAGAATCCATATCACTGCACTAAAGGTACTGAATATAATATTTACAGGATTCACAGATGCCACAAGAGCTGTATTCGAAGTTATTGCAAAGAATACAACACCTTGAGCAACGAAATAACATCCTGAGATGTAGAGAAAGCTCAACAAAACGGAAGTATGAGCGCTTGCAAACTGGATTGAAAAAGATTTTCAATGATGACCAAATCCAAGCCTTGTCCCGCGAGAGCAACAGAGGATGCAAATGGTCAGAACAGACAATTAAGGAGAGCCTGGAGCTTTATTTTGCCTGTGGCACAACAGGGTATGACCTGCTCTGCTCCAAGTCATTGCCACTGCCTTCGGCGAGAAGCTTGCGTGAGAGAATTCAAGGTAAGCACTAATACCTAACACATTATTTTTCTGATGTCATGTTTGTTCCTTATAATGGTGTTTAAACACCAGGAAGTTGTTTCAAACCCCATACTAGGGTTCTTGACATGCTGATGTGAAGCTTAATTTGTGTAGACTATAAAAAGAGAATGCAGTTATAACTAATAATGCAAAAACTTCAATAGAACCGAGCTTTTATGTGACAGTGAGAGCGCAAGTAGCCCTCTAATTTCTATACAAGGGCTTCTTTGATGTCTGGCAAATGTGTGGGCTTTCGTTCTAAGCACTGGGTCAATCTTCTGTTTTTTTTCTGTAGGCCCTAAGTTTTCTGGTGTATTGGATAAAGTCTTCACGTTGATGGACTGAGGCAGCTAATTTGGATGAGGAGGAAAATGATGTTTGTCCTCATGATTGATGAAATGGCTACTGTAACAAAGCTCGAGTATGATTCAAATACCTGGTCAGTGCTTGTTCAGTGCTCACTTCACGACCCTCTCGGTGCCTGGTGTAAAGGACTCGACTTTGGCCACTCATGCCTTAGTAATGATGATAAGCTGGAAGTGTCCTCATGCTGGAAGCAAGTTGTTGGTTTCCATTACACAGATTTGTATACACAGTAAGCTTTCCGTTAATGGAATTGCCAGTGCGTGCTTAGAATAACGTATTTTTGTATATTCCAGGGAATTCATTTCATAGGGATGACGCAGCAAAGATGACCACTGCAATCATTAAAAAATATGGTCAGATTGGCCTTCATGTCATTTCCATCACTACAGGCATGGGATCAGGAAACCGGGCCATGTGGAAAACATTCGGCATTAATAGAAGGAATTATAGCAGAGTGTCACACAGGTTCAACCACCCCTAGTGGAAAAATGCTCAGATTGTTGTGTTGGCAGATGTTCCACACATTGCAAAAAACTCTGTGGACATCTCCTGCGGCAACAAATTATTACATTAAACAGTGAAGTTGTCACCGCAAATAACTTGCTTTCATATACGCTAAGCATTCAGCCAGTGATCAAGTTGATAGAATTTCAGGAGCAACTGACATTCAAACTGGCAGCAAACCTTCACAAAGAACTCTTAGAGCTGAATCACTTTGATAAAATGAAGGTATCGAGTGCATCTGCACTGTGACAAATTTTGCTGTTTCAAAATACTATATAGTTGAACTTTTTTTCGTCATAACTAGAACTTATTTTTCTTTTCTTTATTTGCAGGTCAGCAACGCACTAAAAAGGCTAAACTGCACCACTGCAATTGCTCTTCGTTTCATGGTTGATAATTATGGCTGGGGAAAAGAAATCCCCACCATGTCATGGTTTCTCAAACAGGCCAATGTGTGGTTCGAACTCATGAGTAGTAGGTATCCAACCATGGCACTTAGCCTCTCCAATAAGGACAAGCATTCTGAGGACATACATTTCCTTAAGAAACTCATAGATATATTGCAATCACTGAAGATCGACAGTGGAACTTTTAAACCGGTGCAAGCAGGAGTGATCTTGTCAACGTTGTCCATTCTATATCTTCAGGGCTTCCTTTTTAATGAAGAAAAGTACAGTTTTGTTCTTACTTCAAGGTTTATGCAAGATAGCTTAGAAAAATTATATTCAATGTTTTGCCACCGTGACCCAATTAGAAAACCAGTAGAGTTCAAAATGGTGTTAAAAATCATAACTCTGTCCTAATACCTGAAGCCAGCATCCATGGGTTCCTATGAGCTTTATGATGATGCTTTTTATTTGGTTGATCTTGGCAACATCCAGGAAGTGGCAAGTGAAGAGCATGCTGAAAATTTTGAAAATGTACCAGAAATGAATGACCTGTCAGAACAGAACTCCTTTTTCTATTATTGTGCTACATAGTGTCAGAGGTTATAAAAAATGATGTAATTTGTGAAAGTTGTGTGCATGCCGCGAGGGCAACTAAAAGTGGTGGGCCTATGAGTCAACTAACAAACCTGAAGGCATATAAGGAGGGGTCCTCAGCATCTAAGAAAGTGCCTTTCAACTGCTTCCAATGTGTGAAAGAGCATTCAGTGCACACATAAATTCATTAACGTCATCTAGGAACATATTTAACATTCTAATTAGGCACATGGGGGGTGCCTTCAGAGCGATCTTTCGCAATGTCACTGCATTTCTCAGATCATTAGCCGCTATTGTCAATCAAGAGGCAGGCTCTATATAAAAGAGCTTTCAAGGAAAGAATTCCAGAAAAAGATTGTGAGAGCTGATCGGTCTAGTAAATGAATGGCAGCACTAAGACGGCGGTGATGTTTGAAGCCCTCATGTTATTTTTGTTTTTCTTTATCATTTGAATGCTTTAAAGCAGCAGTGCATGGATGTTAAACAAGTCGTGGATGTTAAATAATAATTTTGCATTGTCATCAGATGCCTCTGTATGCATTTACATTTTACAATAAAAATGTATTGTGACATCATGCCAGTGTAGTGTCATGCATACTTTAATTAATATACGACGTTTCAGGTTATAATTATCACAAGATGCACAATTTCAAGCTTGTAGTTTTCACCCTGCTGCTCTTACAGTGCTTCCAGGAAAGTTAATTGCCAATAAGACAAACCTTGACGTCTCATATCTTGTCCCTCCTCTAAAAATCTACATTAGACGCAGTTTTATTGGCGAGTCTGCTATGAAAAGACGACACAAACCATTTTTCAGAGACGCGAAAACTAGACTAATTGGTAATTATCACAATTATCATAGGCGTGTGCACGGGGGGCAATGGGGCAGTGCGACTTCCTGTCACTCTGGCGGTAGATTCTTGGCCGTCACGTAGGCCAATTTTTGCTTTCTGCTTTTTTCATGTTTTGGTTTTTGGCTTCATTGTTTTACGTGATCAGCGCATGTGCAGTGGTTCTTCTGGGAGTCGCTGTCGGCTAATAAAGCACAGTTGCTAGTCCAGTCGTTGTGTGTGCCACTTCTCCTTGTCCAGCGTCTTTTTTGACTGGTTTTTGCCTCAGCGACATATAAGGCCAGTGGTGTAAATCATGGGAGGGGGGGGGGGGGGGGCAGGGGATCCCGATTCCCCCTTTTGTTCAAGCTCGTGGCGACACCCCTTACAAGTGTCCCCACCACTTTGAGATTTGTCTTTCAAACAGGAAGGAAACTTCTACCAGTATCTCATGTCACGCGAAACAACGCAGCATTCATGGCTAACGCATCACGACATATACGTCTTAACAGAATTCAAAACGAAATTATTGATCGAATCGGTAATGTCATCCAAAAGGTACTGTGCAGCAGCATTCCAAGCGACAACTACGCCATCATCATAGGTGGCACGCGGGATATTGCTGGCATCGAACAGAACATATGTGCGCGTTACTTTGCTGAAGACCTGCGCCCAGTTGATGTTTTTCTAGGTCTCGGTGCTCTGCCGAGTACAAAGGGAGCGATTATGACGGAAGCCGTTATTAATTTCTTGAGTGAATGAAACCACGTTTATTCCACTTTCAAGTACGCCGAAGGCGCTGCGGTGGAAATTTCTTGAGCACGGTAGGGCTACCCCTCTCTTGCTGCCATGCGCAGACGTACGACGGGACTGCCAAGATGAGCGGGAAGTAAAATGGATGTCAAGCGATTATGAGATCGGTAAATCCGATTGGAATTTATTTTCACTGTGGAGTTCACTGCTCCAATCTCGCAGCCGGTGACGTATCCGACTTCTGTCCGAACTTGTCCTCGAGTATATCAGAATCAGATGTGGACGTGAACCGACGATAAAAGAGCGTCGACATAGTGAAAGTCGTGTCTCGCGTGCGCTTGTTACGCGAAGAACAATGAAACCTGAAATCCGTGGACGACGTGGCAGCGATACTCCGGAACATGCACCCGTCCACCCGCCAGTACTTCAAGTAGGGAGCGTTGTCACGATCATCTTGCCGATGCCGGTCTCTTCCGTTGAAGCGGAGCGATCGTTCAGTGCACTTAGAAGACTAATGAGATGGCTGCGTAATACGATGGGGGAAGAACGCCTGAACTGCACGGCCATGGCACATGTTCATCAAGACATTGCAGGCCTCATAAATTTGCCAGAGTTGACGAAAAATTTTGTCAGCGCGTGAAAGAGCTGCGCTCTCGTTTTTGGACCCTTTGCAAATGTGAAAAGCTAGGAAGCCAAGGGCTATGTATGCTAGTCGAATGCTTATGTTGATCTAAGTGATCATTAATCATATTGTAGAGGCCATATCCAACTTTAACGCCAGTTTTGTTTGTGATGTGTACCTGTTTTCAGTGCCCCTCAGTTAACAAAAACTGCCGTTTGACCGGTTTTCGAGAAAAGACAATAGCACTGTGCAATTACTGGAGGTTTGAATCCATACTGATTTTTTAAAACATAATTTTTATTTAATTAAAAGTGATATGGGAACAAAATGGCCGCCACGATAAGGTGTGCGTCCCCCTTTGCGATTTTTCTGGATTTACGCCACTACATAAGGCAGGTAAATCGCTACGTGAAGCTCCTTCATTCGATATAGCTGCCATTTGTACATACAAAGTCCAATTACTTGTTAGGAAGGAAGCCGAAAGCTGTATTAGTTTGTCACATTATTACGTTGTCACATATGTATGGTATATCTATACGCATTCGCTACAATGCTCGCTTCCAGAGGCGCGATATCCGATATATATATACATATATATATATATATATATATATATATATATATATATATATATATATATATATATATATATATATATATATATAGTGTTTTAAAACGGGTTCGGTCAGGCGAAGCCGCCCACGTGCTCACCCATCCCACACACCACGCGCACACAAACGCACAATAGGTGGCACCGACGTCTCCAGCCCGCATCAGAGCATACAGTTGTCGGATGTGAAGTTTTGGCGCGTGCCGCAGTCGAAAACGTCTTTGAACTCGGTCATGCTGTGCAGCGGCAGCAGACAGTTACCCCGAGGCGATAGCGGTCGGGGTCGCTGGTCGGCGTCGCACCAGAGCAGGCAGAAACGCGCGAAGAACGTGGCTCGCGCGTGCGGCCACAGGGCGTGGAAGGCGTCCTGGCGCACGGTGGCCTCGCGGAAGACGGCCTTCATACCGTCGTAGGCGACGCGCAGGCCCAGCGCGCCGAGGAACATGGCGTGCCGCTGCTGCTCCTCGCTGCCGGCCACTTCGCCCTGAAGGCCCAGGCGCCAGTACAGCCGCTGCAGGCACAGGCTGCTCTGGTTGTACATGCGCAGCGCACCCTGGGTCCACACTGTGCGCTTCGGTGGGCCCTGCATGCGCGCGCCGTAGGTCCCGGAGCATGAATTAGTGAAGCAGTCACGACGCACGATCCTATGAAGCACGATCTATATATACAACGGATGATGCAACTGGCGAAGTGTGGTAGACATGTGAACTTGGGACACATGCTGTGGGCATGCGCCACGCAGGCCTCCTACCTGGAGGGCAAAAAGTGGGACGACGCTCTTAGGAGCAGTGACCTACTAGACGACCTCTGGGCTGTCCAGAAGGACCGCGAAGAGGCGGAGAGCAGCTCCCCGCCCCGACGTGAGAGGTGACCTCTACACGTTGACGAACAGTCGGGTGACCTTCAGGACCCTTTTCGATAATAAAGTTTCACCACCACGATGACGCAAGAGACACACAATACCAATTAGAAAACTTCGTACAGAAAATGGCGGTGCTGCACACGCGAAACCTGAATTGTCAAAAAAAAAAAAAAGAAATCAGCAGCAAGTCCCCGGGAAAAAGGGGGCAAGCGAAGCTTGGCGTGTGCGTCATAAGCCCAATGGCCAAGAAAACCTCATGTTTCTGCACAAGGACACGCAAATCTTTGCCTTTTGCTGGCAATTGCGAAGTCCTATTCTATGACACATCTTCCGGTGCAGTTTTAGTGTCACTGCTTGTTATTTAAGCGTATTTTCTGTCTTGATATAATAAAAAGGAGAAAGATTTTATCCTGAGTAGCCTAATTATGTTACTTATATTGTGTGTCGTGATTATACGTTTTCGTGTTATGTCGTAGTAACAATCTGAGCAATCTACACGTCACCTGCTTTTGTTTTGCTCTCACCACGTAAAGCAGCGGTCTCAAACACGTGGCCCCCGGGCCGCACGTGGCCCGCGCTTCTCGCAAGCGGCCCGGCCCCCACATGACGGCCTTCGTCCCATATTGGCTGGTAACATCATTATTCCGTGTATGTTTTTTAATTTGCTTCATAAGTTTGTTCATAACTTACACGTCTCGAGTATATTATTCGTGAGTCAACCCATACGGTCACCATGTGATATTTGAGAATCTGCGTCTCGGCATCGATATGTTCCTCGAAACCTGACCTCATATCCCCTTCAGAAGCGACCCATATATGAGATATGAGAAAGGCGTACGTCTTTCAAGTGGCAACGGTAGCTGACATTTTGCTGAAACTAACTCTACCCCACCCCCCTTCCCGCTCCAGTATACTTCAACGACCCGGCCCTAGCGGTAGACTAAATTTCGTGCCTGCGGCCCGCTAGCTGAGGTTGTGTTTGAGACCGCTGACATAAAGCCTTAAGCTTCTTCATCTTGCTGAAACAACTCATTAAATAGTCCCTTTTAAAAATTATGTAACCATGTGAAGACAAAACAGAACGTGCTGGGTCTGCTTCGATCAGATTTTTTATTCATTGTTTTAATATCTTTGTTGCTATGTCCTTTTTCGAAACTTGTTTAATGACTTTTCATGTACTGCACAGACAAAAGCCTGTTAATAGTCTAGAGAATTACGTGCCGAAACTATGATGTGATTACGAGGCACGCGATTGTAGGGGCCGGATTAATTTCTACCACCTGAAGTTCCTTATCGCGCGCGATACGATAATGCTTGGACGTTTCCCTGTTCCGTATGCACTGTTCAACATTCACAAACTCTCCAGTGCCACAGGAAGTGCTAATATGTTCTCGCGGCGATGCGGAAGCGTAGGTTTCCATTTCCATTCCCGAGAAAGGTGGGGTTGGTTCAAGTCTTGTTAATCCTGCATTTCTATAAGAGGCAGGTGCACAAAATAAATATGTCATTCCTGTGACCAATATTCCACAAACAACTTTGTGCAAGGTTCATACATGACCAGAACTAAAAGCAGCCGCCAATTAGGGCTGCTAAAGCATGCGGGCGGAGGGCGAGTGCTAGCGGCCAGACAAGACGCCGCATGTCACGAAACGGAGCATGCGGCAAAAGGCAGCTGTGTGCTGCTCCAATGGAAAACTGTAATGGAACATACGCTAAACCCAAAAGGGTCTTTCTGGACAAACATCTCGGATTTATATCCAGAGTGTGTGATCGCGGCTGTGATTCGAAATCCTGTGACGTCTCTGTGTCGTGTGCTAAACAGCATCGCTAGACATCCACCTTCACAGAGTGGAATAACTCAGTTATTTAGTGCATCCTCGTTCTCTGTAGGTTGTGATACGCATCAGCTGCCATCGGCGCCCATAATATTTCTGAAAAAGCACTGAGTTCTAAGGCACCATTTCCCTCTAAAGGGGACCATGAGGCGATGCGAAGCCGGAGCACTTGCACGATCGCGTTCCGTTGGCGTTCGCTGGGCATGCTACCGACCTCGCGTCGTGGAACGCGAAGAGGAACACTTGTCTTCCCTCTAGCCTGGCCGTTAATTTCCACAGGGCGTGCGGGGAACGCGGTCGACAGGCGCGCGAGAGAGAGGCAGCGTAGGAGAGGAGAGAGAGGGGGAGGCGACACACATGCGCTGGCCCTCATCGCGGCGCTGCGCAGGAGAGCCCGCATTTCAGAGGAGCCAACCGAGGCAAGCGCTGGACTCGCGCGCACCGCTCTACCACTTGAAGGAGAGGAGACTAGAGGAGGAGAGTAGCGTATGCGCCGTGAGAGCAGAAGCGAGAACGCAGGAGAAGCGCAACCAGGTGCTGGTAGAGAAGTGGAGAGACTAACGCGCAGCTGTTGGAGAGAGGGAAGGAGGAGAGTTGCGCATGCGTAGTGTGGAGTGCGGACTGCTACGCCGCGTGCGGATTACCACATTACTACAGTTCTAGTACACTCTAACATTACCACGCCGCGTGACATACCCCCGAGCAAGAGATACTTCGCATCTAAAAGCATACAACCCTGCCTGGGAGCGCTCCGGACGCTGAGGGCGCCGAAGCGGGCGCTGGAAGTGCCGGCGCCATGATCTCGACGATCCGCGCGGCCAGCAACGCGCCCACGGTGCCGTAGTTGAAGTACGCGGGCACGCTGGCCGAGTAGAGCAGCGGCGGACTCTGGTACAGCGTGGGCACTAGCATGGCGTTGAGCGCTGCAATATACGTCAATCCGGTGTGTCGCTCGAGCCGTAGAGCGAGCAGCTGTAGCCGGGACGGAGGACGCTGCAACCGGAGAGCGTGCTCGTGTTCTAGCATCCGCACGAAAAGGCGCACGAAGTCGGTGCTGCCGGACTCTTCGAGCTGCGAAGCGAGCCACGCGTAGTCGGCCTTAGCTCCGTCGGTGGCCTGCGGGGCGCAAGCGAGCGTTTCACGGTGCCAGCCTGAACACTCGAAATGTGCATGCCTCGTTGGTAACTCCATGCCACAGCTCACATGGGGTCGGACAGAGCGGTAAGTTGAATTTCTAATGAGCGAGCGGTACATCTAAGCACAGGACCGATCAGTTAGCTATAGTGCACGAGATTTCGAATACATATCGAAATTCTCGCACCATTCGCCGCATCAGAATAGGGCCCACCTGCTTATTTTCTGTATCGGTAAAAAATGAACGGCATTTTCCTCTAGGCCAGGGACTTAACGTACAAAAGCTTCAGGAAAATTTTCTTGAGTCAATGTGGCCAAAGAAAAAAGCACTTTCAACTTAGTAACCTCACTCTAACATTCGGTGCAGAGTTTCGGCTCGAAATTTAGAAGGAAAACTTTTACCTTCATTTTTTCTTCCACTAATAAATCATTGTTGGTGAGATTAACGACATAATCGAGAGTTTTCAAAGAATAATTTATCAGTCTAAACTAATTCATTGTCTCACTATCGTGTCCATTTGAACGTAACGTTACCCCAGCATTCTTTCCCGCGGCTTTTCGAAGGCAGCCGTATACTCCACTCTCATTACCAATATTCTGTATCGTAACATTCATCACAAGTGCCGGCACCTCAGATACGACTGAAGCCCGTCTGTGGCCACAGAAAACCTGGCAGTTACAATAGTAAAATTACAGTAATTAAATAATTTTGGCTGCAATGAATTCTTTTTATGGGTTAGCACTTTAGAAATGTAATGAATTACTTCAAGCGAGTAACCTCGAAAAATTGCTCATCAATTTCCCAATTACATTTGACATACACACACAAACACACACACACACACACACACACACACACACACACACACACACACACACACACACACACACACACACACACACACACACACACACACATATATATATATATATATATATATATATATATATATATATATATATATATATATATATATATATATATATATATATATATCGCGATGTCGAAGAGCGGCATCGGGATACTCTGGCGCGCGGGCAGCTAGCGTG
This sequence comes from Rhipicephalus sanguineus, assembly GCF_013339695.2. Classification (NCBI taxonomy): domain Eukaryota; kingdom Metazoa; phylum Arthropoda; class Arachnida; order Ixodida; family Ixodidae; genus Rhipicephalus; species Rhipicephalus sanguineus. The sequence continues at coordinate 147,250,925 of NC_051177.1, read as the reverse complement.
AATTGGGGCAAGAATAAACAGAATATAGAACAGTTGGACCAGCAACGGGTGCTGTCCCGTTGTTCATGATAAGCATAGGGGCGCGATACAACAGTACACAAAAGGAAAAGAATGGACACGGGACGACGCGCTACTAGCAACTGAAAAATTTTTTATTCAGGACGACATATTTATCCCCCGTGCAATCATATCAACCCCAACGAGTCAACAAACAAAAAACTAAACCATTGCGCTCAGCATGCCTACGTCAAGTGACGTTTAAGGAAGGCTATCTCCCCTTCTTGCAAACTGATCGAGGGGTGACTAACGCAATCCAGCCCCTCCCTCTGGATAACGAAGGCCTCTGCTATCTCCCTCTGCACGGAGCCCCTATGCTTGTATATTACTGTTGTGTGATCAAAGGCAGGCTTGCAGCTACTTTGATCACACTCCTTGCAGTGCAGTGCCAAATGGGTGAGCGGCCTTCCTATTAAAGAGCTGTTATGCTCTCGCAGACGCACGTTGAGGCATCTATTGGTTTGCCCGATATATGCCTTGCCGCATGACAGAGGTATTTTGTAAGCCACACCACTTGCGCACGGGACAGACTGCTTTACATGTTTGATGACATCCTCTTTTTTCGCACTGCTGTGGTTTGCCTATCTTCTTACTAACTGCTGAGCAGATGTGGCCCACCTTATTTTCCGCGGAGAACACGACATCAATCCCGTATAGCGACGCCACTCTCTTCATGCCGTGCGACAGCCAGTGGACGTACGGGATTTTTGCCACTCTTTTTCTTTCCTGCGATTCATCCTTGGGTGGAAGGGTCCCAGGCCGCTGCTTAATGGCTCTTTTTATTTTTTCGCAAGCCCCTGCTATGGCATTATCCGGAAACCCGGCGTCTTTTAGTCTCTTTACCTGCGCGAAAAAACTTGTCTCCATAAGATGTGGGCATGACCTGTCCAAAGCCGATCTTAGGCAAGTCAGCGCAATGCCATTCTTCACCAGGCGGGAGTGCCCTGAGCTGTAATCTAGAAGTGGCTTCGCGGTCCTAGGGGAAAACATCCAGCCCACGTGTTTGTTCGAATGACAGCTGCAAATCCAAGAAACGCAGCTGCCCATCTTCGCCACTTCTCGCGTAAAAGTGAAGCCCCGCCCCTTGTTAGCAAACACACTGAGCACTTCGTCAACCCTCCTATCGAAGCTGACTGAATCAACCAACAGCAAGTAATCGTCCACATATCTGTACACTTTGTGGACCAAACCAACTAGGGCTGTTTCAAGATTGTTGTCCACTTTTGCCAAAAAAATGTTGCTCAGTATTGGAGCCACTTTCGATCCAATACATACTCCGGATCTCTGGACAAAGTTCTTACCCCCCCCCCCCCCCCCAGGAAAAAAAAAGAGGGTGACCTTATTTTTAGGTCTGGCGGTCCCATGCCGCCAGTTTCCCACAGGGTGGGTGCCCTCCCAAGCGACTATGAACTTCGTTCTGCCGAGCACCAGGCCGGAAGTGCGCTTGTCCCTATTTTACCGGTAGGTACCCGGCGGCAGCAATTCTCTGCCTCCCACAGCAGAGGCGGATGCTCAACTATTTCACCAAGGCTGTGGTTAAGGTGCGCCCAGGGGTCTTTGCAGAGCCTTATGGGGCCACCTTTCGAGATGAGTACCCATTAACCGAGCGCCAGGTAGGTGTACTCCTCTACCCCTTTGGAAAAACCGGTGGGTTCCCGGTCGGCACTGGGAATCGAACCCGGTACCTCCCGCATTGGAAGCGGACGCTCAACCATGAAGCCACCGCTGCGGTCCGGAAAAAAAAAACACATCATGAACCAACACCAACTCGTCCAACTTTTTACCTTACTGAGTCCCGTTGTTTCCTCATTACAATGGCGCAGTCTACAACGACAACAGAACCTTAAGGCTGAAGCCACCTGTCATCGTGGGTCGTCGGCATTGCGCGTCTCTGCTTTGAAGGAACGCCGTTTACTTTTCCTTGACGATGGAGCCAGTAAACCGACCGCCGCTGTACGCAGCGGTCGGTTTACTGGCTACCCATCCCAAAGCTACCCATTCAACAGTCTGCGGACGGCGTCTGCGCCTCTTCGGTGGTTTCAGGGTACGACACCAGGCTACCACCTTTTTCTGAGGAACCGCACGGCCTCCTGTTGCCCGGGAATGCCGTTCACGCTCTCCCGTTGTGATACCCTCTCGCCCTGGACACTTCTAACATCGGAGCCTCCAAGGGACGCCGTCCAGGCATCCTTGGCTGTGGATCACGCCGCCGTGAGTGCTGCTACCAACGCAGACTCCGCGGACGTGAACCCTGGCTCTTCGGGCGCCTCATCCGACAGTGTCATCACGCGTGCCATCACGCAAATGACGCATTAGCTCGACCGCTTCGTGTCGTTGAGCTCCTGCTTCTGGCCTGCTGCCTTACCATCTCCGGACCTTTCGGAAGTTCTGGAATTCTGGGGGTTTCAGGACGGCGCTGTCGAGTGGATTGAAACTGTCAACAATCTCGGCACACGCCATGCCACGCCATGCCTGGTCAGACAATTCATTATTACTCACACGTCCGTATATATGTTGCTGTATTAATTTGTAATTACCCCATTCATGTAGCCATATGATGTCCCCCTGTCAGGTTCTCTGGAACTTTGGGGCCTCCTGCTGTAATACGCTAACCATGTAACTCAACTGAACTATTTATTAAACTTGACTTGACAATCAAAAATGGCATGTGGCCATCAACCGCCTTCGTGGTGTTGCCGAGGCATGGCATAAGTGCGAAGGCCAAAAGCAACTGTACTGGCCCGAATGGAGCGCCGGGTTCATAGCTGCGTCTGGCCCTCTTTCGTACGTTACAGCGGTGTCCTGCGGCCCCGTGCCAGAGATCTTTTCGGGCAGCCCTACCTCAGACGTCGCCCGCAGGTGCTGCACTCCGCTGCAGGACGCAGTTTCTGCGCCAGTATCCTATGGCATAGCACCAATGAGAGTGGCCGTGGCCCCTCCGCATCGAGCGCAGTTGCAGGAGCTGGCCACAGGTTCGCCTTCGCTAGGACACTTGCAGATGCGAGCTTCTCTTGTGCGTTGCACACCTCCAGTAAAGAATCCGGAAGAGCCCATAGCACCCATTGCCGTGCTCGCCGACCCATCGAAGCCTCTTGTGCTGCTTCGAGAGCTAGCCGTTTACCGAATGCGCGCCGGGTCACCTTGTGCCGAGTGATACACATAATGTAGCAGGGGCCGCGTTGACACCAGACACCCATCGAGAAGATGCCAGGACACGCCTGTGCCTTCTCGGCGAGGATGGAAAAGAAGCCAGAGAACGGGAACTCGGAAAGAACAAAGAACAGCCTCAGATGGTCAGACCAGAAGTGCTGAAAGGAAAAGACCCGCAGCACCTGATTGTAGACCAGCAAAGGATCGAGCGAATGGAGTACAACGTGTCCAGCGCGCAGGCGTTCAACGAGAAGGCTCCCCGGGACAAGCGCAAGAAATTTGGCCCGTCGCTAACGCCACTGCCTGTTGACGGAATGCCTATCACGAAAAAATCTGCGCTGGTCTCCACAGCCACGGCACCGGAAGAGCCACCTATACTGCTTCCAGAGCCGTCGGGCGTCGATGAAAAAGAGGAGAGTGAGCGCCCCGTTGATAACTTGGAGAATTAGGCTGAAGAAAGGATTTTTCAGTTCCCCTAAAGCCACAGAAGCCACACCGCTCCCCGGTGTTGACAGTCATCTGGACGAAACCAAACAGAAGAACCGAGAGACCACGCCACTCATGGTGCCTCCTTGGATGCTGTTCCGGCCAACGTTACTAGAACCTAGTCTAGTAACGTTGGTTCCGGCATCCTCCTCCAGGCATGCTGCGTCCCCTGTTACCTTCGCGACACAGCCAAAGCCGACCACCGGATACATATTTACAGCTCACATGACGTCGCTGCATGGCCCATACCGACCACCGCGAGGCAGTCAGTGTCGCCCACCAGAGACACTTATGGCAGATCCCCAAACCACGATGCAGTGTGGTCGGGGCCGACCACCACGATGCAGCCAACCCCGCCCACCAGAAACATTGTCGGCAGCTCCGCGCGCTCGCAGTCATGGCCGAATGTGATGACGAAGAGCGGCATCGGGACTATGGCGCGCAGGCAGCTAGGGTGAAGTCTACCGTCCGTAGGGACTGTCTACCGTCCTCCATCTCTTTTCTGTTTTGTACCGCAATAGAAAGCGTACCGTCTGAAGTGTCCAACCTTGCAGCGGTTTCTCTGGAAAGTGAGTAGAAATTTTTAAAACAGAATCTTTCTGTCTGCGTTCGGTCTTCTTTCAATGGCGTGAAACATGCCCACAACACTGGTTGGTGGACGCGATGACGATTGTAGTGCCGGTAAAAATTAAAACCGAAAGCACATGTGATTTTCGTAGGATTACTTTATTTTCGCTGAACACTAATGCAATGAATGTAGCAGTCGTTTTCAGCTACAGCAGGCCAGAACATTGATTCAGGCCGACCTCTCAGCTTTTCTGCCATAATAAACCTTTTCTCTCTCTCAGTCGTTTTCAGCGCGTTAGCGGTTAAATGAAGCCTTAATATACGATTACAGGACACTTGTTTTGCTGCAATCGCAGTCTATGCGTTTATTTTAGCTCTGTTGCCGCAATCTAAGCCAAGTTGATTCATCAAAAAGAGACGATAAATGCACGCCTTCACAGCGCTGCACATGTGAGACATCCTAACAATACAGCGGCACATTACGACCAGCGCGGAGGGCCGCATGGCATAGCGCATGAGTTTAAGCAGACGAAATCGAAGACGGCGCCGCAAGCAGCGCCATCGGGCGCCTTTCTGGATGCGTGAGGAAATTAAAAGCAAAAAATTACTCTCTGACGCAATCGAAAACTGCCTCAAGTTCGTAAAATACAATTTGAAGTTATACATATTTGTTTTTAAGCAAAATGAGTCTATTTGCGAGGATTTCTTGTAGAGCACTGCACGGGCCGTGATTTTCGGCCCGGGCCCGGCCCGGGCCCGGAACTCGTTCAAGTTTACCCGCCCGAGCCCGGCCCGGTGATTTAATAGGCGACCCGAGCCCGGCCCGAACCCGAGAAAAAAATTCGCCTACACGGCCCGGCCCGGCCCGGCCCTATGGCAGATCAGGCCCGACAGAGGCCCGAGCCAATAATATAGGTGGTGTTGCCAGAACATAGAATCTACAGCAAAATGTTTTAAGTAGCAAATATCTACGCTTTGTTGGCGAATATTTCGCTAACAGTTCTACTTTAAGCTACGGTAATTTCGTGTAAAAAGGGGCTCAGGTGGAAAGAGTTGAGCGGACATACGGGTACAATGAACGTTTGTTCGGCAATGGTATACTATAACTTTTTTTTTTCTTTTTTTGCTAACGCAATGGGGATCATCAAGAGCGTTTTGTAGCAGATATTGCAGCAAGGAAAGTGATTTGCAGCATGAGTTCATTTTCTGTAGGAAGTGCAATAAAAGCAAAGGAGACAGAACACAACGCTCTCATTGCGCTCTTTACTGAAACTTAAAACATGCTCTAACGACAAAACTGTCAAAACTGTCAAAACGGGAATAGCCGTGAATAGCCTTCGAGCCGCCTTGCACAAATCCTGTGAGCACCAGGTGGCAAGCAGTGTAATGCACCAAGTCAATAGACTGCGAAGAGCCGGGTTCCCTGACGGCACCATAGTATAGTGTCGGTAGCGGAAAGCCTCATTTCAGAGGTGAAGCAGGCACGACCCACCAGTGGGCTTAGTGAACAGGCAAGGCAGGTGCGCCCTGTACCGGCGCCGTACATGCACAGGGTGTCGCACCGCCTCAAAAAGGCAGCACTGAAATGCACCGTCTCAGTTGTTTTCACTGCACCGGGAAAACGTTTAGGGATGTGCCGTATGGTGAATGCTACGGAGGGTGCTCGAGCCTGTGAGAAAAAGCATGTCACGCGCTACTGTCGTGCTGTAAGTGCTACATCGGCTAGACTGGTCGTTGTTTAAACGACCGTCTGAGGGAACACCGGGCTTCAGTGCTGTAGCTGCCGCTGGCCATCTTGCTGATCGTTGCCGAAGGTGCGCGTGTACAGCACAGTTTCACTGCGCTCGTGTGCTCAGGCGGTTGCGAGGGCAGTCAGACAGAGAGATCTACGAGGCCTTCTGCATAAAAAAAGCGGGTGATCGGTTTGTAAGCGCACCGTCGCTGGCCCTCAGCAACAAGGAGTGCGCATACTTGGAACGTAATCTGCGCATAGAACCGTTGGATTAGTTATGACACGATTCATCAACTTATGACATGTGAAGGGAAAAAGCAGTGACGTTTATGGGGGCGTTTTTGGATGTTTTCTTCCGTCTGGCGCAGCCTCCTGCGCAGCTTGTGATTTCCTCTTTCTTGTGGAAGTTTATGATTAGTTGAAGTTTAGCGCTGCGTCCTGTCTGCCGTCTTTACCTCGTCCTTTGTGTGTTTTTCGCGCTAGTATAGATATGTCCGCAGCTAACGACAAAGCCAATCATGCAACGAACGTTTGCAACTTTCTTTGGGAGGAGTGGGTCCCTTCACTGAATGCTTGGAAGAAGTGCAACAGAAAATCAGCTGCAGCTGCTGCGCCTGTAACAACGTTCGAGTGCTCGGTTCCTGCCAAAGTACATGATGTGTTAAAATGTGGGCCAAAGTTCAGCAATGACTCTAATGTTACACCTGTATCTTTTGATCGGGCTTGTAAGAAATATTGCTTGCCGTGCTGCGGGTGACGAGCACAGTAGATGTGTATCTGAGGGTGTAGATTGCTTGCCTCCCATTTGTCGCTATGATAGGGCGCCGGAAAATGCGCTTAGGAATTCGGTTAATTACCTAAAAGCGAATGACCTCGCATTGCTCGTTTCGGATAAAGGAGGGTGGGTTTGTAGTGCTCCCCAACTAAGCGCATCGTGAAAAAGCAAGGGCCGCAGTAGATAAGAACTTCGTCCATTCTAAATGCTCTTCAGCACAGCTGAAGAAGAAACCCTTAGCGTTGTGCAAGGATATGAATCTAGAAGGACTTAGGAAGTGCATATCAGGAACGAAGAACGACATGTTGGGGCTGTTCTTCTCTACCAAGACACACAAAGAAGGGATGCCATTGAGGTCGATAGTAACAGAAAAGGCTAGCTGGCAGGGTGAGCTTTTGAGGTAACACGTCTTCAGCATGGTATTACCTTGCCACAGCAAGATGGAGGAAGAAATTAGCCAAGTTTATTACCTTGCTGTATGTACACTAACCTAGATAAAAATTATAACGAACCGTGCGCACCACGTGTACTTTTAGAAATACGTATAGGCAGCTGAAAGGACGAGAAAGTATACTTGTGGTAGCTTTTCATATATCACACCACTGCTGCTATATACAGCCCATAAGTCTTTTGTGGCATATTTTATAGTTTATTTCTTCACGTGTTATTGTGCAAAAAAAATCTAATTATCTAGAGATTCCGGCTTTAAGCACGCCATCCACCGTTGTATCACATATCCTGCCACGCTAAAGTTACCCGCACATCTGCCTTGCGAAATGTGAAGGCGTCGGCAGCCGTTGTTCTTAACTTCCACCACTGGAGCAAATTTAGGACGTCTTTGTGGACCTCTGCAGAATGAACGTAGCTGTGCAGCTTATCCCTTCATTTCTATCGTTCCCGAACGTCGTGACACTCTTCAGTATCACCTATAAAACTCCTATGTGAGGGCTTCTGCTTGCAGTTTTCAGCAGCGTATGTTACGCACGGCTTGCACCGCGTTCTTCTTTTCTTGCGTATCATAATGCTCTATGCCTTCCTAACGATGTTGTACTGGTAGAAGGTGACCACTGCACTACGCGGGTAGGACTGGAAGGAGGTGGACGAAGCGATTTCGATCTATTTTTGGTGTTCGTTACAGTTTGGTAATAAAGGCGCGAATAAGGTTCTCGACGCTTGCTCATTGGATGCCTATGGTTCGAGGTAAAGGGACATCACCCGGCATGGAATTCGTAATTGTCTTTTTTCAAGCCTGATACTTCGTCAAGCGAACATATTTTGCGTCACGCCTTATGCTGTTTGAACCAACGGTGTTGTGGCAGTGTCAAGTAACTCTCACACTATTCCTGTATAGCGCAGGGGACCCAAACACGCGGCCCGTGTGCCTCTCTCTAAAGGCCCGCGGCCCGCACATGACTGTCTTCGTCCCAATTTTTCATTTTCTTTATAAGTATGTTCTTAAGCTACATAGGCATGACAGGTCTAAAGCTTTTTTGTCATGAGGCATCCCCTGCGGCCACCATGTGTTGATACCTAACCGTGAAACAAAACTCTGTATTTCAAAATCGGCGTCCTGATTTTAGCCATGTAGAAGATAGGTATCCATATGTTGTTGGAATCCTGCCACCAACTACCCTTCAGAAACGACCCATATGTGACATATGGGAAAGCTCTTCTTCTAAATGGCAACGTTGGCTGACATTTGGTACGACCTAGCCCATCTACCCCTGCCCCCCCCCCCCCCCCCCCCCCGCTTTTAGCTGCGTTACTGTCCTGGCCCTTGCGGGAGAGTAAATTTTCCTGAATGCGGCCCGTTAGCTTAGGTGGGTTTGAGACATCTAGCTGATATGGCCGAAAAAAGCGAAAGTTCAAATGTTAACAAATTGGGCACACCAAGCCGGCTGTGCACGTCCATCTCGCGTCACATGACCGTTGGGGGCCGTGACGAAGCCACAGAAAAAGAATGTCTCTGTATAGGAATTCTACGCAACGAGACTCCGTGCATTCCTTTCGTTTTAATGGAGGGCTGGAAACTTCAAAAACGTTTCCTCGCTTTGGAGCTCTATGATCGCTCTTGCGATAAGTAACAGGTATATATTTATTATGTTACATTTATTACTGCGATTACAGAATAACATTTCAGATATGAAATCATAACGAATGCAAATAAAGCACAGAATAACGTCTTACTATATAAGCGCCTCATAAATCTACTTTTAGCTCGCTCGTTTAAGATAAATCAAATAGCTCCATATGCAAGGAGCAAAAGAAGTTCAGTACTTGTCTCTAATAAAATTTCTCTAAATAGCTTGCCCCACATAAAAAGTTCGGCAGATCCCACGTACCGTGGGAGTCGATGTTATGCGAAGCATGCGGCGGTTAGATGACAGTGGCGTAACTTTTTTTACTGAACGACACGTTACAAAATGACGCTAAAGATTTGTATAAATTTTATACGCACACATATATAGGTTGAAGAGCCGCATATGTGTTATATATCCAGTTGTTTACGGTTGGGTAACGCTGCCAATGGCAACGTGGGTATTACCAACACCAGAAGCGGTAAGCTGATATGTAGTGCTTATACGTGTCCCGAGAACGCACGCACATTGCACGAACCTGTGTGCCTGTGTGCAAGAAGTTCTTGACAGTTCTTGAACGAGGGCATCATCACCGTGATCAGTGAGCACCAGCAGCTGGTCATGACTTGTTATAGGATCCGGTCGTGATCGTGGTGACGAGGGGTCCATGTGTAGTGAAGTATGTGGTATAGTAGAGCTGTTGGAATTCGTGGATGCCTCGGTCATTTCGTCGACACATTGTCTGTCGACAGAGCCGGTGACATGTCGGAACCTGAAGCCACCCTTCGCGTTGGTGAGATATAGGCCGTCGAGGCTTGTAGGCCTGGATAGTGCTACGTAGACCAACATCAGTGGGTGGTGTTTGTCGTATTCGTAGACTACCTGGGCGTATGTGGCCTATGTAGGCGAGTCTACAAAGCGTCTGTCAATCAATCATGCATCATCCTCGGTCAGCATGAGGCCATCGCCCAGCCTCGTAAGAAATGAAGAGGACACTGCGTCGTTCTGGTGGACGAAGTGCACTTTACCGTGCGGTGATGTGGATATCATATGTAACTTTCGTTAATGTATTCCTCTGGGGTCGAGCAATGCTTGAATATAGCTTGCTGAATCATAGGAATACAAACGTAATGTTTATTAGACTGCTATGAAAGCGGAGCCATGCAACACTGGAACTACAGACGTTAATCTGATATGGCGCCTGTATCGTAGGAGTACACATCGTAGGAGTATCATGTAGTGTTTATTGCTTTCTTGTGAAATTAGATAGCCAGCACCACAACCACAATTGACGTTGCACTGCTATTACGCCTGCGTAGGCTGTTTTTCCAAACCAGTTTATAGACCTGGCGTGGCTCAGTGGTAGAATACCTGATTGCCACGCAGAATGCTTGGGTTCGATTCCTGCTGGGATCCTAATTTTCATTCTTTCCATTCGTTGAGTCAACGCTGCCGATGTTGGTTTTCCTTAACGCTCTAGCATTTGAGTTACAAATGTCTGTTCTCGCCGTTCCTGGGTAGATATAAACTGTCAATCTCCTGTGGCACATACCCGTACACCGCGGCCCGTGGTAAACGGGTATGTGCCACACGTGTCTAGTGGAAAGGGTTTGACGACGTACGCGACAGGATTTTAACGTAATTCATGTCATGACCCGGCAATCATGTTCGTCAAATCCTGTTACCCTCCCATGCAAATTTTGGTCTACACCAAGTCAAGGAGGCGATCATCAGAGCACCCAGACGTAGGCGGCTAGATAGATAGATAGATAGATACGTAGATAGAAACGCTCAAAGCGCCAGAGGTTCGCTAAGAAATGCTTCGCATTTAAAAAAGCGTTTATTTCGAGAGAAAATGTGAAACATATATGTATGTATGCACAACTTATGTGGAACAAACATGAAGGTGCACTAGAAAGGAAAACAATTTCTCTATTATCAGTAAATTACTCTTTAGCAATTCCTAAATCACCACACTCGCCGGGGCAAGACTCTCGGTAAGCGAGCAAACGCGCAAGAAGGTAAATGCGGGTGGCGACGCCCCCTTTAAGTTCACGCAGCAGATACCATGACATCTTAGATTCTGACGGCGTCTAATGGGTCCTACGTAGTTCCTAATAACTAAAAATTAAGTACATTGACCTCTGATGGGGCCACAGACTTAACAGGTCAAGTTCCAGGAAATTTTATAGAGCCAATGTCGCCAAATACGACAAATACAGTTTGAAATCCGTGGCGTCACGCTCGGAGATTTTGGCGCGAAATTTAAAAAAATGGATTTTGACCTTGATTTTCTCGTCTAATAATAAGCTTATGATGGTGAAATGATGACATTCGAGCTCTTAGACTTCACTTTATCAGTCTAAACCGATTCGGTGCTTCACTATAGTGTCCATTTAAGAACCCCAGCAAAGTCCAAGCCCGGCCCGACCCGAGCCCGCCACCTCAAACCCGGGCCCGGCCCTAAGCCCGGAGCTTCAGGCCCGAGCCCGTGCAGTGCTCTAATTTCTTGTCCTACCAATGATTGACCACATCTCTGTTGGGTGACGTTAGCGGTCATTTTTTCACAATTTTCAACGTCGAATTAAAGATATAATTCCTTTTTATGGGGCAAAAGCATGCTCGTTGCCGCCTATGTGACGAACGATCTTCATTTTCACCACAATCAGAAAATTTTTTCCGAGCGATAGACAGTCCCTTTAATGTAATTTCAAAGGAGCAAAGTAGTTATTTGAACGAGTTGGTAGAGAATCATAAAACAGCGCGCACACATTAAGACAAAGACGTCGTCGGTTCTTTCCTTCTTTTGTCTTCGTGTGTGTGAGTGGTTTGATGGATTTCAAGGCGATTGTATTACTTTTCAGGAGTAACAGTAATGTAATGTCATTACTTTCGGCTAGTGGTAATTGTAATTTAATTTAATTACGTTTAATGTATTTTATGAAAAGTAATTAGTAATGCCATTTAATTATTACCAGTAATTGCGCTATCACTGGGCCACAGCCACAAATACCTCTCCACGTACCTGAACATTTCCCGAGACGACAAGCCCCGCTCTGCTGATCTTTTCCACGGCGGCGTCGCGGCTAGCATCTGTGAGCCACCTGAACAAAGAGGCATTGCGCGACCTCCGCTTCAAGTCACGGTAGATGGGCTGAATAACCTGCGTGCTTTGGCCCAAATACAGCAGCCTCGCCACGAGCTGCGGCCAGGAGTACGCCAGACAGCGCTGAGCAAGGCCGAGACAGAAAGCGGTCGTCGCTGCGACGTTTGAGGCGACGCGCTCCCTGGACAGTTCCAGCAACAGCAGGTCGGCATCCAGATGCGACGCCAAATATTTCGCGGCCACACTCACGGCATCATGGTGGTCGTATATCTTGCCGAAGGCGCTTTGCACTCTGTCCGCACCGGACGCCAATGCGACGTTGGACAGGTCCTTCTTCGCGACGGGCAGCACGAGCGCGTTCAGGGTGTCGATCCAGTCGCTCGCGTTGATGCCCGGCACGAGGTCCGCGAACAGCGTGCTCAGCGGGACGCTCCTGTCGTCTATAGCAGCGTCGTCGTGCTCGCAATCAGGGAGGTCGTCGGCGACGATGTTATCGAGACTAAGGACCTGCGCCAGTTCTTGGACGTCGTCGAGTACGCGTCGTAGGACGTCCTCGAGTTCCTTGAGGCTCCACGATAGTGTGAGCTTGCAGAGGAGTGACTTTCCGGTGGACAGCCTTAGCACCAGCTTGCTGTTCTCGGTGAGCAGGTTGAGCGCGAAGACCGTGTGGAAGCCGGCCAGCAGCGACGTCCGCGCCACGAGCGCCATCAGGTCGCGAAAGCTGCTCGCGCGCCGAATCAACGTCCAGTTGAGGTCGCTGCGAACCGCCGCGAGAGACTCCCTGAAGGTTGCGGACGTCGTTGTCTTCTCCGAGACGTAGCGGTGGCACCTCTGGTACAGACCGCGCACGACGTTCGTGTCTTCAGTACCTCCGGTGACTCCTTCAATCGCTGCAGACATTTCGGATAGTACGTTACTCGTTTTTTCTGTTCTTTTTATTGCGATAGCAATTATATGGACAGTCTCGACGGGCTTTTGCCGTCGCCATGTCCCTCCCGTATGAAGTCCAAATTAATAAGCTCCCACGCGCATCGTATGTTCTACCGCGGGTAAAAGCGCGCTAGCGGGGGCGACGAACGCGGCCGAAGCAGAGATCAAACGAGCTGGCCCATTTCCGTCGTTCGGAGGGTGCATGCGATAACATCACCCCGCTCGGGAGGCCTGTCGTCGAAGCAGACAGGAAACGCCCCGCCAGGTTTTAACTAGCTTGAAAACACGCATGCACCCTCCGCCGCTCGGAGAGTGCATTCGCTCAGAGAGGGAGGGGGGTGCCGCGCGAGCAGCAACTTCGTATTTTGAATCTAAGGGCGCGGTCGCGATTGCTGGCGCGCGCGCTATCTCGACAGCCATCACAGCAGGCGGCTCGTATACCCTTCTACGTGCTGCGCTCTCAACGCGAAGTGACTATGCGGAGAGCATCTCTCCCTGGAGCGGCCGTATTCTCTTACTCCAGCGTTTTGTAGTTACGCGAGATCAAATACAAAACAGTTAGCTGCCAGGCTCACTTCGTATAACACTACAATTTGTTGCTATCGCATTCATTGCTTCGCCCTTGCGGTGAAACTGTGACTTTTTTATTCATTTCGATCCTTTCTCGACATTGCGCACTTCGGTTGGCGTGAATAATTTTCCAACTAAGACTCCCTGGTCTTATGGAAATCATAAAGAGATGTTATATCGAAACACGACGATATATGTAGAAGGGTAACAGGGATAGTTGGAGGAATTCCATAATTTAAAGGGAGTGAAAGCGTACGTGTCCTGTCTCCGTTTGTCGCGCTTTCTTTCTCCTTAGGAAAATGCAGTCTTACGTTGTTGGGACATCGCAATCACACTCTAGTCTAGTAATTAAGAATTCCCGCGAGTTGTAGCACCACGACCCAAGCGCATGCCACACCAACGTCGCCCTCAGCCGCCAAGTCAAGCTGCGATAGAGTGATCACCACGGCAACAGTGTGTCCCCAAAGGGCTAAACACGTTTCTTCGGAGCGTAAATAATTCCTCTGAATGAGTGGGCATCTTTCTCGATATATTACGGAATGAATTTAAAATAAAGTCTTGGTAACAAGGGGAGCGGGAGCCTGTCCGTTTCCTCCCGCTCCCGTAACTGACGCCGCCACTCACGGTCTCCATGAGCTCCGACATTCCATCTCTACTGAACTTGCTACCGGTCTACACTTCACAACCTTCACTTCACTTGACAAGTTACAACCGAGCTAATGAAGGCCTCTGATAGAGGTCTGGAGGAAGGATCGTCGTGGACATGATCTGCTCCTGCATACAGACTGGCCGGTAGAGTGCCAGGAAGACACGTCGCGTCGTGCGCACCACAGCATTGGGTAAAAGATGACCATGCGAGATACCTGTGTATGTCGATTCCAAGAGGGCGCGTTGGGTCTGCTGCAGTTTTTCTTCTTTCCGCGCAGTCTGACGGGTGATTTTGGCGACGTTACACTTGCGCAACTACGCCAGTGGTTCAGCAGTCGAAACAACACCAAGATCGGGCGCGAACAAAAAAGCAGCAAGACTCGCTTTTTTTTTCTCTCGGCAAGCTACGTGATCAGCGCATGCTCAAAAGCTATACGCCCAACAGACTGTCCCTAATAGCCTATTGAACAGCAGAAACATGGAATGGGGGTGCCCAATGAGATGGCTCCTGCAGCTACACTCGATTTTGCACTGATTCTGTAATAGTACGTCAACCACGAGACCGATTTACACAAATGTTGTTCACCTCGACTTCCCGTCCCCGTCTAGCGTTTCTTCACCGATGTTTCCAAGCCGCTGGCGAAATTGTGACCACCATGCAGAGGTGGTCAGCGTCCACTTTTCGAAAATACGGCCGGAAGCGGTGTCGGAAAGTGATTCCGCGACGGTGGCGAAACGGGACTGTGACATTCAAATGTTCCGTCCCGCCATCGCCACGTCACCGGCGTCTGCCATAAGACAGCGTTTACTATGTATAGCCCGTTTCTGCTAAAAAACGGGATGACGTCAACGTATAGGAGCATCGCTGACGTCGCCGGCGCGTCCCGATTTTAAGGCTTAATTCACCGGTTAGAAAACGCTTTTGACGCTATTCCATGGCGGACGCCGGGAACGGGATTCGACGGGTCATTTGACGGCTGTGCTAATGAACGAAGAGGGAGTGGGGGTATTGCTTATTGTCATGTAAGGTATACACTATTTTCTGGTTTGGGGACCATCGTCTTCGCCTGAACGGCGGCCAGTAACCCTTGGGCCCTGGTGGCGTCTTCGGCAAATGGACGGCCCAGAGTTGACCTTCCGAGACCAAGCTAAGCAGTGCGGCCTCCCACTGCTCCACATTAACTGTTTCGCGGCCCTGTGGTGTCATCTGAGGGCAAACCAAGAGGATGTGTTTCAAGTCCGCCCATTCTCCGTATAACTGGCATTTGTCATATAACGACTGTAGGCCACCGGATTGAGATAGGTGTTAGTTTGTAGGAGGCGCCAGGCCACCGTCTACAGCTTATTGCGTGGGCAAGGGGACACCGAGCCCCCGCCAATCTATGATGCCTGGCGGTTTCATATCACAACTGACCATGCGCTCGTCTTTCATCTCTGGCTGAAGCTGCTCTCTGGCTCGGTTTGTGAGTTTTGTGAGCCGCCTCGTATCCAGGAAGGGAGGCATGCGCAGGTGTCCAGACGACTTGTATGTTCCTGTGGCCTTTCAAAGTGGTTTTAAATTTTAAACGCCTCCGGTGAGATTCACACGCCCTCTTAAACTTTGCATCGCTCTATTTCAGTCACTAATTATGTGTTTGGCCGAAGTTGAAGCTATTGCAAATGCGATCGCTGATTCTCGGCCGTACGCTATGCGTTCGTAGTGAGCCGCTGGCTTTTATATTACCCCCTCCATCTATGATTGCGACAGACATTTTTTGTGCGTTTTGGATAATTCGCGGCGTTTACGTAGGCCACATCCTTGATGTTTGAGTATTTAGTTCTGATTGTCTTAGCCCTCTTCGCACGCATTAAAGAAATGTAAGAAAGATGATCTTTAGGAGTCATCCCCCGTATTCAGATATGCGCCTTAACATGAAGCTGCAACTCGACTTGCAAGGGTCAAGTCCAGATGAAGTAACGCCCGACATGAATGCCCAAGACGCTTACTGCCCGTTTCGTTCGGTACATTCAGGAGAGGAGTTGCAACGTTGTCGGGCGAAGAAGCCATTTGATGGCTTCAGCCAAGGAGCGAATTCTTGAGGAGAAGAAACGGCGCTCGCTCGGGCGTCCTAATAAAGTCACGGAATTGGGCACAGCACTGACGCGCCCTCTGTCGTGAGAGTCCGCTAGCTGAGAGGGAAAAATGCGCGCGTCACGCTCTCCAACGAAGCTCGCCGGTTCAAGGCCATTCGGCGCCGGTTCGCCGTCTGTGCTTTATGCCCAAGTCGCTGTGTTTCTTGTGTGTTCTCGCCGGCTCCACATTTTTCGATAAATTAACCGAAGAAATGGCGTCACATACAAGAAAATTATCTGAATGAGATATCTAGTAGAACGCGAAATCTAATTTTTTAGTAACGTGAACTCAATAGGTATGTATCATTTTTAAGGAGAAAGCCATAGATGCCTCAGCAAACGCAAAAATTGACCGTCGGCGTCCCGCTTCGGCGGCGTCAACATGAGTGATGCAAACAATCATCCCGTGATAACATCACCACATGACATTAACATGACGTCACAGATCGCCAAAATTTGTGACGTCATCACATGACATCATCGCTTTGCACTGCCTCTGTGATCAGACCACCGATCACGGAGGCAATACAAAATCAGGTGACGTGCAGAGGTTGCAATGCCTCCGATGTTGGAGCCAGTGCAAAACCACGTTAGGTGCAGAAAGCTTTTGCACGGGTGTGGGGCAGGATTGACACATCGACTGAAGAAAAAGCAGAAGAAGAAGAAGATGGCTTCCGCTTTGAGTCGTCTTAGACTAATGCATAAGGGACCCCGTCGGTTTTTTCAACGAATGATGGGACTTAGAAGTGTTTCTCGAAAACATAGTCACGAGGCGTGAGCTATCGATCTTTCCTTGGTATGGCACGAACCCAGGCTTCCAACCTCACCGTGTCACTAGGAACATTGAAGGTTGCGTATCCACTCCTTGCAGGATGCGTACTCACTGTTGCAGTTCGGCACGACACATTTCCGCCCCATCCTAAAGGAGCACTGGTATAAATCCGCAAAGTGCTCTCCTTTGTTCACGGAGCAATACTTCTTTCTACGTGTCTTTGTTGCGGCGTGAAAAGCGCCCGCAAAGTTTGAGAACTCCGCGCCGCCGGCGCAACGCGGGAGCCACCGAGAGCGCTGAAGTGGCAGCAAGCCTCCAAATCACGAAATTATGCGTGACAGCTTGCCCGCGCGAATTGGGAACTTTCCCTCCCAAGACCATCTACGCAAGCGTGCGCACAGCATGCCAGCGAGAAGCGAGGGGCCCATGCATTCGGCGGACGTCGTCTGCTCAGGGTCCACAACTAGCAGCTCATTTCAAGCGCTGTACGGCCTATAATTCGGGCAGGATCTATTATTAACTGCAGCTAAAATATCTGTCACATCTATCAGTTGATGTCACAGACAGATATAAGAAATTTTACAGTGTACGAGGCGGTATAACTATTCTTATGCGTCGCGTCCGTAGAAGAGCATGTAAACAATGGCAAAACGCCGGAAGCGTCATTTGTCGTGCTGTGGCGAAAACTGCATTTCCTCCGTGATGCTATTGCGCCGCCCTCGCGCGCTGCGGCGGCCGAGCAGTTTCTCCTTCTTTAATACTTCTTTCTTTCACGAGATTACCTTGCACTACAGGGGGATTAGACGGGTGTTTTCATCCCCTCACCACAAACTTGGTAGAGCACAATCTGTCACGCTGAGAATGCTCCAAACGGATTCGTATCCTTCAAGGAGCTTCATGAGTAGGATACACGCGGAGATAGATTCAACATGCTCAGACTGCGGTGACGTTAGCTCGTTGAAACACATGCTCTGGCGATGCCCTGCGTTGCAGGACTACAGTCAAGAAGCCTGGTGGACCGCTGCTATCAACGACCCCAGCTACGACGTCCAGCTCATGGCTGTCCGGAAGGCCCGTGAGAGGGCGGAGAGGCTCGGCCTCCCCGTCCCGACATGGGACTAGCCATGAGTTGGATGTGCAAACATCTCATACTCTTCCCTCCGGACCAAATAAATGTATTTTCTCTCTCTCTCTCTCTCCGTGGCGTCAGCTGTCGCATTTCCGAATAGAGACACGGGAGCAGGATCTGGCGTGGAACTTTCATGACATCCTTCTTTCATAACAGAGGAGGAGGAGGAGGGACGGTATGCTTGCCTTTGGAGCGTGCCTTCGCCTCTGCTCCCGACGTGTCCTGGATCTGGATGAGGAGGAGGCGCTCGATGGTCTTGGCTACGGATGCGGCCGCACTGTCCTCGAGGAAGCTGCCGCTAGATCGCGCTAGCCACGAGTCGCAGACGTAGCCGTAGAAGTCGCTGCACGCGTCCTTACTGGTGTTGAGCAGTCGCGTGAGAAAGTCTTGCGCCTCGATGCATTCCCGTGTGTTGCAGGCCGTGTACGGTACGTGTCGCTTGCTGGACAGCAGCAGCGCCACGGCCACCACGAAGAGCGCGAAGATGACGCCCACGACGACCGCGATGGTGGTGTACAGGTACCGCTCCTCCTTGCTGTCCACCTCGCTCACGAACGTGACGTTCAAGGCTGCGATAGGATTGCATCAATATACCGCCTCACCGGTAAAGCTCGTTGCTGCGGGCGATTTGACTGACGGCTAACACATGGTACCGTGACAAGAAAATAAATTTAGATAAAGGGAGTTAGATCGGCCTACAACTCCTCAAGTGTACTTTTCGAATACGAAAGTGTTTTATACCGGGGTGGGGTTGAAGATTTTACTGACATCATTTATGTCACGGAAATTACGTCAGCCTGTGGCACTCAAACCATTACGCCACAAACCAACCTGTTCGGAGCGGCAAACTTATACTGTGAAAATTTTGTTTCTTGACGTGCAATCCACATGTACTGTTTCTGTGAAGACAAGTTTCGTTTTCGTGTTATACCGATTCCTATAAAAGAGATAAATTATAACTTTCTTTTTTTTAACACGAAAGTGTTTGATGCCGGGGCCCACCACGGCTCCACTGACGTATTTCCGTCACGGATATGACGTTGTAAAATGTAAAGACTAACAGTGGGCAAAGAAAAAAACCAGAAGAAAAAGTTCCATCACCGGGAATCGAACTTACGACCCCTCGCTCCGCAGCGCGCAGCGCGAAACGATTCGGCCACGGACGGCGCGTTCTTCGCAATGCTAACGGCGAGCTATTTATATACACCATTTGCCGGTGGCTGTACTCGGAGATCTGTGTTACAGCGTGTTTTCGTTATCACTAGCGAGATGGCGCGAAGGGCTCGAAGACCGCGCTTGAAAGGTCGTCGCCGTTGCGACAAGCGCCCGCGACTACAGGGCGTGGTCGCTTGTGCGTGCGCTTATCTCGTGATCGCGGTGGTTTGTGCGTCTCGCGTTGAGAGCACGAAGGTCACTTGGCTCACTGCAGCGGCCGCTTTTGCGAGAGGAGCACGGTGCTCACGCAGAAATAAGTTACAAATGTGACAGTTAGTTCGCTCTCATCCTGTGTATGTTCGTTCCGTGCGTCCTTTCTGCTTGAGCAGCGCGTTGCAAGTTTCGAGCTGCTTGCCGTTCTTCGCGTGACATTACAATTTGTTGCTGTAGCATTAATTCCTTCGCCCTTGGGGCGAAAGAATGCGCAACAAACGCTCAACTACGTCTGTGAAGACACGTTTAACTTTCGTGTTATACCGATTCCCATGACAGAGGGATCAGCCATGTTTCTTTTGGTATACCCCTAGCATACCAGCGATACGTTAGTGGTGCAGGCTGGTGCAGTACTCCTTTATGCCTGACTCAATCCAAGTTAGTCTACCATCTAATTGGCCTCCTCAGCTTCAAGAACGTCTCGTGCAAGTTTTACGTGCCAAAACCACGATCTCGCTACAAGGTATAGCTGGGGACTTTCCATTAATACCACCTGCGGTGCTTAGAGTGAGGTACGCAAGCATTTTTGCATGTTGTCCCCATTGGAATGCGATCGCAGCGGCCGAGGTCGGATCCCCGAGTTCAAGCTCAGCAGCGCAATGCCGTATGACCGTGAGCTACCGCGGCGTCTCAGCAGCATTAGGTGGCAGGCTCAGTTCCCGATTGAAAAGTCGCTATTGTATACGCAACACTTTGCTCAAGCGGTTGCCCGTCAAACGAGGTAGCGAACAGTATTATGATCAATGGGCGTTGACGGAAGAGAAAGTTCGTTTCTTTTTTACATACATTCCTGATGTTTACTGAGCTTCACAGACAATCGTGATCACATGATTCAATCCATGCGATCACGATTGCATGGACTGAATGGACGATTGCAGACAATCGCATGGCTGCATGTATATTGCAGAAAGCTATATACCGTATTTACACAACTGTAAGTCGATTCAAATGTAGGTCGACCCCCTCCCCCCCAGATAGCACAAAAAAACAACAACTCATAAACGTATTTCACAAAGCAAATTTATTTACGTAATCGCTGGACTGACTACGTTCACTGACTCCATAGTTAAGTCAGCGCCCGTCCTGTCACGTACTTCTCTGTGCTGTCCTCGTGAAAAGTAGCCCTGAAATGTTTTAAGTGGGAATGTATCACCAACTAGCCCCGCAACGTGTTTTGTAAAGTCAAGATAAAAAACGCGAATGTCGGTGTGCAAAGGTGGTTTCACGGCAGCGCTTCGCAGCTATACAAGGAAGCTAGCGTCACGGCAATGCGCGGGAATTTTTTTTAGAAAATTTTCCGCGAACTGCTGCCGATAGTGCCGGTTATACGTGAAAAAATACGGTATATGTTACAGGTAGAGCCGGAACGCAAACGCAATGGCGTAACCATGCCACAAGGTTCCCGATTTCTCGTT
The DNA here is from genome assembly GCF_013339695.2 of Rhipicephalus sanguineus. Classification (NCBI taxonomy): domain Eukaryota; kingdom Metazoa; phylum Arthropoda; class Arachnida; order Ixodida; family Ixodidae; genus Rhipicephalus; species Rhipicephalus sanguineus. Next base: position 147,229,970 of record NC_051177.1, on the reverse strand, counting down.
TGTCCCGCCGTAACTGGCGATACGAGTTTCTGTTACGATTGTAAGTCGACCCCCCCCCCCCCAACTTCGGATTTTAAAAATAGATAATATGGGTCCACCTACAGTCGTGTAAATGCAGTACATTTGGAACTGTTGGCAGGTTCTGTAAACATCGACGTAAGTCGCAGACTTCAGTCAGAATCGTCAACAGACTCACGATAGAAGGACCACTGAGCCGTCGTCGAGACCAGGTTGCTCTTGTTCTTCAGCACGTCCTGAGGTGTGAAGGTCTCCATGGACAGTAGGTAATCTTGGTCTGCGTCCCGATCTCTAGCCGTCTTCGACTTCCTGCGACGGGTGGGCTTCGGTGGCGCCGCTACCGCAGGCGGCGGAGTCCGGGGCTCGATCGGGGAGACCGGCGCGTCCACGGCGACTGCGCCATCCTTTTGTGCTCCGGCTGCCGTCTCCGAAGGCGCTGCCGCCGCAGGGGCGTCTTGACGATCCGGCAAAACCTCGTTTCCTCCGCTCGTCGAGGCGCCAGCGGTGCCAGCAGTCCCAGCAGTTTGTGCCGCGATGGTTTGGCGCTTCTCGCCCGTGACCGCCCGCTCGTCGGAAGGTTTAGACCTGTCAAACAAGCACGTCGTCCTGTCACTCATTCGCAACTCTAGAAAAACGCTGCTTAGAATGGCGTAGCCAGGCCAGGTTTGAACTCTCCAGAATTTTTTAAAAATTTTGTATGTTTATTATATACACACATACAAACACACGTAGATACGTAAAGAATAGTTGAACCCCCTCCCCCACTCCGGATAAATCTGTTCTCACTCTTATGAAATGAATGTAAAAAGTACTTGTACCTGCCGAAACATACCAGGTATTACTTAAAACCCTTATTCTTTTACACTTGATTGGTATGCTGCGACAGGTACCGGTTTTCCACACGTATTTACTTTTGGCTTTCATTACATAAACGTGGAAATGTAATTATCCTCTCCCCCCCCCCTCGAAATTTTCTTGCTACGCCCCTGGCTGCTTGTGCTGGCAACACTGCTCAAATATACAAAGATGGCTACGACATTCAGGGTCACGGCGGCACTTTCGCTATGCTTTTGCTTAGCGCTGTGCTGAAGCTTGCAGACTGTGACGTTGAGGCACGACGTTGCGTCGAACGCAAAAGGGCGCTTGCCGTCGATCACCTTATATTAATCGGTGTGAAAGCTTTTATAATGACGAAAGAGCGGAAATAGTAGCGTTGTGCGTGCAAGACATCCAGCCTGTTCAATGAGCCGCATCAGATTTTTCTTTTTCTTTCTCTTTTTTTTTTTGAGATCAAGAGTTTTTCAAGCGAGATGGCGGTTGACGGCACGTTATCTTCGAAAGGTGCAAGCACATATGCGCGGCGGGAGATTCTGAGCATCAATTCCATTGAACTGTACTTCATCGTGCACAAATAAGCAACTTTGTCAAGGCATCACAGTCTCTTTTAATTATTTTATACACTGCTGTCGGGACATTTGCTTCGTCTTTCTGCTGCTGCAGTTCGGTTATATGCGTGTACGCGGAACCCCGTGGAATAATTTCTTTCTCGACGGAAGTGCCTTGACTTTCCCGACTTGTTCGACGTAGCGCATGAAGCGGCCGCGTTTCATGCTATGTAGTTACCTGGTGGCACCAGTGCTCTGCTTGGACGCGGACACCGCAGTTCTCGCAGAAGCAGGGTCCAGGGACGCCTGAGCTTGAAGCGAGCACGACGATCGGGACTTGGACGCGCTCTTGGCCTTGCTGCGGTCTGAAGGCCGGGAGGACACGCCGTCGGGAGTATCCAGGGGCATCGCGGAATCAGCGGTGATCAGGCTGCCCGGGAGCAAGCAGACATCGGCCTTCTCTCCATGCGCTGCAGTGGTTGCGACTGGGGACACTTCCTTGCCGTCATGGCCGGCGGTTTGCGCCTTGTTGCGCTTGGATCGCTTGCGCTTACTGGGCTTGTGGCGGTGACCGTTGGGCTCGGCAGCTCCGTTCATCGGAAGTGTCACGTGGTTGTCGAAAACGACGCGGTACAGAATATGAAGCAGCGTGTACGGCTTTGATAAGGCGCTGCGTTGTGCCGAGGTCCGCTTACAGAACGCCGTGGAACGCAGGAGCTGAATATTCTTCTTCTCTGCCACGTGCTCCCGCGACGCACGTGCACGTGGTTTCCTGCAACTGTTTGTTCAGCATGAATGGGGCCATTATATTTGGCGATATGTATTCTATGTCTAACCGTATAGCTAGGATTTTACTTGAAAAGACAAAGTAGTCCGCGCGGAATCCCAAACACTTGAAAAGCTTTCTGTGGCAGGAGTAGTGGCTGTCTATCGATGCAATCGAGTTGTAGACAACAAGCGAGTCCCCACGGAGTCAGTGATTGCGACTTAAAGCATGGCCCTTAATCTTCAGAGTGGATCAGCTTGCATCTCGTCCATTACAATGCAGGAACTGTTGGAGATTTGGGCATAGCGCCGGTGGATGTAAATCAGACGGACGATGTCGCAGATGTGGCGACGCACACTCAAATCGTGAATTTACGACCCAAGAAGACATGTGCTGTTTGTGTGGTGGACAACACGCTGCTGACAATGCAGACTGCCCAATTAGACAGCAAGAACTGCAGGTCCTAGACAAACGACGGTGCTCTAGGAGAGAAGCCATTGCTACTGTAAAGGAGAGGTTGCATGGTTGTGCTGGCTTTACAGCCCGCCAAATGTACACTGAGACGTCTCTTGCACAGGCAGTTGACATAGCTGTAGAAAAAGCTATGGCTAAAGTAATGGATCAAATAGGAATTAGTATTACCGAATGCACTGCTCAAGCTGTCAGCAATCAAATTGCTAAGCTTCTAACGCCAGCACCAACAGGCACTCCGGAGTCCCCTCAATTGCTAAATGCAAGTGAAGATAATACACTATGTAACGATAAGGAGAATGATGCCGATACCATCTGTGGCTCCCCAGCGTGTCATTGGGATGTTGGTCAGGAACATGTGCTAGACTTACATGTGGTCACAGATGTCTATCTTGAGGCCCGGGCTCAAAAACGCAGCCGGTCCCCGTTGAACAGTGCTGCACCCCCTTCTCCCCAGACTAAATAAAAAAAGCTTCCGCCCAGTAAAGTACTGAAAGAGAGTATTTTGGAGAAAGTTTCCTCCACAACGATTCTTCCGCCAAAATAGCATCCCTGAAAGTTTTACAGTGGAATCGTCGCTCGATATTTGCTGCTATTACTGCTTTGCATTGTCTTAGTTCTCAGTTAAATCCTCACTTAATTCTAATACAAGAATCTTGGCTTTCTCCAGAGAGCAATTTTTATTTTAAGAATTACCGTTCGTTTAGATTAGACCGCCCTTCTCGAGGTGGTGGCATAATTACAATGATATCAAACAGGATTTGTCACAAAGCAAAGTTGACATTAAAACTGCTCGATCCAGAATATGAAATAGTAGTTATAGGCATAACACTTCCGTCTGGTCAGAATTTTTCAGTAGCCAATGCTTACTTCCTTTCAGGCGTGCACGACACCCGGCCATTGGACACGATAATTGAGATGTGTGGAAGAAATTTTAAATGCGAATGCATTTCTTAGTTGGGCTATATAAGGCATCCGGCGTTGTCCGCGCGCCGGCAGGTGTTATCTCTCCGCTCTCACTCCCTCTCCCATAGCAACAGCTGCGGGCGCGCGCGCTTATCCTCGCCCCTAGCAACATGAGCATGTGGTGCGATAGAGTGTAGGAGAGGGTAGGTGCAGTGCTTCGCCGCTCCTTCTCTCGCCGTTCGCCCTCTCTCCTCCCTGCGCCCCACTCTCCCGTCCGCTCGCGCCTCACTCTCGACCGTTCGCTGGCTGGGCGCCTCTCAAGAACATCCGGAAATGCGCTCGAGACGCCGCTGTGAAACGCCAACGGCGACCACAAGGCTGAGGTTATGGCCGTCAGGTACAATGACAACACAAACAGGTGCTGATGAATGTGTAAATAAATGGTTACGGTACAAATCCTCGTCTCGTCATTAATTTACGCCATTAAAATACTACGCCGTGTACTCTCGGCACAAGAAATGCATTCGCATTTCCTCACGATTCCCTTCGGGGAGGTGGGGACCTTTTTTTATTAGCAGGGGACTTCAACTCCCATCATGTTACTTGGGGGTTAAACACTGATGCGTGCGGCAGCCGCTTGTGGGATTGGTCACAGGATAATCACTTAACATGCTTAAATTCAGGAAGCCCTACGTACGTGAAAGGTCGCATTGCGTCATCCTTGGATCTGGCTTTCGCTAGCTCCAGCCTGAATATTTCGGCTTGGTCAGTGGTTGAGTGTGCTACAAATAGCTACCATCTGCCGATAACATTTGAAATAATAAGTCCGGTTGCCCCATCAGTTTCTAACGCGCATAACTTCATTAATTACAATAAATTTAAACAATCATTGCTTTCTTCATTCGCTTCAATATCCCATAAGAGCCCGAAGTCGAAAGCGTTGAGCATCTGCTCTGTCTTACAGAATTCTCGCGAGAAAGCTGAATTCGTGGTCTCGCCAGTTGCGCAGAATCCTAACTCTCCTTGGTGGACTGACGATTATTCTAGGGACTATAGACGTAGAAAGGCATCCTGGAAAAAGTTGCTGTGCAATCAATGTCCTCTAAATGGGAAGGACTACCAATTCTACGCTGGTGCTTTTAAAAGAACTGTTTTGAAAGCAAAAGAAAATTACGATATTCGGACGGTCGATTACCTTTATAATCTAACAATAAAGGCGCATTATATAGATTTCTGCGTAAAAAGAAAATGATTCCGCGGCCTATCAATGCAGATTCTATCAGTTTGTCTCCGCAAGAAATAAAATAATCGTTGGAAACAATTGGTAGAGGGCTAGAACATCGTTTTTCCTCTCAACTTTCACTACCTCCTTTGCAAACATTATTTGATGAAGATTTCTCAGAAATTTCCGGTTCGGAATTATCACAACAGTTAGGTAGTTTACCATAAGCTGCTCCTGGCCCGGATGGAGTCACGTCTTCTATGCTGAAAATGCTGAATAAGGAATCCCAAGTCTTTTTATTAGATGTAATCAATCACTCACTAAGAATGGCATGGCTACCATCAGATTGGAAATTAGCTAAGGTAATACCATTACTTAAGGTTCCGGGTAACAACATTCGGCCCATTGCGCTTACTTCAAATTTTGTAAAATTAATCGAGAGACTGTTAAACACCCGCATAATAAATTTCATTGATGAGATACAAATATTAAATCCAGCACAAATTGGTTTCAGATCAGGATGCTCTATATGGCAGGCCCATATAGATCTCGAAAGTCGTATACTATTAGCTAGGCGTGAAAGAAAACATGCGGCGTTAGTCACTCTTGACATCGCAAAAGCATACGACAGCGTTGAACACATAGTTTTAATCAATCGGCTTCACAACCTTAACTTTCCAAAGTATATTCAGGCGTGGATTGCGGAATTCTTAAGAAATAGAACATTCTATTGCTTCCAAAACGGCATCTCGTCTTCTACGTACGCTCAAACTAGAGGTATCCCGAAAGGCGCTGCCCTTTCCCCAGTATTATTTAATATCCTAATGAGTTCTATCCCACTACATGACGATGTCCACACTTATGTATATGCTGACGACATCGCATTTTTTTCATCAGCAGCTCATATTCACAAACTGTTCCAAATATTACAGTCGTACTTGTCAGCACTAGAAAGCTGGCTTGATAGTATACATCTACATTTGAATGCCAGTAAATGCGCCGTGCTAACATTTCCATTGAAAGACCCTATCCATATGTCACTTTCCTATCATCTCGAGCCTATTCCACAACTAGAGAAGGTAAAATATCTCGGTGTCATATATGACGTGGAAGGCTCATATTGAAAACATCGCAACAAAGGGTGTTCGAGCATTCGGACGATCAGCCATTGCCGATTAGGTATGAGGAGACAAACACTTATATCAATATACTGCATGTATGTTCGTTCAGTGCTTGAATTCGGGTGCATTTTATACGCTGGGGCTGCTGCTTACAAGCTTCATCCTCTTGTAGTTCTCGAGAGACAAGCTTTGAGATTATGCCTAGGTCTTCCTAAATTTGATGCAATAAAGGTCTTGTATATGGAAGCTAGACTCCCCTCACTTGCTGCCCGGTTTAAATTGTTAACAGTACAGGCATTTCTAAGGCTGTATGAATCCCCGGTTAAGCGTTCCGAAACAGTTTTTATTGCACGTCCTGACTTGCATTTCGGATTATATTGGCCGCGATTTCATAAGCCTCAAATTTTAGTTATAGAAAGCCTTCTTCACAAAATAAACGTTCAAATTAATGATCTGTGTATAATCAGTAATAGTTAACAACTCTATTAAAATACAGTTTGATGACATTTTTCCAAAAAATGCAATACTAATGTCATACCGCTTATTAAACGCTATATTAAGCGATTACCTGGAACATATGCCAATTAAGACAGTGATAGCGACGGATGCTTTCCAAAATGAAGAAAAATGTGGAATTGGGATTTTCTCTCCTACTCTAGACTGGTCGTTTTCACTTCGCCTTCCAGATTTTGTGCCCATCTTTGTAGCATAATTTTTAGCCATCAGTCTAGCTCTACGTAAATTAGAATCATCAATAAGCTCCGCAATAATTTTGACGGACTCACTATCAGTATGTTCCCTCCTCACTGCAAACGAGTACTCGTATGTTTTGGACGCGTCCAAATCATTAGTTCCACTGCACATAAAGTTCATCAAGTTAGTGTGGGTTCCTGGGCATAAGGGCCTATTTATGAATGAAATGGCAGATGCGCTAGCTAGGTCATCATTGAATGGCCCGGTAATTCAGGTATTGCCCGCATCCAAATTCATTACAGGTGCTAGATTTATGAGGAAAATGATGTTAGAGGAATTTTCCGCACTGTCATTAACGACCATATTAGAATTCCAGCATTTAAATCATTAGTGGAATAGTAAAGCATGTCAATCACGAGCAATAGAAGTCGCAATCACAAGACTACGTTGTCAGAGTCCCTATCTAAATTTTTATCTACACAGAGCTGGTCTGGCAGCTTCGCCTAATTCTCCCTTTTGCGGAATACGTGAGACAACGCAGCACATTCTCATTTCCTGCAAGAGGTACTCTACCTTGCGCAAAAATACATTAGGTGTCGTTTTCCGTCTGCTTAGATTAGAATTAAATGAAAAAAATGTACTGTCTTTCGGGGCTTTTTCTCTTGGCCACAGTGACGGGAAGATTGCTGATGCATTGCAGGAGTTTCTTAAAGGTTCGAAAAGATTTAGATTATAAAATTTACCTTTCCAAATTACTATTTCTCGATCTTTTCTTTTTTTCCCCAAATTATCGGTTTCATTGATTCAATTCTATTCTATATTATTATTATTAGTAGAATTTTAATTCTAAGTCATTTACACTTCTTTCGTACTAATTAAACAAAGTTTGAACTTCAATTTCAATGTTGCCTTTAAAAACTAACCGGTTCTTGGCCAATCCCCCAGTGTGGGTATGAGCCACAGCTTCCAGGGTCTACTTTACTCTTTGATAGTTGTCCAAGTGACGCGTGAGCGTAAATATACTGAAGGATACTCAATGTTTGCGCCCTTCCCTGCAGGGAACGTTCTTATTGGGCGGCATCGGCACGGCGACTTTTATCTTTCAGCTTTTGTCAGCGTCTGAAACGGCTCAACGTTATAGGCGAATCCTGCGACCACAGAAACCAGCCACCAAAACACGGGTTCGGCAATAGATTTCCGCCAAGTAGAAATTCGCCTGATGTGTACGATCTTCCATCTTGGCTTTCGAGAGGATACCGCGACGAAATATTTCAACAAAGCCTTTATGGAAAGTGTTCTACTTTCACATTTGTTTTGTATACCACCAGTGCAACGCATTCGTGTGGTGAAGATATCTGCCAGCTAACCGGATCAAGATTTAAAAGGAAACCATGCGCTCCGGGAAAGTTTTACCTGATGCATATTATTGGTAGTCGTGCGTACTTACAACCTGTGTTTTTTCGTTACTAAGTATTAATTGTCTTTTGATTGTTGTCTGAATCATCAAAATATTAGATTTAATTTGCAGGCCGTCTCAAATAAACACGGAATCAAGCATTTATTTTGTGCTGAGATCTGCCTGGTTGTTTTTTCCTAGAAACAAGGCCCGCGAAACCCGCCCAATATGAAATAGACTCGTGCTCGTGCGCCGCTACTCAAGCGCTCCCGAGCGTTATTTGGTTGATACACAGCTGCATTCGTGGCGTTTTTTTTTATTGAGCGAAGTCCATTTGAACTGAAACTGAGAAAAACGCAGTTTTTCGCTATTGGCAATATCCCAATGTGTTCGCGAAAAACCGGTGGAGATCCAAATTATAGCCGGACATCCACGTCCAGAGGCGGTTATCCCCAGGATGACCATGGGCTGTTGCATTTCGCTTGTCCTTAACGTCCGTTTCGTTTTCTGTCTCGAACGTTCTAATGATATCTACTCAGGATTTCACGTGGACGTCATAACTTGGACAACGGCGGGACATCCACCGGACATATCTTTGTAACTATACATTTTCTGCACTGCGTGTTTGTGCAAGAAACATATATGCTGGGGACATCGCATTAATGCCTCGATTGTGGATTGTGAATGCACTAAATTTTTAAAGGCGAAATTGCCCACTTCCGCAAGAAAAACAAGACAATGCCCACAGTTCAAGCGCCTCATCGCTACAGAAATGGAATATGTGAATAACTTCAAGCTGCTCCAGCACCGCTAAATCGTGGACTTCGCTAAATACTTAAAGCAACGTTTCTTTGTGCCGTGACTAAATCGCAGCGTGATGGCCAGGCATGCATGAGCCGAAACACTGACGAATTTCACATCGCACGATTTACCAACGGAACTATATTTTATACCATCATCGTGCGCGCAGATGTACGCGACAGCAGCTACGAAGGGACTGGAGTGTGTGTGACATCGAAATACTACGGACCCCACATTCTGTTGTAGTACGTACATTTCTCACATATCAACGAAAGCTTTTGCTTTGATTGATTCAAAGCTTAAACCGCAGCGGTGGCTACATGGTAGAGCGTCCGTTTCCCATGCGGTAGGTATACCGGGTTCGATTCCCAGTGCCGACCGAAAACCCACCGGTTTTTCCTAAGGGGTAAAGCAGTACACCGACCTGGCACTCGGTTGTTCTTGGGTACTCATCTCGAAAGGTGGCCCCATACGGTTCAGTAAAGCCCCTGGGCGCACCGTAACCCACCACAGCCATGGTGAAATTTCAACAACTGTAGATTCCCATGGATTCCCATGCATGTACCGAAAGGTCTAACTGCATGTCTGTCCTATGCCCAAATGTACGGTTCCGGCACCCATCGGACGTTCAACTGATTGCCACTTAATTTTCTTGAGCATAGGGGTCCTATGGAGACCATCGGACATCCGTATGTCCGAAACTGGCATACCAGTTTCAATGGGATGGACTTTCAATGCCCATTGGGATGATCGGGCCTGCTCCAATAGTTTATTACCAGTGTGCTCATGCCACCAAAATACCTCAAATTTATGTTGCGGCTAAAATCTATACAATCCACTATCGTCGGTATTCAGGAGTAAAATTTGGATTTGGCTCTTACATATTGGAACATTTCATTTGGGCTTGAATTAGCTCGTAAAGAAAGCCTAAATCGCAGCGAATGAACGATATAGCAACATTTTGCGACAAAATTAACATCGTTGTACTTCCGTCGGTGGCGTCCTTCGTTGCACGGGCGTAATAGCAATGACTAGAGTTGTACGAGTGGCCCTTCTAGGCAAAAGGCGCACCGTTCTGGACTGTCGGCAGCGTTTTCTTTCTTGACATCTGATGATGATGATGTCCTCTTCCTGATGGCACTCACCCACATACCGGGCGGCAGGATGCTTAGGGTAAAGACATCTACTGAAGACATGGAGGAAGGTATTCCTTCCTCCATGACTGAAGACCTTCAAAAATGATGATGATGATGATGTGCCTCTACACGTGGCTCATACCCACACTGGTAGGGGGATTGGCCAAGAATTGCTGATATGCTTCAGCCCTTCTTCTAAGCTCGTTTGATGCCGCGCCGTTTCGGATCACTTCTTCAAGGAATAGATTGGTGCCCAATCTCTTCAATTCATTTGTCTTCTGTTTCAGATATACCGTCTTGGAGCGAAAGAAGGACACGATACTGTAGCGCAAAACTCGAAAAGCAACACTCAGAGGCAGAAAGAAGTAGGAAAGTCGGCCTCTCACTCTTTCTATGCGAGTTTTGTTGCCCTACAATATCCTGTCTTTCAGTACGTACCAACTCGCCCAAGAAAAACTGATTGTGGAACAAAAGCACGATAACAACGGATAGCACGATAACAACGGATAACGGACACAAATGAAACAGGTTGCATGTTGCCATGTTGGTTGTTTTGGTCACGATTGTTGACGCAGCGCTGGTTTAATGGATCTGGCTCAGTTTAATTCCAAGTGCAGGATCTGGCTCACTTTTGATTCGAAACTGCTTTTTTGAGTCCACGTAACAATCAGGAAATGCCATATTTTGATTACAATCGTTTTAAAAGTGAAAGATACTTAGGCGCGCTTTACGATACCGTGAAATTTAGCCGAGTTTCGGTTTCTAGATTTGGCTCTTAAAAAAAAAAAAACGCCACATTTGATGACGCGTCAGCGGCAAGTTTTACAGCAGAGCTGTTAAGGTCGAGGTTGGCCGTGTTGTAGATAGAAAATTATCATCATCATGAACCGGCACGCGCCATCTTCGTCCTTTCCTTCATCGTCTTTCTCTTCTGCTTCGCTACCGGAAGACGTGGCGGGCGATGCAATAACTTGATGGGAAAGCTGCGACCGGTCTTATGACCACAGTTGTACTGTTGGCGTCAGGCCAAGGGCCCAACACAACCTCATCAGTTAATGGCCTATTATGCACTCCTTCAGTAGAGGAAATCCGTTTTCGCTTTCCTACAAGCCACTGGACTGGATGCGCGGCTATAGCACTGCGCCACCTTGACGGGACGGTACATACTCACGTCCCTTACTTACCATCGTCATCCATCACTCTTTTTAAAGACGATAGTCTTTCTTGGGGAACTTAAACGCAGAAATTTTGGTCTGTCTTTCTGTCTGTCTGTCTTTCTGTTTGTCGGCACGTCCCTCGATTCAGCCACTCGGCCAAAGTTGAACCACTTGTCCAAGGGCCAGCCGTCTTGAACTGGTACGGCTGTTCATACTTGTGAACGTTGTCGATCAAAAAGTAAATATCATGCATATCTGAGGTGCAACATCACTAGGTAAGTATTAGGTGGCGTGTTCCTTTAATAGAAAATGCATACATACGTAATTTTAAGGACCCTAGTTTCTTAAGCTGCGCTGAAAATGCATAAGAATGGAAGCTTGAGCGAGTTGGTATGCGTTCATCTTTGTTGAAACAGCGCTCACTAGACGACGACGAAGTAAAAGAAGGCACAGGACAGGCGCTGCCTGTCGTGTGCCTTCTTTTACTTCGTCGTCGTCTAGTGAGCGCTGTTTCAACAAAGCTGAAAATGCGACTGCGCTGAAATTTGCCTTCCTCCGTGCCCTTCGCACGAGCTCATTGTTGTGTTTCGGTTTCGGTTCTGTATTGCACTGTACGAATGCCATGGGTTGGTGTTGAAAAACTTTAGTTTTGAGAAGGTCAAGAAGGTGAAAAAAATTTTTTAAAAATGAAAAAGCAGCGTTGTGGGCGGCCTTCAGGCTGCCGGTTGTGGGCGCCGCTCTGGCGTTCCTGTTTTACCCAGGCGACGTGTAAATAAAAGAGTGTGTGGAGAGTACTCGTTGAGTGCGGACGTTTCTCTGCTTCAGCGCTTCGCGCCAAACCGCGTTTTCGGGCTGGCTGGCGTCCCCGCCGGTCGCGTTGGTCACCGCCGGTCTTCGCCTGCTGCTGCGCCGGGACTACCAGCACGCAACACAGCACTCATGTTTCCCGACGTATTGCCACATGGCGTCCATATCTCACACAGCGCCTCTTCTATCGTCTTTACACGACATTTGCAGCGAAGCACGCAGATACGCGGCCAATTTTTTTTCTCCCTTTTCCCCTCCCCCGGTGTAGAGTAGCAGGCTAGAGCATGCTATCGCTCAGGCCGACCTCTCTGCCTTTTTATAAATAAACCTCTCTCTCTTGATGGGAAAGAGAACGAGTACAGAGAGAGAGAGAAAGAGAGAAAATATATAGAAATAAAGAAAGAGAGAATTTCTAGGCGAAAAAGATTGTTTTTGCCGAGGCAAGATTCGAACTCGCGTACCCACGATTCCAGTTCGAGAGTCCTGACCCCTCGGCTATCCAGGCTTGTATTTTTTTTTTCATTTTGCATGCTGGCAGAGCAGAGCAGAGCCTTGTATAGTACAGCTAGGTAATGGGAAGGGGAAGTAGGGGTGAGTAGGAGGGATGTGAGGCTTAGGAGGAAGGAAAGGAGGATGGGAGAATGAGCACAAAGAGGGAGAGTGAGAAGAAACAGGGAAAAAGATGGAAGGCGATATACCGAAGTATAGTTTGCCATGTGACATAGAAAAACTGTAACCTTCATGAACCAGCACGCACTGCTCTATTTGTTATCTTCTCCATCTTCTTCCCCTCTACTGCTAGTCCACCAGCTCTGCTGTGACCCAGCCTTGTGTGACTTCGTGCAGACTGCGCTATTTAATTTTTTTTTTTTTAGCGTTTTCAGCCTACCTAGTTATGTAGGCGAGCAGTGACGCACTTCCTTTAGTATGTCACTGTCATATGGGTGGACCAATTCTTGCTCCAAAAAGCACTGTGCGTCCCCAGTCAACGGTTGGCTCTTCTCCTTCATACCCCCCCCCCCCTTTTTTTTCCCTTGTGTGTGATAGCTTCGGTGGAATTAAAACAAGCATATTTATTTGGCACGACAGCAGCCAGCACCCCAAGATTGGTAAAACAGGCAAAAACAAGGTTCGCTCTAAACGAACAGAAAAAAAGACAATGTGGATATCAACGACTGATGCTACGGTTTCTATGTATGACAGTTATGATGGAGAATACTCTAGCAGCTTGAATGAATCGCACAAAGCAACTATAGAAGAAAGTGACACAGGGAAGAAATTAGCAAGACTAGCAGTTTATAGTGTAACACCGTTATGTGCAGAGGCCATTTTCTTCAAGAAGGCGTTGTATTCCGCCTTGCATTCGCTACTTGTTGGTAGGAAATGGCCACCTGGATGGTAGAGGACACTTGGGGACACGAAGAATGGAAGGATTTCTGTTGCTTGTGCTGCAAATAAAGCATATGCACATCAAAGTGCATGTGTGTCAAAGCTTGTGAAAGTAGATAAAAACTGAAAAATCAGTCTAGGAAACCGTGTTCTTAAAGCAACAGGTTAGTTAGAAAATTGCAGTTACTAAATGGCACTGCACCTGCAAGGACCTGTGGGTCTTTGAAGCTCATGAAGACATACCGACATTTGCTAACATCATTTTTCTGATTAATGGACGATCTTTTTCTTTATCTGCATGATGAAGCCAGTATAAAGCCAGGAGCAGCAGCCAGTGCATACGTATAGTCGTATTAGACTGCATGTAGCTTGCCTGTAAAGGTGGTTTCATTGCAGCATAGGAGTGCTACGCCATGAAAACACCTATCCAGAAAAAATCCGCAGTGCCACGAAGCACCACTTCAAGGTTAAATGAACATGCTACCCTCACACACTGATTAACCATTTCTTAAGCTTAAAAGCTTGTTATACGGGCTTACATGCTCTAAATATGTATAGTAAGTTTTAAAATGCAACATATTTTACTGGTTATCACTTGCATTCTACTGTAATTAAAGTCCTGCTACTATTCAAAGTTGCTTCCACTTCACTTCGAACCAAAAAGAATGACATTTGCACATGCCTTGTTCCAATTTTAAAAATATTGTGGAGGTTACATAGGTCACGACAAATATGCCCATTTTTCTTCATATGTGATATATACTATTCGAACCGTTCGATTTGAAATTATTCGACCGAATCGCTATTCGCTTCAATCCTAAAATTTACTATTTGCAAATCCCTAGCTTTAACCTTCGAGGCAAATGTGTAAGGAACCCTGCGAGTTCTTTTTGTCATCATTGGCGGAGCCACCACCGCACATAGCCTTTGATGGCGAGTGAGCCCACTGCCTCGTTCTAGATCACTGTCCCTTGGTTCCACTCACCTTTGGGTATAATGTTGTCAGTTTCGCCCACAACATGCAGTGTGGGGACATCTATCGCGCCCTCTTGTGCGAAGAGGTAGTCATGCGCACTGGAGCGGCTCCGAAAACCAGCCACTAAGACACCAAACTTGAAGCTGCACTCTATCCCTGCATGAATTTCAATAAGAGTATGGCCTGTTATTGAGAGTGGAAAGGTTGAGAAGACAGAAGGCCTGAAGTTCACATACACACATTACGTATAGATACAGTAGAACCCCGCTGATACGTTTTTGAAGGGACCGTAGGAAATAAACGTAAGAGACGGGAAACGTAAGAGCCGAAAAACAGGAAAAGCGGCAAAATATTTAGTGGTACAGAATTTTATTTCAATTCTTACGAGCAGCACGAAAATTGGCGCGCTCAGCCGCGATCTAGTCGATGGATAGAAACGCGGAGCTTAGGACGGCCTCATCCACAGAAATGTAATCAACGTATGTGATTTTTTTAACACCAACAGCTGTAGGCATGAAAGAACTAAGCACACGCAATCACGACCGGCGCGGCGAGTCCGACCGCGAACCGCACGCACGACCGTGCGAGCTCCAACCAGCTCGAACTCCTCCCGCTCTCCGACAAATAACGATGATGATGAGTCTACGCCGACGCGATGGCAGAAGTGAATGCCAATCTCGAAGGCCTTGCTTTCGCAAGCAATTACGTCATACACACCATGTTTGTGCAATACAAATCTCAAAGGCTATGCTTTTGTCAATAGTAAATGCCAATCTCGAAGGCCTTGCTTTCGCGGGCAGTTACATCATAGACGCCATCTTTGCAATTTGAATCTCGAAGGCCATGCTTTTGTTTGCATCAATTGAAAGATTCTGTTGCTTGCGCCTCTCATGCGGCTAATATTACGGTCAAACGAGGCCAAGCTGTGTGAAAATGCACCATGGCGGCTCTCTTTGGTAGTCACTCGGTCGGCTTCGAGCGCACTTCGTGACGTATCATACGGGAACGGTCCGACAGTTACGACGTAACAGCGGGGTTCCCAATACATTGTATCCTATGGGAGCTATGCCGGGACCGGCAGAAAACGACGTAACAGCCGGGAAAACGCAGCAGTGAGGAACGTAACAGCGGGGTTCTACTGTAACTACATCATGCAATCTCCATAACAGTGGCCGTGCACCAACAATGAATGCTTACTGGAGCTGCAAAGAGCCCCTGTAATATAATATAGTGATTAAACAAAGAGAGAGAAGCAAGGAAAGGCATGAGAGTTAAGAGGACATGGAGGTTATATCTGAAGGTTAACCAGACATAGCTTTCCTGTGCCGGTTAACCTTCCTGCAATTTAGCAACCAAAGAGTCCCGACTACTGACACTTAGAAACACGTACAAGCAGGAAAAATTTGCAAAATTCTCAGTGCATAGGCCATGACTGGCCAGAAGGGTGGTTTGTGAAATTGCTGTCTATACGCTTGGAAAAAATACAGCTAGCTCAGACAAACCTCGTACAGCCATACAGCGCATAGGTGGTGCAGGCATTTCTTTGGATTGGAAAGGCTTAGAATAGCGGAGCTGCACTATCACAGGCATACGTCATGAGATGCAGACGCAGAAAGCAGTGCTAGCAAACAACCATGACGTATGCAAACAACCATGCAAATCACACAGAACTTTTATACGAATGACCAACCTTGCTTCAATTACAAGAGAAGTGATAGGAAATGTTCAAACTGCCACATATTATTTCAGTGCAGCACCACCCTGCCTGATGCCGCTTAACATCTAGCAGAGATAACAGCTTCCTAGCACTGGTTCTAAGAAGCAGAGCTGTGCCTAGGGAACTGGCTTTTAGTATAGCTGTGTCAAAGTTGGGCAAGCTTAATCAACTGGCTCCAATGAACCCTCCACTCAAGGATACTAGGATGACTAGACCTGTCATATCCCTGCTCAATCTAATGCAAAAGCAATGTGGCCCGTGTGACTCAGATTTTCACAAACTGCTACACTTCCAACTTTTATTGCTCTCAGTGAAATAAATGAGGAACAGCATACTGAAGCTACATCGAGCAATCGCTAAACAGCTGTCTCGCTAGCTGCTATATGCACAGGAGTCTAGTATTAATTTCTTGTTTTCTGTTTCTAAAGCCCGAGCCTCAGTTTCTTAGCTTGTTACGCATGGGCAGTAATGTCTCACCACCAAGTATTAGTGCACCACCTCAAACGCATGTATCAGGGATATATATCTGTGACCTTACATAATTGCATTGTTTCACTCAATAACAGTTGTAGCTAGAAGTTATCGCTTGTTGCATGTGTGAGCTATGACCATCAACAACTAATCAAACTGACAGAAAATTAAGCCAAGGAAACTATAGGGGACATTATTTGTGGTTTCTTAACTGTATTGTAATTAGGGGTGTGCAAATAGTGAAATTTCATCTCGAATCAAATACGAACCGAAAAGTGCTGAATAGCAGCCAAAAATATCGAATATCGAATACCGAAGATTTTATTGAAAATTCAAAGAAAGACCAACATTAATGTTGTGCTTCATCGTCATGAAAGCTCCGGACCCAAAAAACTTCGGGCGCCCGTTCACAGCAGTGTTTTAACGTGCGCCGCAACGATGGGAGTCCTAACGTGTGGTGTGGTGTGGCACAGACACAGCGGGAACAAATTTTCTCATGTTGAAGCCAATCACCGAGGGTTTCGGGGGCAAAATTCAAAACGTTTTATGCCACTTGTGGCACCTACACGACCGAACTACGCAAGAAGTCCATGCTTTCATTTTGGAAGTGAAGTTGTGAAGGGCTTGACAGTTTTCTCGTGTATATTTTTTTACGTGCACGACATAATCTCCTTTAAAATAAACATGCGCGCTCGCCTTTGAACAAGAATATCAGTGAAAGTTTTAACAAAAGGCTGACTCTAACGACGTTGACGTTACTTTTAGCCGCCTTAACATAACCAAGTTGCACCATTGACCTTTGTCGCGTTTTATGTATTCGTCCTTTCGAATTATTCGAAACATTGAATACTAGCTATTCGATAATTCGATTCGAATTCGAAACTCGAATATTTGCACACCCCTACGAAAGTCGAATCGAATTATTCGATTCGAATTTGAAACTCGAATATTTGCACACCCCTAAATTGTAATGATTCTCTCTTATATATTCTCATTTATGCGTGCTTAAAAGCGCACATAAATACTATAAAAATAAAGTACACGGGGGAGCATCCTCCGTTGTAGCTCAAATGGTAGGGCATCGGATGCGTAATTCGAACGTTGTGGATCCTACCGACGGAAAGGGCAATTTTTTGTCCACTTTAACTTCTTTCAAATTTAAGTGAGAATCATTACAATACAGTTAAGAAACCACAAATAATGTCCCCCATGCTTTCCTTGGCTTAACTGTCTGTCGGTTTCATTAGCTGTGTATAACACAGAAAACGAGCCCCTCAATGAATTCCCCTACTTTCATACTATGACCATAAAGTCTCTCTAGCTTCTGCTGTGTTGACTGCTATGCTTAAAACAAAATATAGCGAAGACAATGGAAGGCTATGGAAAACTTACTTTTGAGGCTCTGTAGAGAGAGAATCATGGCTGTCATTGCGGCCCCTTGGCTAAAGCCCAGGATTCCATCAAAGGGACCCTGCAGGTAAGAGGAGATTTCTCGTAGTGTACATACTGTGTGTGCAGGCCAATTGAGATGCCATGGCCACCAAAAGGCTACTGTGCACAACACACTGTCGCAACAAAGTCACATTGCATGGCAACAACTTATTCGTAAAAGTGAGGACGCGCTGTATGACTCAAAAGTAAAAATAAAAGTTTTCTGTCTGAAAAAAACGTCACTTCATTGCACCATAGTTCAACTGAATTAAGACATGCTGAACATGTGCTACACCCAGTCAGTTACAGTACAGCATGTTAGGCTGTGGTAAAAGAATGACCATTCACAACTGTCTCCTTTCAGTACTGGCGCAGCACAACTTCGGAAAGCCTTAACACCTCTAGGAGTTGAACATGGGGATACTGTCATGCCGAGGCAGCTCACTACCATTGCACCGCTCAACAAGGGGATGCAAGGGAGAAACTATTGTACTGAATGCAGCATGCTGAGTGTTTATGTGTCGCTGCAAACTATGAAGCCATCCTCTAACGTAAGAAGGAAATGAAGATTCAACGCGTCATTGCAAAACATGCAGAATGAACAGCAGGTTGCAAGCCATTAATGCCAATCCTTCACAGCAACGGATAAGCTCTTCGTCAACGACAACTTTGGTACTCTATGCAGTGTTTGCAACCAGATCTACAGTATGCATTAGACTACGCCAAGGTCCAAGAAAGCTATGTATTGGTGCTGACAAATGCTCTCCGTTCTGAACACGTCGCTCAGTTTGTACTCTGCTTTACCTGCAAAATCAGCCTTGCAAAGGGGAAAGTTCCATGACTTTGCCAATCCAATGGTTTAACAGACCCTTCAAAAGCTTTGTCAGCTGGCTCGACAACTTTTCAGAGCCCTCAAATACATGTTCTACATTTAAATTTGGCATCCTGTTATGTGGCATAAGGGATAGTACCAAAGCAATGAAGACGAATTGGCAAGTGAATAAAATCAGCAGAGTGTCATCAACAAGCTAAGTTTTTGCTGAATAGCAGTGGTTGGCTGCAAGCTGAAACAAATATTTTGGCTTCTGTGTAGAAAAACATGTCTTGTTCAATATTGCACATGCTTAGTTGTGTAACATGAAATTGCTACTTCTTCTATCAAACACTGCTTTAGAAATTTTTTTTTTAAAGCCGAAAGCCTTAAATGCCTCATGAAACGCGAAACTTGACCGTCGGCGTTTCACGGTGTCAGGGGCGAGTGATGCAAAAAATCGTCATCATGTGATGATGTCACCATATGACGTCACACATCGCCAAAATTTCTGACATCACCATGATGTCACGTCGCGTGACGTCACATGATGCCATCGTCACATGACATCCTAACTTGGTTAAAAGTGGGCAGATCACGGAGGCAGTGCAAAACCAGGTGAGGTGCCTCCGATCCTGGAGGCAATGCAAAACCACGCTAGGTGTGCAAAGCTTTTGGAGGGTGGTGGGGCAGAATCAATACATGGACTGAGATGAAGAGGAAGATGGCTTTCGTCTTCGAGTCGTCTTAAACGAATGCATAAGGGACTCTGTGAGTTTTTGTACTTACAGCACGACTGCTTACTGTTTCCTCACGTTGAATAATGTTGTCCGAGCTCTTTTACAAGGATTTGCGAAGGTTTGTATAACTGTGACATGGTTCCCATTTTCTGTTTGTTCCCAAACTTGCAGTAGACTCTCATTAAACAGAACCTGAAGGGACCATGAAGATATGTTCCATTTAACAGGAGTTCCACTTACTGAGACACGAAGAGGGGTGAAGAATTCAGGTACGAAACCAACCATATCAGAGGCAGTTGTTCCATTTTAGCAGCAGTTTTGTTTAAGAGATTTCCATCTCCCGAGAGTCTACTGTACTTCCATCTAGCAAAACGGTGAGACAAGGTTGTTGATCAAAGTTCATCATAACAAAATTGTTAGTACTACATGTCACTGGTGAAGTACACAATGACTGTGTGGAACCAACCCATCTCCAGCAATGCTAACTCAGAAGTGGCCTCTTCTTCTATGCCGAGTGTATGTCGTTCCAGCCTGCAGGCTCGCCGATGGCATGTAGTGTAACTCCTCACCTCAAAGAAGCACTGTCTCAATGCTAAGCGGTAAAAGAAACACAAGAAAGAAAGAAATCAGTAAAATGGATGAAGGCATGGTAAATGTGACTTGCATGAAGAAAGATCAGGATGGAAAAAGAGACAACACAGTGTTTGAGCTGCTGCGCAAGCCCATTGTTGCACTTCAGAATAATCATCACAGCCACTTCCATTTGCAGCCTCTCTAGCACCTGTCCCATCTACGTGTCTCTTCCTAGCATGAGTGTTGCTTTGCACTTGTTGAGATGTTCAAGTCCTTTGGGAAGGCTTACCTGCTCCTTGAATGCCTCCTCAATGGCTTTGACAGATTCCTCGAAGCCACGGCACGTGTCTGTGTACTCCTTTGAACTGAACGTCTTTTCGCTTGAAAACCACCAGGCACGGCCACCACCTGGACAATGTTGCAGGAAAGTGAACTGTGCTGTGTGCACGCGAAGGTAGCTGAATGAAAAGCACAGCTAAAGGTGGCATGTGTGTACCCAGTCGAACAATCGCATATATTCAAGGATGAAAATGCCTCCTTCAAAACCATAACCAGAAGTTTCGAAGTATCACTTGGCTACACTGAATGGCTTCCGCAGGCATATCAAATACATGCTGGGTTATTTCAATAAAAGCAGGCTTACCAAAGGTCTCCTACAACACTATTTCGAGTTGAGCTAGCACAATGCACACAGAGATGCACTTTGCAGTGCTAGTCAACAATTACGAGACAAACATGGGCGCCCAATCCGTCAAATGCGCTTAGTTTGTCCCAAACCAATAGCACCATCAAATGCTTTCATACTGTGACATGTTATACTGCATCTCTATTCTGCTCCATAAACAGAATTACCTTGAAAGTGAGACACTACCAGCAGAAACTATTTCGGATAGGTGTTAGCAGGGTAACAAAATTGTACTTCGTAATATATATTCCTGATAAGAAAATGAAAGAGAAGCATGGATACAGTGATGTTCTCAAAAACCTGAGGTGAAATGCATCAACATGCCAGTTGGACAGCA
Source organism: Rhipicephalus sanguineus (assembly GCF_013339695.2). Taxonomy (NCBI): domain Eukaryota; kingdom Metazoa; phylum Arthropoda; class Arachnida; order Ixodida; family Ixodidae; genus Rhipicephalus; species Rhipicephalus sanguineus. The sequence goes on along the minus strand of NC_051177.1, from coordinate 147,208,961 downwards.
TCGCATTTTCCACAGCGCGCAAGACAATTTTTCCGTTATACACACAAATCCATCGCAGCCATCCCGGCCAGGAAGCGAACTCGTGACCTTGTATGAAAAGCAGCAACATGCACCCACTAAGTGACAATACTGGGTGTATACTGTTCAGATGGGTAGCTATCGGGTAGCTATCTCAAGAGTCACCATACGTGTTCCTGCTGGGACAGCATTGTGCAGAGAGCTGCCATTTCAAGCAGGACAAAACAAAGTTGCGAGGGAAAGGCACATCGTTTGATGCCACAGTTTTCGAGCAGTAAAGCATAATCATGCACCAACAAGCTCTCCTTGAAACCCATCTCTGCATGCCAAGTTTACAGGAACGAAACTCATCTCAACATAATCTATCAGTGTTGACCCTCTTTGTCCAGGACACTTAAGAAGCAGTTCTTTACAGATTTGTCTGAACCAGGGTGACTGTTCAGCTTATTCTGAACAAATGGAAACATCTCGTTACATGTGCACAGGATCCTTGATTATGTGCAGCACTGTGGCACCATCTATTAAAGCAGATGCCAATCAGTGATAACAAATAAATACAAAAAAGGGAAAAACGTATTGTACAATTTTGCAACCAAAATAAAGCAAGACAGACTTGTGCTTGTAGTCGTCTGGGCACTGGCCATCACGGAGGGTGCCAAACTTTGGTCATTGCCAACTTTTTTTTTACCTTTGTCTTAATGTTGGCTCCTCCATTTCACATGGCTGCTTTCCGAGCCATGAGACGGAACTACGAGCAACAAATCGGAATCCCGCAGCTCTGCTCCTAGTGAAAGCATATGCAGTGCATGCAAGTCTGTGTAGCAACTGAAGTCAGACACAGTGCACAATGTGTTGACGGTGCAGTCACACCTAATTAGGTGCACTGCAATGCAGGCGCTTCTGATATGATATTCTCAAAGCATGCCATTGTAATGATACCATACTAGGAGCAAAATCGCCTGTACTAACCTTTCCAAGCGCTGACTGTCTTCTCTAACAGTCAGCGAATGGAATGCGCTAACTTCCACACAGGTGTCTTTAGAATGTGGCAATCCCAATTTTGTACAAACTTCATTGTTGCCAACGTCAAAGTCATGTCTCTACTATGACAGCACAAGAATGCACACTTTGTGATAGCATTCTCTTTGTGTGCAAAAAAAAGCTGTTTTTACACGGTGATTATTGTCTTGTTCACTTGTATAACCTTCACACTAATGTTTATTTTTACCCCTGCTGCAGTACTCACTAAACGTATAAGGTCAAATGAACCTGCTTTTTGCTGTCCTTACCTTCATTGTCCACTTCGCCGTAGACACCATTCTCTATGGGGTGTGGAGCGTCAATAAACACTGCCGAAAGTGAGAGAAATAAAAAGAAATCTTCAATGAGGACACAGTGCAACACATTTTCTATTTAGAAACAACATTTTGTTGCTTAACACGCTGTTTCAATTGGCCCTTATGGCTCACTTCAAGCGTGACAGCATGCATCTTAATTTGCTCTCAGCACTGCAAAGTTATCGAAGGTCGACTGGCAATTCTGAGACAGTAAATAAACAGATGCTCTTTAAAGGGACCGACAACCAATTTTTAGGGCACCTGTTTTCTTTAGCGCATTGGAAGGCTAACTGGTAAGGGTGTCTAGCCACGGAATGGTAACGTGGAAAACGCCGTGAAACATTTTTAATCATAATTTTTCTATCTGCGGCGAATATGAAGTCTCATACACACTCGACAACACATGATGCAAACAATGAGCACGAGAGCTGTTCGTGTTCGAGCGCGGCGGTTTACTGCACATGCGTGCACTCCCCACGCATGCACCGCGGCTCTACATGGGCCACTGGCAGTCGCGAAGGCAGCGCCGCTTCTCACCGTGCAACTCCTTTTGCCTCGTAGGCAACACCGAACAGAGCGGGAATAGACAATAGTATACATACTCTAACTTTGAGGACCAATTATGGCACACATGACAGCATCACACTATGTACAGCAAAGTGACCGACTTCATAATCCTGCTTCAAGGCTCTTCCGCTAGGCTGCACGACATACCGGTTTTTGTTACTTTTAAGCACAAATTAAAAACATAAATCCTACTCACAATGCCAAAAGGATGCTAGAATCTGCCACTATATTTCACGGTCTTTTCATTTCTACGAGGATCTAATCACCACGTTCTGTCCAGTTATTGGTCCCTTTAAAACAAACACAGAACCAGCATGTGATTGCTAGCTTCTGTACTAAGTTCCCAGCGTATCCCTTAAAAACGCAACATAAATTTAAATTTCGAGAAGTCTTTGAAATCTGCTATGCGATACTATGCTGTCAAAGGCATGGGCGTCGGCAGTGGGGGGGGTGCAAAAGGGGCACTTGCTCCCCTGAAGCCACACCAGCACTTGCCCCCACCCAAACTAGACCAACGCTACCCCCTCCCCAGCAGCGACGCAACACGGCTTTGCACATCCCAAGACAAAATCCTGTCGACACTCATGGTCGAAGGCAAAAATTTTAGAGACCAAAGGAGCAGTGGACAGCTGTACCAGAACACTCTCAGACAAAACTGTGCCCGCATTTGAGGCTTGCACAACGTGCACTCACAAACCTTCTTTTTTGTCATTTCTTTTTTATAACATGCTTCTTTGCTCTGTTCAGCTGCGTGCAAACATGAACAATGTTGAAAGTACAATGTCTTGTCTTGGTACTCACTGTGTGTGCATCGCACGATGCTGTTAAAGAATGACTATTGACCTCTCCTCTTTGTTCTCTTTTGTCTCTTTCTTACTTTCATTTATTGTATCAATTTTGCTTGTTTCTAGTAGAAACCATATAAGATAATTTTTAGAACTTCTGTCTTATATCATTTAATGTATGCTTCAGGATGCATGACGTATGTGACATGAGCGTTAGTACCATGAAAAAGGGGCATGAGCCCTATAACAATGCATAGGTGAAAAAGGCCCTTAAGGATGCATGATATATAAGTTGAGCAAAATGTTGAAGCACAAATGAAGGGTCTTTTGCACATACTATATATAAATATAACATATTGGCTCCTCCTGTTTATTAAATGAACTCCACATGGCTGAGGCAGGGTGGAGTTTAGTAAAACATTCATCACTTCTGAAAGGTCTCAAAGATATGATTCTCACCTTCCACAGCTCTGCATAATTTTATAATAAAATTTTACAATGAAATTTTAATTTAAAAAGGCTCTACGGCATCATTTATAAAAGGCACGAAATGTGTTTAGCATTAAATGAAATGTAGATTACGTGCAAATTAATGACATGGAGAATTCCAGATACTGTATGGCCATTGTATGCATATTTCAATGCTGGTGCTAACACTAAACAATGTTCTAAAGCACAGTTTTCCAAAAAGAATATTAGAGAGAATAATGACTTGGTCAATCATGCAGTGAGCTTGCCAGTTTGTTTCTAATTTAGCATGGTATATTTTTATGATCATCTGTGCCATTGTCGTTACTGCAAAGATATGGCTTTTATACTGTTTTGTGTTGTTTGTTTATCTGCCGGCTTCTGTACAATGGTTCCCGACAAGCTTGCAAGAAATTGCTGTGGTTTCGGCAAATCATTCATACATGTTTGTCACCACCTAATATTATCTGGCTTTATTTACTGTGTTCCTTTATTTCTGTGTGTTGTGTGTCTTTTTGTATAAACAAAGTGTTGTATGAGCAGTAGTGTACAAACAATTTCTACTATTTCTTTAGTGCTGCACGAATATTTATAACTGTTGTCTACGTTTAGTCATTCCTGTAAAAGCCCTGACAGCAGTAATAAGTGAAACAAAACGAAAGGTACCTTCCCATGAACATTTATGCAAAAAATACGTCCTTAATGCGCCTTGTAGTAATGGAGCTACCTATCCTCATGGGCTCCTTTTTCACAGCTCCTACTGAAGCCAAAGCCAAGCGCTGCATGTACTTAGCACAATCGTCGGCCCAGTCATTGATAAGATCACTTTGCGCTCGCAAATTAGTTGCGAGATTTTAAAAAATCTGTTAAGGAGCCATCTTGTTTACTTCTGCGCAAGAGCAAGGCAAGAAACACTAATGGGGGTTTTTAATGGAAAGGTTAAGCAGCCTTTCAGCCATAACTGCAGGCTCTCAAGCTGCGTGTACAGGAATAATATACGACTCCAATGTCAATGCCAGCGCTGAGTTCTTCTAGTGCGGTCATCAAGTGGTGAATGGCCCCTTTGATCCCTCATCATGTGAAATCCAGTGCTGTTACCACAGCTGTGAAAATGACGACCCGGTTTAGGCGAAGGGATGCTAGCCTCTTGAACCCTCTGAAGAAACTGCTGCTGCTATTCTTACAGACGCGTCCCACTTGTAACTCCTCATCTAATACTCGTTATTATCCTTTGACAGAGACAAAAAGATTTACACGACCACTCACCCAGGTCTAGCAAGGACTTTGTCGATTTACGAAAGCCTCCCAACTTGGACTTGAATGCAGCGGCATCCTGCCTGCAAAAAGAGTGCATAGTGTTAACATAATTTTCTGCTGGCTTTCTGTTGCTAGATGTGAAACTCTACTCAATGACTCATTCTGGTACTTTCCGAGGAGAAGGCTATGATACTTAATCTTGAAAACATGTAAAACGCATTCCCGGCAAATATTTAGTGGATGCGCCACTGCTAAACATTCGCATGTCCTTTCCACTATGAATGATAACCATGCTGGCTTCATGGCATCGCTACCGTTTTATTTATTTATTCATTTTACCCTCAAAAACACAGAGCCCTACAGAGGGGAGTGAAGTATGTAAAAATAACAAACCAAAACAACAAAAAACAACATCAAAGGTATAAACATCTACAGTCATTTATGACGTGACAATTTTCAAACCTCACACAAATGAAAATTCAAGTATGATGTAAAAGTACAGTGTATGAAAGATGTAAAAAGAAAATGAACATTCACGTCACATATCGTTCTTTAAATAAGCATCTTCTGTCTTGAACATGGCTGCAGGAATCTGTGATACCCTCGCTTTGAAGGACTTCAGAATTTTCCAGAACTGCGAATGCATACAAGTGGTAGTGTACGCCTGAAGGAATGTAATCAAGAAAATGAACCATGGAATTAACGAATATAATTAAGAAAGGTGAGTGTCAAACTGCAAACCTGCCTTAAATCATCATCAATTAATGAGTAAATGTGTGACACAAAGACTGAGAGAGAGAAATTCTCTGCTAAAAGAGCCCTATGGTACTTAAAGGGGCCCTCCAACACTATTCAACCCCCCATTTTTTACTTGCGGGTTGCGTAGACTGATGGCTGGGGATAATTTTAGCATAAGTTTAAGCACCGATATCAAATTATTTAGTATTTTAATCACGCGTTGAAGTGGCTACATCGCTGCTGACCGCATCAGCGCGTAGTGGCGCTTGCCAGAACTATTGCGGGCGGAAATGACGAAGATGGGCGCTGGCCTATGATTGGATAAATGTAACGTTAGAAGTAATAACGGCATTGCATCAAAGTTGAGATTACTATTGTGTTTCGTTTTTCTTTTCTGTGCTTTTTCAATGAACTCCAAATAGCCGCCGTCGCAACAAAAAATATCACTACAACCACAAAGTACGACAGAGGCGCCGGTTGCCATTTCGCCTCTGGTTGCTCTGGCTTTCTTTTTTTTTTGCCTGCGCCGGTCGGATGTCCATACGAAACGCTTGCCCCTCTTCCTTCTTTTTGCGTCTGTACGTTTGCGAGCTGCCTCTTTCCGCATGTGCGGTAGGCTCATGATTGTTGTTGAAACGGTGCAAGTAATCCTCTTCGTTGAATTGTTGTCGCTGCACACTTGTAACTCGTCGGGCTGCTCACCGAACAACCCGCGTAGGGGCGACCGTGTTTAACCGCCCATGCCGCTCCACAAATTCCCTTCTCAGAATGATAAGAGGGAATGACATGGAATGTCGTTGTAAGGAACAGCACACAAAGCCTCCCCAGCCTCGCTACGAAGCAGTAGCGCCCGCTCAAGTTCTGACAAGTCAGGAGGAACCACGTTTGTTACTATGGCAACGACGTCAACAATACGTTGGAAAGGAGAAGCAACAATGGTGTGCGAGCTTCCCCTACGTAAGAGCTTTCAGCCCATTTCACTGGAGCGCCATCCGACGTCACAGCAGAGAGTGAAATGTGGTCACGTGACCCCGCGAAAATCGAGTTGAGGGCAGGCATTTTTTTTCTTGTATTTTGAATTTTCTAAACTGAATAACTTCGTACTGCGTGCCGCTATCGCTGCCGTTCTTGCTGCACTAGTTCGTCCGTACTTCAGTCTACGCAATCCACGAGTAAAAAATGGGGGGTTGAAGAGTGTTAGAGGGCCCCTTTAACGTAGTCAGAACACACTGAAACACTGAACGCTGAAACACTGAACACAGTCAGAGAACTGTCTTTTTTTTACTCAAGGCTACCGTCAACATATGAGCTAAACGTAATTGCTCTGAATGCAGCACGGACAATTGCAATTTTGTGTTAGACAGCTAACAAAATCACTTGCTCTTGACTTCCCAGGGTAATCGCCAGCTATGCAGCAAGTGGTCCCTGTAGATATTGGCTGATTTCGTGAACTGGTAAATGATCTGAGAGGCCACATGCCATGTTGTGCAGGTACCACAGCCCCCATGGGGTACCACTACGTGCTGGTGTTGCTTATGTCTGAACCAGAAATAAGGCTCAAAGGATTCAAATGGGAAAAAGGAAAAGAAAGAAAATGCTCAAGGCCCGGACGTCCGGTGACTAGACTTTTGGGTGGCACACCACTGCTCTTTGCCATCCCTTCCTGTGTAGCTTCCAGCGTGCTCGAGATGATGAAAGGAAAAAGCAAGTGCCCACCTCATGCGATAATTCTGCTTATGGTACTAGACGGGTTTGAAAAATTTTTGTGGTATAAGATTCATGGGACAACATAGTCCAAGTAACAAGGTCATTTTATGATAACTGTCACAGGGCCTCTTTAAAGACGGTTATTTTTGCTCGCATGCGTACGAATGCTAGTGTGCTGCTCCTTTGAATTGGTGCGAGGATTTATAAAAGAATAAAAAAAACCTAACTAACTTAGAAAAAGTCGAAACATATATAAAGCCATAAATAGAACGCAGATTCTGTGAGAAATGCTGTGAGGAAGGCTTTGCTGAGTCAGCACAATGAAACAGTGCATCATCATAAGCAATGCACAGAGAATTTTAGTGTGTGTACAAACAAATGTGTTCGTCTCTTTCCTAACCCTGGTTTTACCTTGCACCTCAAGCCCTTCTAGGCACCAAAATTTGGCTATGTGTAGCCAAAGCAGAAGGTAGGAGAAAACGCGACCACCTGTGCTTGTTAGATGATAACGATAATGATGATGATAATGATGGTTAGATGATAACGAACACGCCGTAGGAAAACGCCAACGTGAGCTTAGCAAATACGCCTCATTGGCGTTCATATACTCAATGTCACCAGCGACTCGTTGGTAATTAACGACACCGCATATTTAACCTGCAGCCAACTACTACAGTGTGTGTGCGCAGTGCCAGTATTGCTTTGAAGTGTTAAACCCCACAAATCAATCAATCAGTCGATTAATAGACGCTAGGCCATTCTCCTGCTCCAACAGCAGTCACTTACCTATAACCATGTAGGCAAAGAACCTGGGAGGAAGAAAGGCACTGCGTTAGACTGTGATATTTTGAAGACGCTTAAACATAGTGCAGCTCCTGTAATGACGCTATGCACTACCTTTGTCTCAAAGTGCCAACGAAAGTCTATACCAGTAACTACTCTGTAAGCAGCGTAAACCGATCTTGCAAGTTTCCGCTATGAACAGATTTTAGCTCAATAAAGGTCATGAAGCAGCACTTCCTATTCAGATTATACATTTGTCAATTTGAAGCTGTGCAATCAGGACATGCAAAAAATGACAGGATGATTGTTACTTGTTCATGCCGTCTTAAAATGATGCGAGCACAACTCGCGATCGAATCATTTGCTGCACAGGCATTTGACACAATCACCCGACTCTACATAAATCCGAACAATTAAACATTTACGCCGGCACGACACGTATTATTCCCCCGTGTAACTAGTGTTCACTTCCACTGTGTTCCAAGGGAAAGTTTCATTCATTAGGTTGCGACAGCTATGATGAGTGCGTGTCGCCTACGGCGTGTTCTTTCGAACGGCGTGCCGGCACACATTCGCCGCCGTACACATGACAGTTCCTCCACAACAACAAGGAGCTCCGATTTCGTCAAAGACAAAGCGACATCGGAGTCCTTGTTTATGTCCAAGGTGAAAACCGATAACTGCCGACAGCGAAGCAGCCGGGCAGCTCTCCACGCACTCACCCGCAGCTTCGCGACGTCCGCCATGATGGTTGCTATGACAACAAATCCTCGGCGTCGAGGGGCGCTGTGATCGTTGCCGGTGTACTAGTTTCAGTTTCAGATATCGGAAGATCCGCTTGCGCTCGCAGAACTGGCGGCTCAGTAACCGCCGGATACCATTGTACTTTGTACTCCACCGTTGAAAGACGTTGCATACGCGCGCACAAAAAAGACGGAATACAAAATGTCTATAGGATTTCTTGGGGCCGGACGAATAGCACAGGCCATGGCCAAAGGATTCATCGAATCGGGTATGATTATACTTTCGCACTTCTCGCTCCGGTTATTTTATGATTAGTTAACTAAGGTAAAGTCACAAGTATGTCGTGGTGCATTGTTTGCGCTTGTAAGTTCAATGACATATACGTGTCTGAAATCCGGACAAATAAGGCAACGCGGAATCGTTCAAATGATTTGTGTTCATGAATTGCGCGTCAAAAGAAGTCAAGTGTTCCGTGCTCAAGTTAGCTAGCTCGTAGAACTGTATCAAAAATGTTTCTTGAGGAATGTGTTCGCGGAGGTTAATTATGACAGAAAGATAATCAAGTCTGCATAGCAATAATTACTCAACATTGCACATGGAATTCTGTATTACCTGGGGACTCTTACGCGGAGTAGATTTTCAACAAAGAAGAAAGCAGGTCTCTGCACAGGGAGTTTTGAGTTCAGACATTAAGGTACCCTCAAATAAATTAAAATTGAAATTCACGAAGGTCCAATGCTGGTAAATGTGATGCGGAGAAAATAACGGGTATTGCTAATTCCTAGATCACAGTGACATTGAAAGAGTTATTCCGTCAAAATTCGGCTCATTTACATGCGAATCATTCGGAAAATTAAAGTTGAAGGATAAGATTTTGAATGGCCGTGCATAGATCAGCAAGTTAAATTGACGTGCTGTCGTCGCATGTGTGTGTTTAATTCTTCCGCGATCGATAACATTCGATCTGCACGCTGACACAGGCGAAGAACGACAGCGAGACCTCGCAGCATCGATAATGTGTAGGAGAGCTAGATAGTCGCTCTTATCGGGTCGACGCTTTTACTTTCGTTTGATAGAAACGTGCTTGCATATAGACACGTGTAGTCCTACCCGCGAAGATGATCTGTATGGCCTCGCAAACTGATAGGAGCTATTCTCCAAAGACCTCTCAGTCTCGATCCTTGAGCAGGAGATACGCACCCGATACACAGCCTTGCTGGGTCGAAGTGCGCAGGCAGCCTTGTTTAAACGCTTGCTACTGAACCACTGAATTCTCCCAGCCAGCATGCACAAAAAGAAGATGACTATGTACTTACATGTACATTTAATTATAAAATCATTTGGTGTGTCGCTCCGCATGTGTTTGTGTTCTTTGCGAGAGTAGTATGTCCAGCAGTGAATGTAACCGTATACATGTGTATCCTAGAATACCGTAGTTTATATTCGTGTTTTTTGTTTTCATCTCTCGAACATTTCTCTTAACTTGTGAAAATACGTGAAGGTTCAATGCCAACACTTTCTTCAGAATAAAATCTTGGCGATGCGCAGTTACACTACTGCCTTGTATGCACACGTGCACGAAAGATGAATGTGAAAGTTGATGGAACCGTTACTGAGCAGGGATGAAACATATATCCGTCTTTTTTTCTTTCTCGCAACTGCAGCTAAAATTACGATGAAGAGTATGTCATGCTTACTACATCTTGGTAATATATGTACATTTTGTTTTCTTCAAGGGGTACTGACACAACATTTCGAGGCCAAGATAGCCTGCGGGATCGATTCCCGTGAACATGCGTATATCATCTGCAGAATATCAACATCGATTATAGCTATGGTATTTTAAATAAATTTTGAAATTTGCGTGAGCGATCGACACCCTCGCGCTACTGACACCCTCAAAGGTGACCCTCGGTAACCCCCCTACCTCCCTCACGTGACCACGCTGCAACAAATTACCCACCGAAACTGGTCGGTAATGAAGAGGATCTGTCGCGTGCTGAAGCCAACGAAAGCCCCCAGCAACATCTTGCAGCAAAAAAAAAAAAGAAAAAAGAAGAAAACGCGAGGTCAATATTTTTGTGTCAGTAACCCTTTATAGCTAAAGCCGTTTTTTTTTTCTTTTTTTTGCAAGCGGCGCTCGAATGCATAAGCTTGGAAGGCCAGTTCGAAATTCCCGACCGCAAATCATGTACATCTGTCTTTTTTTTTTGTGGTGTACACTTGTAACAGTCGTACATTTTCCTGGATCTGTGTTAATGTGAGGAACTAAATATCCACCACAATGTGCGTCACGACTGATCGAGTTGGATGTCAAGGTTCGGTACGTATATGTTACTACGATCGAAGAGTGCATTCTGGCAAAGGCGGAATGCAAATACGGCTGTAAATTAAAATTCAGGAAAGTAATTACAAGAGCTCAGATCTGGTCCCAAATTTTCCACTGCAACATGTCAAGAGCCAAGAAGCAGTTCGCAATCTTTCTAGCGACCTCAGTACTCCCGTTCTGCACCTTCCCCCCTACTTTTTTTTCGCGCGCCTGCTCCTCTCCGCTTTTCCATCCCTTTCCTTCTCCCCTTAGCGCAGGGTAGCAAACCAGATGCTATAATTTTGGTTGACCTCCCTGCCGTTCTCTCATTCTCTCTCTCTGTCAGCTTCTCCCCCAACAAAATAAAGTAGATACCGAAACGCATACCCGCACATCACAAATTAATCGCGAGCGACAACAAGGCTTGGTACAATATCTAGCCGGTCTATCCAATCCGATCCAGTTGAGTTCATCAGACGCCATCTTTAATCTAGTGCGGTAATTTGCGCTGCACGCATCTGACGCATCTCTCAGCTCGCCGATTTCGTTTTGACAGCCGGGGAAGTTCGCAGGCATGAAGCACGTGGAAGAGGCAGCCGTGCGGGCTGTCGGAAAGGTTCTGAACGATCGGAGCCGGCCTCTGAAGGAGCGCTTTCGAGCGCTGTTCACGCTGCGCAACTTGGGTGGCGAGTGCGCTATCGAGAGCATAGCCAGCTGCTTCACGGATCCGTCGGCGCTGCTGAAGCACGAGTGCGCCTACTGTTTGGGCCAGATGCGCGACCCCCGCGCCATACCGACGCTCGAGAAGTTGCTGAGAGACAAGAAGGAAGAGCCGATCGTGAGGCACGAAGCCGCCGAAGCGCTCGGAGCGATCGGCGAGCCGCAAAGCGTCGGCGTACTGAGCGAGTTTGTCACCGACGAGACGGCCGTCGTGGCCGAAACGTGTCAGCTAGCGCTGGCTCGCATCGCTTGGCTGGCGAGCGCCGAGAGCCAGCTCGAGGCTTTCGCCGACTCTCCGTACAGTTCGGTGGATCCCGCGCCGCCGCTGCTGCCGGACGACGGGGGAGGCGTCGAGGAGCAGGCGCGAGTTCTGATGGACAAGTCGGCGCCGTTGTTCGAACGATACCGCGCCATGTTCTCGCTGCGCAACGAAGGTAGCGAGCCGGCAATACGGGCTCTAGCCCAGGGGCTCCGCTGTCCGAGCAGCGCGCTGTTTCGCCACGAGGTCGCCTACGTGCTGGGCCAAGCGAGGCACGAAGCAGCCGTCGAGCGCCTGGGCGAAGTGTTAGCGGACGAACAGGAGTGCGGCATGGTGCGTCACGAGTGCGCAGAGGCTCTAGGCTCGATCGCCACTGGAGACTGCTTCGACATGCTGCGCCGCTTCGAAGCCGACGAGGAGCCCCTGGTCAGGGAGAGCTGCGCTGTGGCGCTGGACATGTGCGAATACGAGAACAGCTGCGAGCTACAGTACGCCGACACCCTGCTCAAGGTGCAACCCGAGGCTCTCATATAAATAGAGATATTCCATCCTTCCCCTTGTGTGTTTTCATCGAATTGTTACCCGAATAGCCCCGTTTCGTGTAATTTTGATTACCCCTTGCTTTGGATTTCGGTGTGCATGCCGGCGTAGCCGAGGTTTGCACAGTACGTAGTCATCGATGGTATTGAATTTTGTTTTTAGATATGACTATCTTTTTCGCTGATACGCAGGGTTATGCCGGTACAGAATACCTGTCGCTTGAACTTTAATAGTGACGTGGTGGGACTGCAGTTTTTCTTCTAGGGCAACAGCTGGTAGTGGTATTGTTTCCTGTTTTTAATTAGGCTCGTTAAAGTCAGTTTGCACGGGAGTGCGTTGCGTATCTGCAAAAGGTCAGGCCCGCGCGAGAATGTCTATGATTTGATTTGTTGCCTGGAGTGCACACGCCCTCTGACACACAAGCATGTAATTTAATTGGTCCTTAGCATAGAATGTGTCTTGGGAATGCTTCAATTGCCGTGCCAGCATTCACATTCTAAGTTGGTGTATCTTGGGTCAGATGCACACGGAACACACCCACACAACATTTATCCACTGGTACATTACCTGTCATACAACATATTTCACTACAGCATTGAGGCCACTGCTACACAGGTTCTAGACCTCCCAAACCTTTGGGTGATTCTTATGAAAACACGAGAATGTCATACTGCCACTGCATCATGACTGCTTAAAATCTTAAGGCTAACTTCTCGTCTTTTCATGCAGTGCAAGCATCCAATGTATTCATCCTCAGCTTGCGTTGCTTTAACTAGCCTGAAATTATATTTCCAGCTTCCCACCTGAACTTTGTTTTGTATGTTCAGATTCTGCTTGGTGTTGAACAGCATTTTCGTACACTGACAGCATTCAGTTAGTTTTCTGCTGCTTCACTTCGTAGTGAGGTGTTCTTGGCATCATACCATGTCCTAGCATCGCTAGTCATGAAAACACAGCCTGCCGCTGTTGCACGAGTTTTTACACATTATGGTTACCCAGTAGTGCTGAGATGGCTGGCATTGAAGAGTCCTCGCTTTGTCATGTTACCTTGTAGTTGTTGTGGAAGTGAGTCTGATACTTCGAGAGCAGTTAGGACCCAGTTTTGTAATATTTCACACCATGCGAAACATTGACCTGCGTGGGTTAGGACTAGTAAGTACTGCATGACATACACCTCTAGCACAAAACAGGCAGCAGAAAGATTGGCGTGGAGTATGTGTGGGATGTGAGTAGGTCTTATTACCCTGACATGGCTATAGAGTGTTGTAGGTTTTACGCTTCAGAGCTGTGCAAGCACATCTAGCAGTGTGAGGTTGTATCGTGAGGTATCCTGGCTGTTATGTCTTAATCTGTTTGTTCCAGCTTACAGAACATTTGAGTTGGGAAATCCACTTTTGACCCTCCATACTGTTAAAGGGACACTAAAGCCAAATAACAATTTATGTCAGAGTGAAAGCTCAATGTATGACAATGTCTAAAATGGCAATATTATTAACAGCAGTGCCCTGCTTACCGAGAAATTAAGCTAAATGTATCACACGATGAGCGCCACGAGCGGCACATTCTGGAAATGATCCCGATGACGTGAGAGAGTTCGACTACAATTAATGACTCGTAATCAAACTAGCTGCAATAAAAAAAAGAACCTTCCGTGCACCAAGAGACATAATAAAATACTGCTTGTTAATTTCTGTTTGATTCATAGAAAAAAGAATCTCTTTGGCATTGCCATGGGGAACGGCGCGTGTAGTTCAAAGGTTCTGTTTTCGCCAAACTACGCTTCGCCCAACGCCCTGCTTTGCTCACGTGGTCGCGTCTAAGTGGTAGTTTCGGTATCGCATATGGCCGTGTGTGTTTTGCGCTCTCGGGAAAGTCGCTCTGACAGAAAGTTCGACAAAATGCCACATGCATTTGATGTTCCCGGATGCTTGAATGGCGCATGTCGCCAGTGCACGCCACCGCGCAGTAAAGGCGGGCAACGTTGGGCACGGCAGCAGTGATGTAAGAAACACCGCTTTCAGGCGGGTGATTTTAAGTGGGCTAACGCGATGCGGATCACTAAAACGTGATTTTATTTCAAAATAGGCACAAAAGTAGCACTACGAGGTTTCTGGACAGTTATTTCAACAGTCAACATCGACTTAATATTTGCCTTTAGTGTCCCATTAAAGCAATGTGTGTTCGGCCTAGTTGGTAATTCTGTAACTGTTCTCTCTCGGAGTAACCATTCTGGATTGTTGTAGAACAAGACGCACGGCAACTTTCAATTCCCTATCTTTGAACTGTGCATTCCCACATAATTTGTTCAGTGAACTGTCTGGGGTGCATGTTTTGAATCACAAAAGCACATTCAGCATTCTCATGGTGCATTCTCAATTGCCTCCTTTCTGCACTTTTTTCAAAACATTTGCATCACAAAGGATTCGGTGAGACACTTTATTAGAGCGGCAGTGGTTCTGAGCCGATATCCCCTTAACTGTTCAAAAACAAGTAGAAGGGGCTAAGGGAAATTTTCGAATGATTTCCAGCTGTTCATACTGATGAGAGACTTTAGCTCCACGAGTTGCCCCAGCACTGATGTTGCGATGCTTCCTGAAGCTGTAAAGCGCCCTGCCATGTGCCTGAGCAAAAATATGTTGTTATATGTCATGCCATGTAGCACAGTAAACAGAGTGCATACACGAGCTGCTGGTCACTTTAAGAGCTGCGTTAATTATATAAATGAGGTGTACGGGATGTCACGACCATGTTCTAAACTCTCCACTGCGTCTTGTGTTATCATCCTCGTGCTTCCTTGAGGACTCAATTGCTACCTCAGTTTTCTTGTGTCATGTTTCTAAGTCTGAGAAGGTATGTTTCACTAGAGGCATTGTGTGAAAATGACGCAAGCTTACTAGTTAATACCATACTGGAAAATATCTTTGTGACAGCAGATGGAGGCAGAAGGTTCGTTCTAGTGGAGATGAGTAATTTTCTTTTATCAACTTTGTTGCGAAACACGCAGTACTCCGAAACCACTGTTCTTTCACTTGGTAAGCATGCTGAGGCCAGTGGCCTTACACCTGAATACATTGCATGTTGGCTGGAAGCCTTGTGCATGGGTGACACTGGTTTGTGCACATTAGCTTGTCCTGTAGGTGACTGTGCAGCTGTGTAAACGTCGTGCTCGTTTGCTCGACCACGTACGGAACATCCTGCCTTACCTTCGTCCCTCGCTCTTTTGACAATCTTCAATCTTCTTTGTTGCAACACCTTGCTGTGTTCGAGTTCTGCACTGGGTTAGCTGGATTACATCCATAATGGCTAACCGCTTAGGTGATGAGACGACATACATTTCAACATCTGCTGTGTTCATATGTCATTTGTACCCTACGTTCGCTGTTCTCAGTGTTGTGTATTGCTGTTCTGGGAAACACATTGATTTCAAGGCCAACTCGGCAAAATCTGTACAACTTGAGGTAGATGAAGGAATGTTAAATGTTTCTTAGTATTATGAGCTGTTGAACCTTACTTCTTTTGGGGCCAGTGGCGGAGGGGGGGGGGGGTGTAGGTGTTTTTTTCTTCTCTAACGGTCATCGTGAATTGTGAATCTGTGAATATTTCACCCATTTTCGGACTTGACGTGAATGATGCCTGTGCCAAACTTGAGACAACTTGTACTTTAGAGAAAATGCTATTGTTTATTGGCTATTGTTCCGCAAAAGTGTCAAACATGTGATGGCTGCATTTAGGCACGATTGTCGTGTGCCCGAATATTTGCGTCGTATCCGTACTGTCTGGATTTTGTATTGCACAACGGTCCATTGTGGCATGGACTGCGAACTATTGACAATAGCTTTGTGGCAGTACGCTCTCCGGTCGAAAATGTCAAAATAGTAGAAATAAAACTGATTTGGAATAGAACTAGAACATATATGGCTAGAGCTATGTGGGTGACATGACATGCATTCATGTTATGTTGACTCTACAGCTGTTTGAAGAATGCAAATTTGCACTGGAGGGGGGTGGAAAGATGAGTTGAATGCCATTAGTGTATTCCATTCAATTATGCTATCAGTCAGCCCCTCGGATAGTGGAATTTGTTTTTCTGCAGCTCGTGCTTCTTTTGCAAGGTGCTTATTGCTTGTTTCAAGGCAAGGGTAATGTGGCCGATGCTATGATAGCAGTAACCTGCCCAAAATTAGCTCAAGTCTGAAGGCCTCGTAGGGCTTCAATGTCAACAAATTTCACCTAATTTACTGATATTTGCTACCTGGTGCTTATGCTTCCCACACCATTTATTCATAAAAATCTTCAAATTTCACTGCACTGCTGGTCAACCCTTGATGGCAGTCATTCCTCATATTTTGGTGGGCGGAATTTGACTATCTTTCCTCTTTACTTTTTATTCGTTTGGATTTATATTTATATATAGTTTATATCGTGAAAGCCAGTTCAGTTTGCCCACATCCTGGAGGTTCTGCTGTAGGGTTCTGTAATTGAAGATTGTTGACACTGGCCTTGTAAATATTGACTTTTTCAACAAGCAAGACAGATCAGCCTATCACTTTGTGTTTCATACCGAGTTCAGCGAACGAAGGGCAATTTTTTCTGAGGTGCTTGTTTCTTTGTTAGACACAATCAAATGAATACAACAGACAGTTTGGCCTAGGAAAGCATAGGGCACATCAGTTTTTGTCTTTGACTTTAGTGTAGTAATTATGACAAATTGCAATGAATTGAAGTTTTCAAAGTAGGAAGGTACTGATTACACATTTCAGTGAAAGCAGCTGGAATTACACATCTAAGTTGCTGTTCAGGCATTATCAGGGTTCTCTTAGATTAAAAAAAAATATCTGTTGGCACAATTTATGTAGTAAAGGATTTTTACATTGGGCTCTGGAACTCTCAAAAAGAGTGAACGAAGGAAAGAAAGCAATCCGGGGGGGGGGGGGGTTATGTATTAATGATAGCATTCCAAATAAAACAACGCCTAAAGCTGTTCACTCGGTCTATTCTGTGCCGTGCTGTGTTCAGGGCAGTGTATGAAAATGTGGGAATCTGCGGCTAAATTTCGGCCCTTCCAGATGCCGCAAAGTGCTAATACCAAGTCTTTCTGGTGGCATTGGCTTGTGTTCTTGGAACCTCCAGCAACTGCACTCAAACTCACGTTCAGTGTTAACGGTTATATATAAAGTGTTGTCTAAATGGATGTTTGAATATTTATTGCATAAAAGGGTTCTATATCTGCCAAATCGTTTATAGCAACTGTAGAAGAGCATTTGTCCCAATAAAGAACAATCAAAACCAGATGTAGACTTTGCCTTCTTTTATATGGCTAGATCATTGCCTGCTTGTATCTACTGCGGTCTTCATGCATTACTCCATAGAATAGGTGGAGTGTACACTTTCATTTTGTCACACTCGACGATAGGCAACCACGTTCACCACAAAACACTTTATTGGCCGCGCCACATGTCCAACTCCTTGCGTCTCTCTCTGTCTCTCTTCTCCCGTTTTCCCGCGCGCCGTCTCACTGTTCACTAGGGTGCCTCGATGCGCGCTACTGTTCACTTGACACTCGCGCCATCTAGTTCCACTCCCGGCAACTACACACAGCCTCTGAGACCCGCACCCAACACACGCGCATTCTTCACTCCCTTTCATCTCTCACAGCTTCATCTTAAAGGGACACTAAAGAGCAACAATGAATCGGCTTAGATTGATAAATTGTGCTCTGAGAACTCTAATGTCGTTATTTCGCCATTATAGGTTTATTAATAGAGGAGAAAATCAAGTTAAAAGTTTCAGTTTTAAATTTCGCGTCGATATCTCCCCGCGTGACGTCACGGATTTCAAAGTCTATTTACCGTATTTTGGCGCCATTGGCTCAACAAGATTAACCCAACCTTGGTATGTTAAGTCTATGGCTCCATCAGAGGACAATGTACTTCATTTTTACCAATTACGAACTACGTAGTCCCTAGTAGGCGCCGTCAAAACGTGACGTCACGGCGAATGGTGCGGAAACTTCGAGGTGGCGTCGCCACTCACATTTTGTTTTTGCGCGTTTTCTCGCTTAATAAGCGTCTTGCAGCAAGCGTGGTGTTTTTGGTGTCGTGAAAGAGTACTTTACTAATATGAGAAAAATCGTTTTGCTCTTTGTGTAATAGGTCACTGCGTATTGCCTATTGTGGTCACTTAGCGTTTCATAACGCTGTCGCGGGGTCAATTCCCGACTGCGGCGACCTCATTTTGATAGGCGCAAGTTACGAAAACGCCCGGTAACTTATATTGAAGAAGGCGCATGTCAAAGAAACAAAAATGCTCGAGAATGACCCACCGTACGCCACTACAATGTGCCTCGTGATGATATGCGTTGGTCTTGACACGTAAAACACTAGAAGTGAATTTTAAATCCGCTAGCATTTCTAAGCCGACTCGACGAGAAAACTGTCCGTCTGTCTGTCACGGAAGTCCCTCTGTCACGTAAGGCAACGATCTGATCGCCATAAAGAAAAATCGACAAAACAAAAGTTTTCACTCCGGTTATGGGGTTTGAACCTAGCCACCCATGCTAGTGTCTTAACCACACCCATGCTTGCAGAATATGAGAAATATGTGAGCCACACGAATGCGTTGTACCCGTGGCGCAAAACAAGCGTAGCAAGTTTATACTCTCTACGAAGGCTTCGTGCAATTTCGTGGCAGCACTCCGCAGGACAAGATGTAAAGCCGACGGGGAGGACTGTACCTATCCGGAAAATTAGAATTTTGCGAAAATTTGATGCCAGTCACGCATTTTGGCGGTCGCGGGATTCGCGTGCCATGAGGCTGTTCGAGACGCCTACGAGCCGCTGGAGAGATGAAAGATGTCATGCCGATGTCACCCGAAAACAACGAAAGGGCACAAAGTACTACAAATCTCTACGCTTACGCATCACTTAACTCCCAAATGAGCGCTGAGCCGTGCCCCCGCGACAGGAGACGGAAAAAAATCACAGCATATCCACGTGGTGAATGATGATGAGTGGGGCGAAGCGAACTCGCGCTGCAGCACGGCGATGGCATGGGCGCGAGCGTGGTCCTTCTTGATGGAAGATATTGTGGCTAGATTGTTTGAGAACCACAATCTGTTGCACACCGCAACTATGGCCGAAACTGTTATCAAGGAAGTCCCGCTGGAAGCGCGCGTCGGCGCCTTCGGGCAGAGCCCGCCTGATGCGTTTTGCAGCCACTTCACGTGCTCGCACAGCCTCGGGCTCTGCCTGCCGGTACGCGCGCTTTCTCGCCTCTTCACGGTCCTTCACATTTTGAAGATCCGATTCGCGCCGCAGCCGTGCAGCTTCGGCCTCGCGGGCTCAAACGGTGGTGTCTTCGCGCCGCCGCCGTGCAGCTTGTCGAGCAGCTTCGGCTTCGCGGGCTCGGACGGCGGAATCTGCTTCGCGGCGTCTACGTGCAGCTTCGGCCTCGCGGGCTCTCACCTCAGGATTCTGTCTGCGAGCGCGTGCTGCCGCCGGCTTCCGTTCCCTCCGTTCCGCAGCCTTGTCTTCCATCTGGCGACTCCGAGCTAAAGAGAAAGCGTGCCAAGAGGGAGCCTCATGGCGCGTTACTTCTTTGATTGATTGATTGAAGCCTTTCAATATTGGCACATACCCACTCTGGGGGATTGGCCAAGAAAAATTATTGTATGCTATGGATGATAACTACATTAATTTTTACCTCCCTATTAGTAAAGTAGAAAAAAAACGTGAAGATAAAGAGCAATCAAATTACAAAATGTATTATAGCCTATGGAGGATAATTACATTAATTACAATTTTGATCCGACCAGACAGCTGAGTTTACCTGACCCAACCAAATTTGACTCCATGACTTACTTTTAATCACATTTTATAATTATGTCGCGAGTATTTTTTTTCTTTTTTTCAGTATTTCTTAAAGTAGACCTTACGTCGGAATACGTTTAGTTGCTAGAATGAAATTACACACAGCATCAAAGATTTCTCTATGACAATGTCCCAAAACAGAGGCACCGACATTTAGAACATTTTCCGCAGTTAAACTTAAACCAATCGTCGAAAATGGAATAACCAGAAGTCTTTTCCTAATTATTGAATAGTTGCGGCATGATATAAAATAATGTTCAATAGATTCTGTTTCTTCGCATAATGGGCAAAGGGGTGATATTACGTAGTCTTCTTCTTCTACTGCATACCAGAACGTGCGCTTCTCACGAGCTAGAGGTGGCTACTACAACGCTACAAACGGAGGATGGACAGACCCATGGCATAAGGAGCTTCGCCCCTAAAATAGCGGCCTCCCCCCCCCCCCCCCCCCGTTTCCCAACCAACCAATAACTCCAAAAGGAGATTGTACCACATGTATTACCCCCCCCCCCCCCTAATGTCTATACATTTCAGGACGAGCGCTGTACAAAGACAATGCTTGTCAAATTGACTGAATATTGCTATAAATGCAGGTGCATGCACGGCATGCAATGCTATATAGGGCCTGTATTATTTCAGTTGAAGTGCAGACCATATCCGTCCACTGATTGGTGGCAGTCGTCAACCTGCTCTTTCCTCTTTCCTCTGTGTCCTTGTGTATTTCGTATGCAAATAATAATAATAATAATAATAATAATAATAATAATAATAATAATAATAATAATAATAATAATAATAATAATAATAATAATAATAATAATTTGTCTTCGATGTGCAGGATTAATCAGCGTTTGAGCAATATACAGAAGGCCTGCGAGCCTTTTACTATGTGCTAGTTCATGTCCTCCTTTCTCCTCTCCGAAACTCACGTCTATAGCATTTTTGGTTTGCTGCAGCATATAGTCGGATCAATGCTCACCAAACGCGTTCCGCTATACTATCTCCCGTAGTTACCGCACACCTGGTGGCTATACAGCACCGCTTACGTATCACGTGGTGATACGAGTCAGAAACACTGACCAGGTTGCGCAGCATGCTACGTGGGCACCGCATGTTACTGGCATCACGAAGCATGAGATCAGAACAAAGCACCAGCATACTTCGCGTCCTGTGTCTGCGATCGGTTGTGCGGCAGCTTCGGAAATCGAGTAGAAAGTATTGTATTTGGTTCCGTACATTTAACCCGATGCATTTGTAATGGCGCTTGCTGTTACTAAGCGTTCCCCGACTACTTTAGTGCAGAAATGATCCTTCGATCGTTATAACGAAATGACATTATTCGAAGCTTCTCGTGATCTGATCTCGCGTCACCACGACTCTTGAATTACTCATTCGCGTTTATCGGAAAGCCACCTATAAAGAATTCAACATTCAGCCTGAATGACTTTATTACGACGTGCGTTTACCGTACTTTGTAATCTCTCTTCATACAAACATTACGTGTTCAGATGGTACGCAGGAAATGACAGAAGCTGGCTTCTTTGCACTACGAGTATTATTGTGGAGAAGCTAGATGGCAGCGGAGCACAACGCTTTCGTTTTGTTCTGCAGTTTAGTTAATGGGAAGTTCGTTTGGGACTGCTGACGATTCTACCGCGTGGGTTAGAATGTCTGTCGTTGAAACACTGGCATTTCGGTTCGTGCCAACCTTGTCGAGGTTCACCCGATTTCGCTTAACCCAAGTTCGAGCCCACGTTCGAGAATCGACATTGTCAACGTTCGGCCACCAGCGTAATGCCAATCACGAGTTACCAGCTTTAACAACAGCTGGTTTTGGGCGTGCGACGAGATGGGGAAATTTTCAGGCATGTAGGATGCAGTGCGCTTATTCACGTGAACATGAAATGGGCTGACACGGTGCTGTGCCCAGTCGACGTGTATTGTTGAAATAGCGTTCCAGAAGCCTTGTAGTGCTTGTTTCGTGCCAAGGAACTTGATGCTGAATTTGTAAGGAAATCACGTTTTAGTGGTCCGCATACCATAAGCGCAGTCAAAACCGCCGCCTCCTAGAACAGCCTTCTGACGTAGAAGTTCGTCATGACGCACTGCAAGGGGCTTTAGCGGGGCGGAGCCCGGCGAAAATGGAACATACGTCGTTCTCAAGAGTAACATCAAGTTTTTTTCTTTGTTTTTTTTTACAGCGGAGCCGTTTAAGGTAGCCCTAATTTGTCCAACGCGAACAAAAACCCCGGGTGCGCATGCGCCACAGGAATCGGGCAAGCCCCACTACCGAGTACAGCAGGCGCGAGCGTCAGACGAAAATGCACACGTGAATGAGAGAGAGACTGCAAGAAAGAGATAGAAAGGGAAAAATACGAGAGAAAGAAATAGAGAAAAAAGAGGTCGAGAAAGAAAGCGATAGAAATACAGGGAAAGACACAGGCAAAGAGAGAAATGGATAGGAAGAAACAGACACAAAAAAAGAGATAGAAAAACAGGGGGCAAGGCAGAAAGAGAGTGAAAAAAAGACGGAGAGAGAAAGAGATAGACAGAAAGAGGAAGTGATAAATAAAAAGAGAGGGAGGAAAAAGAAAGAGACACAGAAACAGCGAGAAAGAGAATGAAGTAGAGAGAGAAAGAAAGAGAGAAACAGATAAAGAAGAGCTACAAGAAACAGAGAGAAAGAAAAAAATAAAGAGAAACAAGGAACGACGCCCCAGCTGCGCTCTTCCTTCAGGCTTAGCACCACTTGTGAGAAGGTGCCATAATTTCATTTCACGAATCAGACTGCAATGCAAAAGTTTCATTTTATTCCGCGTTGTAATGCAATTAGGTGTCCTTTAGTGTCATGGGCAGTTTGAGCACTCGTGAATAATTGTAACGAGGCACGGTCACGTCATACGTCTCGTGTTCCAGAACGTCCCACTGCTGGCACAAATCGTGCCCTAGATTTAACTTAATTTCTCGATTACTAAAGCGCTTCTGTGCGAAATATTGAAGTTTTACACGTTCTCAACCATCGTCCTTTCACTCTGACATAAAAGGTTATTTGCCTTTAGCGCCCCTTTTTGTTTTACCATCACTTGCGATATCGCCGCTGTGCCAATTCTGCCAGGATATGGAAATCACAAAGTGTGAGGAAGAAGATCGGCAAGCATGGAGGCCCATCGCCATCGGCTGGCACAGACCGACAATTCGCTCTCTGGCTACGCCCTGCGCGCTGCTGCTACGATCGTCGCTCTCGTAGAATCCTCAATAAACCCCCCGTAACAAGTGGTGGAGGTGCGGGGTAAGCAAATCTGGAACTACGCAACGGGAAACTCAAGCCCGCCTCTACAATGACAGAAGGGGGACCAATGCAGCAGCAACAACCCGGTGCCACGGTGACTACCGTGCTCTGCCCTGGCCCGTTCCCTCAACGCGACCCACCAATCTTCAGCGGTGCAGAAGAGCAAGATGGGGAAGACTGGCTCGCTGAATACGAACGAGTGAGCGTGATAAACCGCTGGGACGACGCAGGAAAGCTCAACTACCTGTCATTTTACTTGAGCGGTGTCGCCAGCGTGTGGCATCGAAACCACCAACGTGACCTCACGACATGGGCTGCCTTCAAAACTCACGTGACGGAGGTATTCGGGCGCCCCGCCATTCGCAAGCTTCGAGCTGAGCAACGTTTGCGTGCTCGTGCGCAGCAGAGCGGTGAGAATTTCACAAGCTACATAGAAGACGTTCTCGACCTATGTAACCGCGTTGATGGAGCAATGACCGATGCCGAGAAGATTAGGCATATCTTGAAAGGAATCGAAGACGATGCCTTTCAGATGCTGCTGGCGAGGAACCCATCAAAAGTCTCTGACCTAGTCAGCCTTTGCCAAAGCTTCGATGAACTGCGCAAACAACGTGCAGCCACCCGCCAATCTCTACCACCCGCGACTTCAATGTCCGGCTTGGCTGTTGCTCCCGATCACACATCCCTGCTGCAACAGATTAAGGATTTCGTTCGAGAAGAAGTCGCTCGTCAGCTCCCGTAACAAAAGCGTTATTTTAACACGAAAGTGTTTTATGCCGGGGTCCACCAAGTACATCCGTCACGGATATAACGTTCATAAAATGGACGCCAACAGGTGAGAAAGAAAAAACCAAGAAGAAGATTCCCCGCTGGGAATCGAACCCACGACCTTGCGGCCGCGACGGCAAGCGCCCGACGCCCTACCGACAAAGCTAACTCAGCAGAGCAGGAAACGGCGCGAACGCGCCTTATGTCTTTCACACATTCTCTCTCGCACGGTGCTCTCTGTTGACGATGTAGGTAGGCGGGGCGGTGCCGCCGTCTGTGAGAGGTGAAAAGAGGTAATGGTTCACGATCGACACTTACTAGCGCTTACTCCGAGATTGCGTGCGATATCGGAGGTCATGGTTAAAACGTCTCGGTGTGCGTCGGCGCGCTGGCATCGCCAAGGCACCCTTGACGCAGTTCGTTCTTTGCCTTTCGCTTCGTGTTAGCGTGCGTCGGCTCATCGGAGTAGTGCAGCTTCCACGTGCACCAACGGGATTTCTCCGCCGCCGACTGCTTCGATTGCGAGAGCACCGACTAACAAAACTGCTGCAATACGCGTTGCAGAAAGGACGCGATTTCGATGGGCGAATGTCGTGCCTTGGTGGAGCGAGACCAGCGCGTGCGAGACAGCGGCCAGCGGGATGCACGCGTTTACGGCTCAGGCTACGAACCTCTACCTCCCGCCTTGCTGAAGCGCAGTCTGTGATAGTGTCAGTGATGCTACCGAGGACTTCTGATTTGGAGCAATTTTTGGAGCACTTTGGAGCAGCAAACATTTCCATTTTGGAGCACTTTGGAGCAGATAATTTTGCATCTGGGAGCACTCTGGAGCAGCTAATTTCACATCTTGCAGTGCACTAGAGAAGCAACTAACATTCAAGCACCTGAATAATTATTATGGGGCTCTTATGAGATCTAGAAATATTTTGATTCATTGCAAATCTCATGGCAAAAATAATCTCAGGAGAACTCCATATTTCACTCAATAATGCAAAAAGAAGGGCTCATGCAGTTTAGTGTTCTGGATTAACCACTTCGGTGATTATTTTCGACACTAGCAAATAAACAGAATACCGGATCAATAAAATTGTACTTTATGAAATAACACTCTAAATACATCTACATGGTTATCACAGACGTGATAGGCAAACGCCGTGACGTACAACAGTGCCTCAATACTAGAGTCCCACTGTCCCTAATGCATTCCCCTAAGACGACATCAAAGCGAAAGCCGGGTTCTTTTTCTTCTCGATCAATGTGTTGATCATCCCCCTCCCTTTCTGCAAGCTTTGATTGTGCACCTCACATGGTTTTTCACTGCCTCCATGATCGGCACACCGATCATTATGACATTACCAGGCGTAGCCAGAAATTTTTTACGGGGGGGGGGGGGTTCAACCATACTTTATGTATGTTCGTGCATGCGTTTGTATGTGTGCGTGTATATATACGCAAGTAAAATTGAAAATTTTCGGGGGAGGGGGTTTGAACCCCCCTTGGCTACGTCCCTGGACATTACGATCTATGACGCCATGATGACGCCATCAAGTGATGATTGTTTTTTGCACAGATCGATTGACGCCGCCGACGGTCAATTTTCGTGTTTGATGAAGCATAGATCTTCGTATTAATATGGCGTATTGAACGTTAACAGCCTGGCCCTTAACAACCTGGCCTTACATGCCAAACTGTCCTCCATCATGTCACCTCTATGCCGTGCGCGAAACAGCTTCACTTATCCACTTCACAGAGTGGAATGGCTCCTCATTTTTTTTTATTGTGATAGCAATTATATGGACACTCTCGACGGGTTTTTTCCAACGCCGTTGCCGTAATTTTTCGTATAAAGCCCAAATTGATAACATCACCCCGCCCATTTTACCCGCGCGTAAAAGCACGCGAGCACTGTCGACGAACGCGGCTGACGTGGAGATTAAACGAGCCGGCCGTCTCCATCGCACGGAGAGCGCATGCGATAACATTTTCCCGGTGCGGGCCTGCCGTCGATTGCTCATCAAACAGAGAGGAAACGCCCCGCCCGTCTTTCATAAGGAGCATGAAGGGACGCCAGGGTGGGGGGGACTGCATCGCTCAAAGGGTGCATTCACTGGCACGCGCGCTGTCTCGAGGCATCAGCAAACGGCTCGTGAACTTGCTGTGCTCACAACACCTACTTCGCGTTTAGAGAACTCACAGCACGAAAACCGCTTCGGTTCCTGGAGCGGCCCTATTCCCTTAAATCAGCGTTTTGTTGAGTTACGCGAGCTCGGATCCAAAAGAGTTAGCTGCTAGCCTTACTTCGTATAACAATACAATTGGTTGGTATCGCATCATTGCTTCGCCCTAAAGCGAAACTGAGTTTTTTTAACCGTGAGCTATTGACCCTGGACAGCGAGCAGCGGACGTGTAACATGGTGTAGCCGCTACACTGTGGGCTGTCAGCGACGGACCCGCTGCTGACAGCTGCGCATATTAAAACGGAATTGCGGCTGCTCCGACCAGGAGACATGTTTTTATTAATGAGATTACATTTTGTTGCGATAGCAATTATATGGACACTCTCGACGGGTTTTTGCCGTCATGTCCCGTGTAAAGTCCGAATTGATAGCATCCCCCCGCGCATCGTATGTTCTACCGGGAGTAAAAGCGCACGAGCGGGGCCGACGAACGAGGCTGAAGCAGAGATCAAACGAGCCGGCCCTCTCCGTCGCTCGGAGGGCGCATACAATAACATCACCCCGCTCGGTAGGCCTGCCGTCGCAGCAGAGAGGAAACGCCCCACCCCTCTTGAACGTGCATGAAAAGACGCGAGGGGAGGGGGGGTCGCTAGAGCAGCAACTTTGAACTTTGATTCTAAGGGCGCGGTCGCTATCGGCAGCCATGCGCGGGCGGCTCGTACACCCTTCTACGTGCTGCGCTCTCAACGCGAACAGATTGTGCGGAAAGAGCATCTCTCCCTGGAGCGGCCGTATTCTCTTACACCAGCGTTTTGTAGAGTTACGCGAGATCGGATCGTTGCTATCGTATCCATTGCCTCACCCTTGCGGTGAAACTGACTTAAAAAATGCAAGAAAAAAAATGGAATCGGCACCCTAGCACTCGCGAGCTCGAAAAGGCAGGGCCTTTTAAGGAGTATTTACCGCAGATTGCAAACCCGGATGTGCTGGTGGAAGGAATTACGAAAAAGTTCTTCTGGATGAAGAACCATGGATAAAGGATATCTGAGGAAAAGTGTCAATGCTGTCCCACCGTTCACGCGCTCTTCCATAGACGCGAAGCACGGAAAATTCGATATTGTTCCATATATTCTATTGCTAGTGATCCCCGATTTCACTTCGCGATGACCAGAAACAGAAGTGACAGACATTTTAGCGGCACGCGTGTGGTTATTACTGAACATCGCTTTTATTATGTGCCGTGCGACGCTTGCAGCGAGCTATCAGCAACGTTTCTGGAACAGACGACGTCCGCCGATGAATCGCCGCCACACTTTCTCGCCCAGACGTCACGAGCCTCTGCGAAGAGCGCGTTTTGCTGTCAAGCGGAATTGCAGAACAGAAGCTGCGTCGGCACCGTGCATGGCGTCATGGCTTACTCGGCACGCATGCGCGAGCGCTGTTCATACGGCGGAATAATTCTTGGCCCGTGGTTGTAACTTTGACGGCCCCAAGATGTTTTGACGCGCCAGAGGTGCGATTGCCGGTGATAGACACCCGCAAACCCTACACTCTGGCGCAGTTTGGCGCAATTTTCGTCGATATTATCAGGATGGCGCAGTAAATACAATTTGGCGCACTTTGGCGCAGTTGGCGCAGGAGTGGAATCACTGTAGTGTATGCATGAGCGCAGGCGTCAGTCACCCATTGCTAGAAAGCGCACCCCGTGCCGTTTCTCTCCTTAATTGACGACGCTTTGAAGAAGTGCATACCGGGTACCAGTGTTGATTATGAGATTATTGATATCATCCTTACGCGGGATTCACGATTCGCTGTGTCCAAATATATGTTCACAACGTCAGCTACCACAGCGGTTTCATTGTGATCATGGGCGTCAGTCGTCGCGATAGAGACATGCCGTCAACATGGGTGCATCAACGTCAAACGGTGCTATAGGGGCCAAACACGAATAGATATTGTACAAGCTCTCATATATCACTACACAATAAGCACTACTTCTGTGATGACACGTTTCACTTTCGTGTTATACCGATTCCTGTGACGGAGGGATCAGCCATGTTTTTTTTTTGAATATGTTGCCGCTATGTATTACTATAGAAATGACTTCTATAGTTAAATGACTTCTAAAGTTAAACGATAAGCTCACAAATAGCACTCACTTTCGGTGCCTAGGTACTCGGTTTTACCTCAGGGACGCCTTTTATGCTTTTCGTGCTTTTTTTTTCAAGCAACTAAGCGCATAGTACTGTAATTAATTATTTTATAAATATTCTTATTTTTGTGACGTCAAGTATTTCCTCGTTAAATCTGAAGTCACTATTTTAGCTTGTTCTATTAAAGTTAACCGTTCGTGTAGTGTTCTGACTGCAAGAGTGAACACTAATTAGTTCTCCTTTATAAGTATTTCTTTCTATTTTCAATTTTTGCCAATGTGTAATTTTCCAAGATAATAGGTTGAAGATGAGCTGCTCAAGTCTTGGCCCCATTGTGTTCACGTGCCATGTTGTAGGAAAAACAACCACATCGTCATCGTGTGCCCTTTTAATAATCGCACTTCGAATTCAAAGCTGGCGTGTCCTTACGTCATTGCTTTCTGGTCCCGACAATAGTAATCGCAAATGGACGGGCGACGAGAACGATGTCGAACAAAAATGTCGATGTCTGCAAACGAGGCACCGCAAAGTTCTCACGTTAGAACACTTGCGCAACGTTATTTCTTGATCATGGAAACCGACCTTACGGGTCAGGACGAGAGAACAGAGCGCTCTGTCTGTGGGCTCTCTTCTGTTGCACCCGACTCAGAGAACTGGTTTCCATAATCAAGAACAAGCGATGGTGCATGTCCGTTGTCGGACATGCACCGTGCGTGCCACAGAAATGGCACGAACCCCACTAGTCACTACTGGCCCACCATCAATGAAAAAGGGGACACAAGGGCGGCAAACACCGATTAAGATCGTGCACGAAATGCCAAACGCATGCGACAAGCCAGGCAAGACGACGCATGTCACAGCAAAAAAAAAAGACAAAAGAAACAACAACAACAAACACATGCTGCTGAAATAAAAAGAAAACTTTAAAGGAGCGTACACTGTATTCAAAAGGGACTTTCTGGACAGGCATTTCGGATTTAGTTGCAAAGTGTGTGATCGCGGTTGTAGTTCTGAGTTACCTCTGTGCGGTGTGCTACACAGCTTCGTTGGTCATTCAGCTTCACAGAGTGGAATGGCTTCTCAAATTTTTGCAAGTTATTTCTCGAGTAACGTGAATGTCCTGTTCCTCTCCAAGGCGTGGCAAGTGCAGCGAAGATCATGGCCAGCTGTCCTGTAGCCGACAAACACCTCTTGGACGAGATCAAGGTAAGGCTTATTCTCTGTGTGTGCGTGTGTGTTTCAAGCTCCACTGACCACAGTTCCCTAATTCCATAAGTCAACACGCTTGGCAAGCGCTGTTGTGTCAGGAAACCCGCCGCGGTAGCTTAACAGGTTCGATTGTCGGCCACGGCCATTGTATTTCTATGGGGGCGAAATGCAAGAAGGCCAGTGCGCACGTTAAAGAACCCCAGGTGCTCAAAATTAGTACGGAGTCCACCCCCCCCCTTTCCCACTACGGCATGCCTCATAATCACATCATGGTTTTGGCAAGTAAAAACCCCACAATTTATTTATTTTTTGGTGCCACGACCAGGGCTCACGACTATTCACAATCAGCCTTGCTTTTAAACGTAAATTTAATAGAATAGCACGTGGCGTCTAAATGAAATGGTGCGTAACGTTCAATGACCTGTTCGATCTTAGGCTTCTCACATTTGGCATATATTAGTTTCTGGAGTCACCTCGTATGTGTAAGTGGGTGTGCGTCCACCTTCAACAACAGCTCACGACTGGTAGTATGCTTCGTTACTGAAATGGCATAAAATATTTAAGCTTTAAATGCATGAATATCTGAGCCGTATACGTCTTTGCGCGTATACTCGAGGTCCGTTCGATTCGCCTGCCCGAGCAGCGGCAAGCATTTCAGTTGGTTCATTCTGCCTGTGACTAGTTCGAAGAGGAAAATTTCATTTGAGCTCGCGCGTTGAGTGCTCAATTGCGGCGTCACTGTAGCAATACCATCAGTTCATGGTAAGCTGTATGTACTGTGAGTGGTTTCTTCGCACTTTAACTAGCCACCAACCAAATTGCGAAAAATTTTATGGAGGGGTCAGCTGGCATGTAGTGCAGCCCTTGAAAGGGTGCGTAATCTACCGTAAATAGCGCTATTTACATACGAAACCAGTACTGGTTTCTTGGAAAGAAGGCCTTGCCGTTGAAATAAGGTTCATCCTGGTCCGGAGACCAATGCCTTTTCTGGGCGGTTGCCTGCCGTCTGAGCTAACCAGGACGTTAGCAGACTGCATAGCGAGGATTTGTGGACTTGCACATTACGTACTCTCGCAGACCTCACGGGTATCACGTTTACGGGCCTTGAGCTTCGAGTCGTCGATTAATCGGCATTGCGACCCTAACCATTCTTTATGTACATATTCGAGCGTCTTTTTGTAGCGTGCGAGAATTATATATATATATATATATATATATATATATATATATATATATATATATATTGTAGCGAAGCGTTCGAACTCAGTAATGGGTCGTCCTCTCAAGCACTTTCTAGTGGGTCGCCCTCTTCGCCTCTTTTCGGAGAAAACGCAGCTCGTGCTGAGAGTCGGCCGCGCCTTGACTGTCGCTGTCGTGTATCGTCGCCGAGTGCCCGCTAATAAACGTCTTTATAATTTGGTGGAGGTGCGCGGTAAGGATATATATATATATATATATATATATATATATATATATATATATATATATATATATATATATATATATATATAGAGCATCGGACGCGTTATTCGAAGGTCGCAGGTTCGGTCCCTGCCGGCGGCAAGTCATCTTTTCGTCCACTTTACTTTCTTCACATTTATATTCTAAATACTACAGATAACACCCCCTGTACTTTCCTTGGCGTTATTGTCTGTTAGTTCTCATTAATATTGTGTCTAACAAAGATAAACGAGCCCTTGAAAAATCATCTGCTTTCCTTCATTCATAGCGAGGGTCTCGTCCTGGCAGACTTAATGCCTTCAGGTAGTATGCGAGGGATTATTGGTCAGCTGCCAACTCGTAAAAAGATCACGTGCTACGTGACGCCAACAGGCAAAAAAAGAGTGTTCCACACTCGCCGCCATGGCTGCGATTGGCGCTGACTAACACTCCTAGGTTTAAATCAACATATATACCCCAGAAAGTGGACGGGAGGATGACCGCCGCCGTAGCTCAGTGGTAGAGCATCGGACGCGTTATTCGAAGGTCGCAGGTTCGGTCCCTGCCGGCGGCAAGTCATCTTTTCGTCCACTTTACTTTCTTCACATTTATATTCTAAATACTACAGATAACACCCCCTGTACTTTCCTTGGCGTTATTGTCTGTTAGTTCTCATTAATATTGTGTCTAACAAAGATAAACGAGCCCTTGAAAAATCATCTGCTTTCCTTCATTCATAGCGAGGGTCTCGTCCTGGCAGACTTAATGCCTTCAGGTAGTATGCGAGGGATTATTGGTCAGCTGCCAACTCGTAAAAAGATCACGTGCTACGTGACGCCAACAGGCAAAAAAAGAGTGTTCCACACTCGCCGCCATGGCTGCGATTGGCGCTGACTAACACTCCTAGGTTTAAATCAACATATATACCCCAGAAAGTGGACGGGAGGATGACCGCCGCCGTAGCTCAGTGGTAGAGCATCGGACGCGTTATTCGAAGGTCGCAGGTTCGGTCCCTGCCGGCGGCAAGTCATCTTTTCGTCCACTTTACTTTCTTCACATTTATATTCTAAATACTACAGATAACACCCCCTGTACTTTCCTTGGCGTTATTGTCTGTTAGTTCTCATTAATATTGTGTCTAACAAGATAAACGAGCCCTTGAAAAATCATCTGCTTTCCTTCATTCATAGCGAGGGTCTCGTCCTGGCAGACTTAATGCCTTCAGGTAGTATGCGAGGGATTATTGGTCAGCTGCCAACTCGTAAAAAGATCACGTGCTACGTGACGCCAACAGGCAAAAAAAGAGTGTTCCACACTCGCCGCCATGGCTGCGATTGGCGCTGACTAACACTCCTAGGTTTAAATCAACATATATACCCCAGAAAGTGGACGGGAGGATGACCGCCGCCGTAGCTCAGTGGTAGAGCATCGGACGCGTTATTCGAAGGTCGCAGGTTCGGTCCCTGCCGGCGGCAAGTCATCTTTTCGTCCACTTTACTTTCTTCACATTTATATTCTAAATACTACAGATAACACCCCCTGTACTTTCCTTGGCGTTATTGTCTGTTAGTTCTCATTAATATTGTGTCTAACAAAGATAAACGAGCCCTTGAAAAATCATCTGCTTTCCTTCATTCATAGCGAGGGTCTCGTCCTGGCAGACTTAATGCCTTCAGGTAGTATGCGAGGGATTATTGGTCAGCTGCCAACTCGTAAAAAGATCACGTGCTACGTGACGCCAACAGGCAAAAAAAAGAGTGTTCCACACTCGCCGCCATGGCTGCGATTGGCGCTGACTAACACTCCTAGGTTTAAATCAACATATATACCCCAGAAAGTGGACGGGAGGATGACCGCCGCCGTAGCTCAGTGGTAGAGCATCGGACGCGTTATTCGAAGGTCGCAGGTTCGGTCCCTGCCGGCGGCAAGTCATCTTTTCGTCCACTTTACTTTCTTCACATTTATATTCTAAATACTACAGATAACACCCCCTGTACTTTCCTTGGCGTTATTGTCTGTTAGTTCTCATTAATATTGTGTCTAACAAAGATAAACGAGCCCTTGAAAAATCATCTGCTTTCCTTCATTCATAGCGAGGGTCTCGTCCTGGCAGACTTAATGCCTTCAGGTAGTATGCGAGGGATTATTGGTCAGCTGCCAACTCGTAAAAAGATCACGTGCTACGTGACGCCAACAGGCAAAAAAAGAGTGTTCCACACTCGCCGCCATGGCTGCGATTGGCGCTGACTAACACTCCTAGGTTTAAATCAACATATATACCCCAGAAAGTGGACGGGAGGATGACCGCCGCCGTAGCTCAGTGGTAGAGCATCGGACGCGTTATTCGAAGGTCGCAGGTTCGGTCCCTGCCGGCGGCAAGTCATCTTTTCGTCCACTTTACTTTCTTCACATTTATATTCTAAATACTACAGATAACACCCCCTGTACTTTCCTTGGCGTTATTGTCTGTTAGTTCTCATTAATATTGTGTCTAACAAAGATAAACGAGCCCTTGAAAAATCATCTGCTTTCCTTCATTCATAGCGAGGGTCTCGTCCTGGCAGACTTAATGCCTTCAGGTAGTATGCGAGGGATTATTGGTCAGCTGCCAACTCGTAAAAAGATCACGTGCTACGTGACGCCAACAGGCAAAAAAAGAGTGTTCCACACTCGCCGCCATGGCTGCGATTGGCGCTGACTAACACTCCTAGGTTTAAATCAACATATATACCCCAGAAAGTGGACGGGAGGATGACCGCCGCCGTAGCTCAGTGGTAGAGCATCGGACGCGTTATTCGAAGGTCGCAGGTTCGGTCCCTGCCGGCGGCAAGTCATCTTTTCGTCCACTTTACTTTCTTCACATTTATATTCTAAATACTACAGATAACACCCCCTGTACTTTCCTTGGCGTTATTGTCTGTTAGTTCTCATTAATATTGTGTCTAACAAAGATAAACGAGCCCTTGAAAAATCATCTGCTTTCCTTCATTCATAGCGAGGGTCTCGTCCTGGCAGACTTAATGCCTTCAGGTAGTATGCGAGGGATTATTGGTCAGCTGCCAACTCGTAAAAAGATCACGTGCTACGTGACGCCAACAGGCAAAAAAAGAGTGTTCCACACTCGCCGCCATGGCTGCGATTGGCGCTGACTAACACTCCTAGGTTTAAATCAACATATATACCCCAGAAAGTGGACGGGAGGATGACCGCCGCCGTAGCTCAGTGGTAGAGCATCGGACGCGTTATTCGAAGGTCGCAGGTTCGGTCCCTGCCGGCGGCAAGTCATCTTTTCGTCCACTTTACTTTCTTCACATTTATATTCTAAATACTACAGATAACACCCCCTGTACTTTCCTTGGCGTTATTGTCTGTTAGTTCTCATTAATATTGTGTCTAACAAAGATAAACGAGCCCTTGAAAAATCATCTGCTTTCCTTCATTCATAGCGAGGGTCTCGTCCTGGCAGACTTAATGCCTTCAGGTAGTATGCGAGGGATTATTGGTCAGCTGCCAACTCGTAAAAAGATCACGTGCTACGTGACGCCAACAGGCAAAAAAAGAGTGTTCCACACTCGCCGCCATGGCTGCGATTGGCGCTGACTAACACTCCTAGGTTTAAATCAACATATATACCCCAGAAAGTGGACGGGAGGATGACCGCCGCCGTAGCTCAGTGGTAGAGCATCGGACGCGTTATTCGAAGGTCGCAGGTTCGGTCCCTGCCGGCGGCAAGTCATCTTTTCGTCCACTTTACTTTCTTCACATTTATATTCTAAATACTACAGATAACACCCCCTGTACTTTCCTTGGCGTTATTGTCTGTTAGTTCTCATTAATATTGTGTCTAACAAAGATAAACGAGCCCTTGAAAAATCATCTGCTTTCCTTTATATATATATACATATATATATATACATATATATATATATATATATATATATATATATATATATATATATATATATATATATAATGCAATATTTAACAATATCGGGCTACGCGAATGTCCAGAGTGACCGCCCGGAAACATGGTTTGCTCCCCTGAATAAGGCTCCCCTGAATAAGGCTCCCCTGAATAAGGGCGAAGTTTTCGTCATCCGCGAAGCTTTCATGTCGAAGCAAATCGTATTCGCCATCCTTCGTAGCTTCGCGCCATTCATGTGTGGACGGCTATTATTCCTTTATGGTGAAACTTGCTACGCACAGAGAAATATTCACAGAACTCATCTGCTATAGTTAAACCGCTGTTTCGCATACCCGCTCTAAATCAATACTTGCACTACTGTGGAGAAAGTCGAAGAGTCGAACAAACAAAATTTGGAGTACGTGGTCCCTGGAATAAAGGCAATTCTAACTTTACCGGCATGATGGGAAATCTAGCAAGAATTTCCCTCGAGCAAAACGGGTGCCACCGCGAACATGCATTTTCCCACGGAAACGTGATTCTCTTGCATAATTTCAAGCTCGAGGGCACGTACGCTAGGATGAAAAAGCACATTTGATACGCGAAGAACTTCCCTGATCCGGTGAATGCCCTTATCTGAATTTTATACGCGCGCTTCGGGATATATGCTATCGTAACACCGTCTTTTTCTCCGAATTCACAAGAAAAAGAAATTGTAGCGACTCTTTGAATTTTCAATTCCGCAGTCAAAATCGAACATGCCGAGTACGTCCAAAAATAGCACTATGGAAATTGGCGAGAGCAAAGTAAAGGACGACTACCTAGAAAGACACAATAATAACTATAGTGGTCATAGCCTACATTACTGACTGATGTGGAGCTTCATTAGCATCCGCGTAAAAGAAAATAGTAGAAAAGTAGAAACACGTCATAACCTTTGCTGCCTGTATTCACAAAATACGCGACAGAGGCTACGGATGTTTCGCAACACACACACACACACACACACACACACACACACACACACACACACACACACACACACACACACACACACACACACACACACACACACACACACACACGCACACACACACGCACACGCACACGCACACACGCACACACGCACACACACGCGCGCGCGCGCATCTCGCGTTTCGCGTAATGTGATGTCATATGATCGATTTGTCGCTTTATCTATTCGGCAAAGGCCGTTCGTCGAGTGGAATCACATTTACATGCCGCCTGCTCTTCTAATGGGCTATGTATTCATGCGAGCTAGGTGCCATATGGAAAGGTAAATTTATAACCGCACCTGATCCGACTTCGCAATTTTTTACAGCGAAGCTGTTTAGCAAATCGTCCCTTGTCCGGCGAACCAAAAAAAAAAAATCTATCATAACCATAGACGGGTATGTGCCACAGAAATTTGGTAATTCTCACTACTCATCATCATAAATGGGTTTGTGCCTCGGAAACTGGGTCAACCCCACTAGTCACCACTGGTCCACTAAAAATGAAAAAAAGAAAGGCAATGGTTAGCCCAAGAAATAGCTGCGAAGCGACGGCGGCGAGCCGGCTGCTGCGAAAATACCCCGAAGCGATGGAAGGCCTACGCCAGCGGCAACGTGCCCACAGATCTATGAGAGGTGCTAACGCTTGGCTTCAGTGCGAGGTTCTGTGTCTGCAGTTTGGACATCCGTGTCGTGTCTGTGAGTGTCTGTGGTTTAACTCGAACCTCACGGCGCTGAGAATCAACGTAGAAACAACCTAGCATCACCTAGCTAAAGCCTAGCAACGACCTAGAAGGAACCTAGAAACAACCTGCATCACCAACCTAAGGCCTGGAAACAACCTAGAAGCAACCACATTAGTCTCCAGAATCGTCCAGTTTCGCTGTGTCAAGCCTTGCTCGGCTTAGTGCAAGCTTCGACAATTTTTTTTTTAAAGTCGCAGTGTTTTAGAATAGGGCCGTTCGACGCCAGACGACCCAGAGCGTGCCCGATTACCTTCTAAAAAATCATGCTCAAGTATTTCACGGCACTATTCCTCCCGGTGGACCATTTCTAGTGGAAAAAAGAGGAAATTTTTCTGTCTTTTACAGCGACAGAAAATATCGCGATGTCGGTCAAAACCTACGTTGCGAGGGAAAAATTAAGAACAGTGCAATAATATACGGACCGTTCTAAAAAAGTCCTAGTTGCTATGAAAAGAACCGCACCTGCTCACTAGAGGCTAATGACGGCGAAGTGCCTGTTTCCATTATTTTTTGATGGCCTAACGTTTCCTACAATGAATACATAGATGAACGAACTCAACTTTCTGTCGTTCTTCGATACCAGGCCTCAGCGAGGTCACTACGATATTAGCGTGCACGGAAGTAACATCAGAAGATGAAAACAAATTTCAAGTGCTTATCTCTCACGCCAATTTTGTTATATTGGTGCGTAATCACCATCGGTAAATATAACGCCCTGCGGCCAACTGTACCGCCGTTTCTGCAGTCCTCAAGAATGCTCAACGCGATTCACTGTGCAGGCGCTGGGTTGCCAGACGACGCACAACAACCTGGACGTGGTGAACCAGTGCGACACTCTCGTGGTGGCGCTCAAGCCCAACGTGGTGCCCGGCGTGCTGGAGCAAGTGGCGCCCGCAGTCCAAAAGCGACAACTGGTTGTCTCCCTGGCGATGGGCGTCACGCTTGGCGATATACAGCAGGTGCTATTGAAAGACCACATCGCACTTTTACGGACAGAACCTTGCTGTACTGTAACTAACGTACTTAATCATGCTCAGTCAGTTAATCAGCAGGGTTATGAGACAAAGACAGCTGTCCAATTATCATAGCCCGTCGCTGAGAAGATGCAACTCAGTCGTACAAAGTGACAGCTAACTAAGACACGCTGATGCAGCTTTCTTCAATTTCGAAATGTTGAAGGCCGTTGCCAGTTGGCGTGCCAGTGTATTCATGCTTCCCTGTTAAATTATCGTGCTCGCCAGCCGTGGCTAACGAGTGGAAGCTTTGATTTGCAGCAGCGATATGCGATAAATTGAGGCCGGCTTCATTTTTCTTAGGTCGCAGGTTGGAATCCCGGCCGCGGCGGCCGCATTTTCGACGGAGGCGAAAATGTCTTGAGGCCCGTGTACTTAGATTTAGGTGCACATTAAAAAACCCCGGATGGTCGAAATTTCCGGAGCCCTCGACTACGGCGTCCCTCATAATCGTATAGTGGTTTGGGGCGTTAAACCCCAACAGTTGTTATTATATTCACTTCTCTTAGAGATAACAGAACTGCAGCCGGGCTAGCTGGTCTTCATTCATCTTGGATTGACTTGTACAGTGCGAAACACAGCGCTGTCCGTGTGTGCTTCTTTGTCGCCTACGTTGTATTTTGCGCTGTACAAGTCAATTCAAGATGATTCATTCTCCTTACTGCTCTTCTTAATCTAACCCGCTTTCATTCATGTTTACCAACGAGCCGGACCGAAATCAGACTTGGCCACGAGCGGGGTTGATGGCGTTAAAGAGCCTTGTCACAGAAATTCCGATGTCGGCGTCGGCGACGTTGCTTGTGAGCGAAAAATACCGATATATGGATGTAAATAATTAAAAATCACGGCTCGAGCCAGAATCGCAACCAGGCAGTCTGCGTGGCAGTCTGGTATTCCACCACAGGGTGTGTCCAGATAAGATCGAACACGAGGTCCCGGTCACCATTCCCGATATTGATGAAATTTACTGCAGGTCTAGGCATTACACCCAGAACAATGGTTTCGCAGTTGGTTTTGCGAAAAAAAATTTGTTCGCCTGAAAAAAAATATACAAATTTTGGCCGCAAAAAAACACTTTTCCGCCAATTTCGCGATTTCTGAATTTTGAGTGCACCTAGGGGAAAAACGGTGGATTTCTTCGTCACAATATTTATTCCCCTTAAAGAACAAGTGAAATACGATCTTATGAGTCTTTTATTTCCCTTGCTTGTCAAAGCGCTTTTGAAGAAAAAAATCACAAACTTGGCAAATCGCACAATGTACCTTTATTTCAGGAATTTATTGCTGCATGCAAGTTAAAGTGAGGATAATAAAACTCGGTACATATTAACTTTGATACTTTCGCTCTCTTTTAAAATAATTTGCTTGGTTTTATCGCGTTCTGTTTTACTTGATAAGTGGGCTGAAACGTAAGTGATTTACCAAAAACGCCGAACTTTGAAAATGATTTTCTCAAAAAGGCCATTTTAAATTTTTTTTTAAAATCCCTCTGATTGAAGTCAAGAACGTCATCTACAATTCTGCAGAAAAAGACGTTGCATTATTTTGGTTGCTAACAAGTTATAGTGCGTCGAATGTGACCATACCAGCCTAGCGGCCGCGTCGTTCGTTATGTGCTGAAACTCGGATATAAGTTGCTAAAAATACTTGTACGTGACTTAATCACAAATCAGTAGCTCCACACCAACAAATGCGCAGCCAGGTGTCATGGTTCAGCAAGCTTTGTCTTGCGATGAGCCGCTTGAGAAGCCCGCAGCAGCGGCCGCTCGATGCTGCGGGCACTCATATTACATGAGTGCCACTTCGACTGCGGATGAGCCCCGCTTGCGCGCCAAACTACGCTCAGAGGACAAACGAGAGAAGGAATGCATCACTGTGAAAGTTAAAGGCCGTTAAGTGCTAACAAATGTCATAGTATGCAACGAAAACTCTGCCGGCAATTTCCCGGTGAGCGCCTTCATTACAGCACGCATGTATTTTTTTCCCTGCTGTTATGCGCGAAGCCGCAAAATATCGTGTAAACGCTCGACTTGCGTTGGATATTCTATCTGTGGACGCACAACAATACAGCATTGTAAAAGCGGTTCTTTAATGAAGCAAAGGACTTGGACACACTTCTTTTCACAGCCGGCTGACAAGTGTTCTGGCACGAGATGAACAACTGCAGTTTGAGTTGTTCGACCATCGTAAGCACGTATGACAGTTTTCTTTAGATGTCAATGGCTTTCTTTTGTGTCATATGTTGCTCATAGAATGAAACTAATTATCTTTAGGCCACCAGAAGAGAGAAAGCAACATATGAGCGCACTACTGGAGGCGCTCACTGGGAAATTGCCGGCAGAGTTTTCGTTGCATACTATGACATTTGTTAGCACTTAACAGCCTTTAACTTTCACAGTGATGCATTACTTCTCTCGTTCGTCCTCTGAGCGTAGTTTGGCGCGCAAGCGGAGCTTATCCGCATTTGAAGCGGCACTCATGTAAAGTGAGCGCCCGCAGCATGGAACGGCCGCTGCTGCGCGGGTTTGTCAAGCGGCTGATCGCAAGACTAAGCTTGCTGAACCATGACACCTGGCTGCGCATTTGTTGGCGTGGAGCTGCTGATTTGTGATTAAGTCACGTACAAGTATTTTAGCAACTTATATCCGAGTTCCACCACATAACGAACGACGCGGCCGCTAGGCTGCCACGGTCACATTTGACGCACTATAACTTGTTAGCAACCAAAATAATGCAACGTTTTTTTCTGCAGAATTGTAGATGACGTCCTTGACTTCAATCAGAGAGATTTTAAAAAAAATTAAAAATGGCCTTTTTGAGAAAATCATTTTCAAAGTTCGGCGTTTTTGGTAAATCACTTACGTTTCAGCCCACTTATCAAGTAAAACAGAACGCGATAAAACCAAGCAAATTATTTTAAAAGAGAGCGAAAGTATCAAAGTTAATATGTACCGAGTTTTATTATCCTCACTTTAACTTGTATGCAGCAATAAATTCCCGAAATAAAGGTATTTTGTGCGATTTGCCAAGTTTGTGATTTTTTTTTTTCAAAAGTGCTTCGACAAGCAAGGGAAATAAAAGACTCATAAGATTGTATTTCACTTGTTCTTTAAGGGGAATAAATATTGTGACGAAGAAGTGCACCGTTTTTTCCCTAGGTGCGCTCAAAATTAAGAAATCGCAAAATTGGCGGAAAAGTGTTTTTTGCGGCCAAAATTTGTATCTTTTTTTTCAGGCGAAAAAAAATTTTCTTCGCAATACTAACTGCGAAACCATTGTTCTGGGTGTAATGCCTAGACCTACAGTAATTTTCATCAAAATCGGGAATGGTGACAGGGACCTCGTGTTCGATCTTATCTGGACACACCCCACAGAGTCAAGCCAATGCTTGAAAGTGCTTCAAAAAGAGACCCTATGCAAGCGTCATGTCGAGCGAGGATTCACGTTAACAGATGCAATATGTACAGACGAACCTCGTCATAGGAAGTAGGATCGGCAGTGTAAATTAGTACGTTATATCCAATATTCGGTGAAACGGTAAAGATAAAAATCGGCTCTAAAAAATCTGCAATCTGGCTCACGCAGTAATCATATATGAAAAAAAAAAGCACAATTCTAGGCATAGGCGTGCGCAACGGGGGGGGGGGGGTGCAAAGTCAGCCCCACATATTGACATAATAGGGAGGGGAGCGCTGCGTTAGGGGGTGGGTCGCAATGTCAGCACCATACATAATTGGGAGGGGGGGCGCTGCGACGAGCCTTCGCCCCCCCCCCCTGAAGGGGAACCCTGCGCACGCCTAAGATTCTAGGTTTAAGCCCATTATAAACTTCGACACATGAGCTTCGTCGTCACATTGGCTTCCAAAGTTTTCCCGTTCTGTTCACACGGTGGCGCAATCAGTGAAATGCGCTTTTTTTGCGCTGGATGACCAAAACTTCCGCTACATTTTCGAATGATTAAAAAAAAAAAAGTGGTTGTGAATTGCCTTTCAATACTTATTTTTGTCCTTTAGTGTTTTGAGCCTTGTGGGAATCAAATATATCTTCGCGACAGCTGATACTGCGCCGACTTTCGCGTTTTCGGTTGCGTTATAAAAAGAATAAACGTCACTGAAATGAAGCGTGATAAACCAAAGTTCGTATTTAGCTCGCTATAACCGATAATTCGCTATGTCAATGTTTGTTATAAGGAGGTTCAACTATATTGCGTGGCAGAAGCATAGCATTACATCAGGCTAGGGTGGCTAACCCGGCGTCACACCATGTGAATTGCGTAATGAATGAGTGGTTGAAAGCTTCCAACCCATTACAAAACTAGGGCTGAGCTATAATTCATCATCATCATAATACATCATAATCCGTCCGTCCGTCCGTCCATCTATCTATCTATCTATCTATCTATCTATCTATCTATCTATCTATCTATCTATCTATCTATCTATCTATCTATCTATCTATCTATCTATCTATCTATCTATCTATCTATCTATCTATCTATCTATCTATCTATCTATCTATCTATCTATCTATCTATCTATCTATCTATCTATCTATCTATCTATCTATCTATCTATCTATCTATCTATCTATCTATCTATCTATCTAATGTAATCTGCCTCACGTACGCAGAGGCTTCCCCCGGAGACGCGCGTCGTGCGCGTGATGCCCAACACGCCGTGCCTGGTGCGCCAAGGAGCCAGCGTGTTCGCGCGCGGTGTCGCGGCCACCGCAGATGACGCGAGCCTGGTGTCTCGACTGCTGGCCAGCGTGGGCCACTGCGAGGAGGTGCCCGAGTCACTCATGGACGTCGCCACGGGGCTCAGCGGCAGTGGACCGGCATACGTGAGCGCCCCATGACGATGACTGAAACAAAAAGATAGTCACAGTTTCGCCGCAACGGCGAAGCAATGAATGCGATAGCAATAAAGTGGAATGTAACGCGAAGAACGGAAAGCAGCTCGAAATTGCCAGCGCGTCGTTCGAGCCCAAATGACGCACGAAAAGAACGCACACAGGACGAGCGCGAACTATCATGCGTCACAGCTCGACACTTGAAGCGCACTGCTCAAACATAAAGCAGGGCTCACGAAACGAACGAACAGGTACACACAGGACGAGCGCGAACTGTCACAGTTGTTATTTATTTCTGTTTGAACAGCGCGCTCCTTTCGCAAACGCGGCCGCTGCGAAGTGACCTTCGTACGCTCTGCGGCTTCAGCGCGGACCTCGCGGGGAGAGCACAAGACATACAACCGCCCGCTCCACCCCCCCCCCCCCCCCGGCCGCCCCCTTCTTTCCTCGAGGTAAGCGCACGAAGGCAGCCACGCCCTGTAGGGCGAAGATCAACGGCGTTCGCAGGAGCGGGGCGATGATCTTTAAAGCGCGCAACGCACGCACGTCGCGCCATCTATGTGGCAAATAAGAAAGCATGCTGAAGGAAATGGTGTATATAAATAGCTCGCCGTTAGCAGGCTGAAAGACGGTACTGTTGATGGCGTAACCGTCTAACGCCGCTCCCTGGAAAGGGAGAGGTCGCCCGTTCGATTCCGCGCGTCGGAAAGTTTTTCTGAATTATTTTTCTTTGTGGCTTTTATATATATAAATACGGTGAATGACGGCGGCCGACGACGGCAAAAATCAGCTGAGACTGTCCATATAATTGCTATCGCAATAATATATTGGTGGACAACTTAGTCATTGGTTCGACATTAAAGAAACACAATATAGCTGCTGTAAGAATGGATGGACAACCCTATTTTATGGATGGCCGAATATTATTTTAATAGATTAACGATTAATCGTTCACTCCTGAGAGATTAATCGACGAATCCTTATCAATGAGTTTTTTTTTTTCCACGGATTAATCGATTCAAAAATAACCTAGGCATGGCTTTAGTAAAGTAAACACCAATTACCAGCAGATCCAAGGGGAGCCTCCGCAACGTCGTGCAAAGTTGAGCAAAGAACCAGTGGTTTAGCAAACTGCGAAGTAGGATTAGCGAGGCTTAATGGAGTTGATTATCGTTTGGCTATTGATTTACTTTTGCTGAAGTGTTTGGTAAAGTGACGGTAGTCGTCGCCACGGCGAACGAGGAGGTACGTAGAGAACTTATCCAGGGCGAGGAAGAACCCCGCAGGAGAGAGCTTAGTGAGCGCGCGCGCCTCCAGCGCCATCTCAGCACCTCCTCCTTTCCACTTCCCTCCTCCTCTCCACTTGCCTCCCTGGGCCCGCTCGCTCCCTGGCTATATAAAAAAAAATAGCACGCGTTCGGCTAGAGAGGCTAGAAGGGAACCCTTCTAGCCTCTCTAGTTCGGCTACGCTGCCAAGGAAGGGAGAAGGAAGGTTGAAAGCTCGTCTTAACAGCTCTGCAGTAAAAGGCCGAAACAGTTTATATTCGGGCGGACCTGCAAGATTGCCGGCCCGGTCTCAGGCCACCCGGGCATTATGTGCAGTAAGGCATAGCCTTTCCACCTCTGCCCGGGCCCGCTAGAGTGCCCATAGTTGGTCGTGTAGATGCGAGGTAGTGAGATCGCTTAGCCATTGCTCTCCACAGAGGCACGGTTCTTTGTTGGCCTTTTTTTATATTTCTCTGATCTCTGTGCATTTCCGTAAGACGTGTGCCATGTTTGCGTGTTCGTGCTTGCAAAGTTTGCATATACAGTTCCACCTTGCAAACGAATAAATAGAGTCAGGCCTCTATTTATTTGTAAGGAAGGTAGGACGAAGATGAAAAATACGACTGAGTAATGGCTTTAGAAATAATATTTACTCTGTTAAACACTAAATGTTAATGGTTCTGATGAATAGTCAAGCGATCAACAAGATATGATGTAAAGCCAAAGAGGACAGAAATTCAGGGGACCATGCGCGCTAGCTGACGCCACGACGGACCTGAATAAAGATTTTCCATTCCAATCCACTCCATTCCATGGAGATTTGAAGAAATGAAAAATTGTTGAACAAGAAATGCCGCTGGAGTGTATTGGAACTACGAATCCCGCTATGAAATGGCCCTTACTGAGTGCATACACTGAGTATGA
This sequence comes from Rhipicephalus sanguineus, assembly GCF_013339695.2. Lineage (NCBI taxonomy): Eukaryota > Metazoa > Arthropoda > Arachnida > Ixodida > Ixodidae > Rhipicephalus > Rhipicephalus sanguineus. The sequence continues at coordinate 147,164,109 of NC_051177.1, read as the reverse complement.
GAGCCTTGGCTGAAACCGAGCAACGCGATGAAAAATAATGTTTTATGTTCATTTCTTTATAGCGGTGATCGCATTACGTGTAGAGGGACGATAGACAAGCCACCTTATGGCTTTCACAGGCCTGTTAGACTATGTACTACTGATAGTAGCAATAAAGATTATTATTATTATTATTATTATTATTATTATTATTATTATTATTATTATTATTATTATTATTATTATTAGTATTGGGTCATTCCAAGTGAAACGTCCCAGCCCAAAATTCGACCACCAGCGATGCTATTGAAAAAAATTGAGCTAGAAGGTATTTATGTGAGAGTGATTTTAGTAGAGTATTTTCATTCAGAAAAATTATCTGGTCACGTGACGGCCTTTTGAAAATTCCGGCGAGATGGAAAAGTTGGGTGGGAATATATTACGCGTGCTCACCCTTGAAACTGGGTACAATGGCACATTGTGTTTTAAACCATTCTATTGTCATTTTTCTTTCACGTGACGTCACAAGAAAAACCATATATTAATTTTCCGGCTTAAATAGGCTTAGCAAAGAAGCAAGAAAACGTGCAAATTCAGACCATTTTCGTAAAACCGGCGGCAACGTTTCAGCCGCAAAAATTTTATAGCTGTTTTACCAGTCAACGTAGTATCTGCTAAAAATATTTTTAACCTTTGTAAGCTAGCGTTTATTGAGATAAATGCTTGCAAAGTTGACAAAAAATGACTTTTTGGGGAGATTCACTCGTAAATTAAGCATTGAGGCCCTCGTGATAAAAATGTGTGAAAGGGTTCTTTATATGCTCCAACGTCTTCTCTTGTGATGTGGAAATTTTTATTCCTGTAAATTTTGTTTAAAGCGAAAAAATAATTTTTGATGTCCACAACCAATGTCACTGGTAGGCGCTGGCAAACAGAATCGTTTTCCGTGATTTTAGGTAAATTATTGCGATTGATACTTGGTTAGTTCTGTAGCTCATATTATTTAAGACCTTGTTAGCTTATTTCCACTGGTTATTGTCAGCCTTGTTTTAGGTATGTATATATTGACCATGAGGCATCAGACAGTAGATGGACGACAAGCCGGGCCCCTAAAGGGCTACATGCCTAAAATAGAAATAACGTTTTGAACTTTTGCTACCACGAGGAGGACCACAACCTATAAGCAGAGTGGAACTTCCTTGTCACTTCCCATGTCAAAAGCGCATGCGACGATGTTGGCGGCCCACTGAAACATCTGGCAGCAAGAGCAAGTCTACGAAGGTCATATGGTGGTCAGATTCCGCCACCACATGCTTTGTTTGGCTGGACCAAAAGTAATGTAAAGAGTGTTACAGTGATCTGGTTGCCACATTGCAAAATTCAAGAAACGAGAACCCAGCTCGCTCAGAGATTCGCCATGGTGATCTCTGTCAAAGGGACCCGACAACTGTACCATTTCGAACCGCCTACTCCTTCAACACTGTCCGCCGCGGTGGTGTAACAGTTAGGGTATTCGGCTGATGACCCAAAGGTCGCGGGTTTGATCCCGGCCTCGGCGTTCGCGTTTTGATAGAGGCAAAATGCTAGAGGCCGTGTACTGTGGGATTTCAGTGCATGTTAAAGAACACCAGATGGTAGAAATTTCCGGAGCCCTCCACTATGGCGTGCCTCATAATCATGTCTTGGTTTTGGCACTTAAAACCCCTGATACTGTTATTACTTTTTTCAGAACAACGTGTTGGGATTGCATCATTCTCCAACAGTCATGAACTTCAAGTGAGAAAGCCCGTATGTATGACAAGGTGGCCTACTTTGACATTAACGATTAAGGTGTACAAAATGCGACCAGAGGACGGCACATCGGAAAGCAATAGGCCTGAACAACAAGAAATTTACGTTTTCAAGCCATAATTTCCTTTTGAAAGTGTTGGTAAACCATGAAACGCTGTTCTCATGCTAGTGTGAGACACCCGAGAGCAAGAAATCATGTGATTCACACATCCGTGTGGCATAAAATGAAGCAGAGTCAGCCAATAAATACCACTGCCAAATGCTAATGCCCATGCTGTGCTCGTCTGCCTGACTTCCCCCTAGTGCCAAGAAAGCCAGTTATGAAGGCACGAAAGCAAGCTAATTCCGATATGCGTATACACTGATGCGAAATAACGCTGCCATAGTTTGCTTGAAACACTAACGGAGCCCTCATGCAAGCCCAAAAAATCGCTGAGAAAAAGCACGTGTTCCGCAGAAAAGACAGACATCGGTAGTGCATTCCAGTGACATTGGTTGTGGACGTCAAAAATTATTTTTTCGCTTTAAACAAAATTTACAGGAATAAAAATTTCCACATCACAAGAGAAGACGTTGGAGCATATAAAGAACCCTGTCACATATTTTTATCACGAGGGCCTCAATGCTTAATTTACGAGTGAATCTCCCCAAAAAGTCATTTTTTGTCAACTTTGCAAGCATTTATCTCAATAAACGCTAGCTTACAAAGGTTAAAAATATTTTTAGCAGATACTACGTTGACTGGTAAAACAGCTATAAAATTTTTGCGGCTGAAACGTTGCCGCCGGTTTTACGAAAATTGTCTGAATTTGCACGTTTTCTTGCTTCTTTGCTAAGCCTATTTAAGCCGGAAAATTAATATATGGTTTTTCTTGTGACGTCACGTGAAAGAAAAATGACAATAGAATGGTTTAAAACACAATGTGCCATTGTACCCAGTTTCAAGGGTGAGCACGCAATATATTCCCATCCAACTTTTCCATCTTGCCGGAATTTTCAAAAGGCCGTCACGTGACCAGATAATTTTTCTGAACGAAAATACTCTACTAAAATCACTCTCACATAGTTACCTTCTAGCTCAATTTTTTTCAATAGAATCGCTGGCGGTCGAATTTTGGGCTGGGACGTTTCACTTGGAATGACCCTATTATCAACTTGCCACAATAATCTACAACCCCCCCCCCCCCCCCCCCACACCCACCACTTTGATCTCTGCAGGTGTACGTCATGATTGAAGCTCTCGCCGACGGTGCCGTGAGGCAGAGGATGCCGAGGGATCTTTCCTACAGGCTGGCTGCCAACACTGTCATGGTAAGTGCGCGACAAGGATTGTTATGGCAGTAGAAGTAAACGCATATGTCGGACTGGGCGACGCCGATGTGCCGCAGGGACTATATCTGTATTTGTACAGCCTCACATCCACGTCTCGCTCTGCGACTCGCAAATGAAATAATTCAACGAAGTTTGGTCTCTACGGTGAAAAAAAAGTGCACACAGACTGCCGACAAAAGTTGTTTAGTGCGAGAGGGTAGACCTTGCTCCTTTTACATGGGGGCCTTTGCTCAGTCAGGCAACTCCGTGAGCAAGGCTTCCGTTCGAAAGGCTGAAACTGCACTCACGTTGACATGTGCCCAATTACCTGTCCTTGCAATGATGTTTTCTCCATCTCCGTACCGGCTGATATATATATATATATATATATATATATATATATATATTGTCACGTGGCCGTGACGTCGACGAAGACCGTAAGCGACGTGTCCAAGATGAAACTCTTTATTTGGCCGAACTTGTGGCCGGTAAACGGAAAATTAATTTACAGCAATACACACGGTATGCACTGATAGCGGCGAACAGTGCGTTGACCGTCGATCAACTGACAAGCGGGGAAGCGCGTCGGCATTTATACACGTGCCGTCGAATATTCCAGCGTTATCGCTGGTTGTCGCGCAAACTCTACAATAAGCTCGAGTGCTTGCGTCTTGCGCGAAATCTTAACAAAACGATCTACAATAATCGCGAAGCTTCTCGAACAATGAAGTGCAGTTTGCGCTGAGCATTGCTGACAGTCTTTGTGGGCGAAAGCCGAATACAGCAAAAGTGATAAGAAACGCACGTGGCAATGCCCCCTCTGAAAAAGCATCGTCCCGATGCTTAAAACAGAACACGGCGGGGGGGGGGGGGGTGGCCAATGCATGCAACAATAACAAGAATAAAGCAAGAAAGTACAATAAACAAGCACAAGAAAGTACAATAAAAATAAGCACCAGCAGGAAAGTACAATAATAAAGTAAAAGTACAGTCCTCAGATTCACTAACGCACGTAATATGGCTTTATGCGCACGGCGCTGCTGAGAGTTCGTAATGCCGTCAGGGACAGCCTCGTAGTCAAGTGCGCCGAGGCGTCGAAGTACCCTGTATGGTCCGAAGTATCGTCGAAGAAGCTTCTCACTAAGTCCCCGTCGGCGTATTGGCGTCCATACCCACACACGGTCACCGGGTTGGTATTCCATGTGGCGTCGTCGAAGGTTGTAGCGGCGGCTGTCATTCGTCTGCTCGTTCTTGATCCGTAGGCGGTTGAGGTGTCGTGCTTCTTCGGCGCGCTGTAGGTAGGTGGTCACGTCGATGTTTTCATCGTCGGTCACGTTTGGTAACATGGCGTCGAGCGTCGTTGCCGGGCTCCGTCCGTAGACCAACTTGTATGGCGTCATCTTCGTCGTTTCTTGTACGGCCGTGTTGTACGCGAAGGTCACGTACGGAAGGATGGCGTCCCACGTCTTGTGTTCGACGTCGACGTACATGGCCAGCATGTCGGCGATGATCTTATTTAGACGCTCGGTGAGGCCGTTGGTCTGTGCGTGGTACGCAGTGGTCCGGCGGTGGCTTGTGTGGCTGTATTTCAAGATCGCCTGAGTTAGGTCAGCCGTAAACGCCGTACCTCTGCCGGTGATGAGAACCTCTGGGGCGCCGTGTCGAAGGACGATGCTCTCAATGAAGAACTTGGCTGCCTCAGCGTCACTACCTTTGGGCAGGGCTTTTGTTTCGGCGTAGCGGGTGAGGTAGTCGGTAGCCACGACGATCCATTTATTCCCGCAAGTCGACGTTGGGAACGGCCCCAGGAGGTCCATCCCCATCTGCTGGAATGGTCGCCGAGGAGGCTCGATCGGCTGAAGGAAGCCTGCTGTTCTTGTGGGCGGTGTATTCCGTCGCTGACAGTCTCGGCACGCCCTTAAGTAGCGAGTAACGTCGGCGGCAAGGCGCGGCCAGTAGTACTTTTCCTGCACTCGTGCTAGCGTGCGGGAAAGTCCGAGGTGTCCAGCCGTCGGGTCGTCGTGCAGGGCATGCAGAATTTCTGGTCGCACTCCCGAAGGTACAACGATAAGGTAGCTGGCTCGGGCCAAAGAGAAGTTCTTCTTTACGAGGACGTTGTTTTTCAAGGAAAATGATGCCAATCCTCGCCTGAATACTTTTGGGACAACGAAGGTCGTGCCCTCCAGGTATTCCACTAGATCCTTCAGTTCCGGGTCGGCTCGCTGTAGTTCGGCACTTATGGCTCCCAAGAAGCTGTCATCATCCTGGTCGTCGAGGGGTGGTGGGTCGACGGGGGCACGAGACAAGCAGTCGGCGTCGTAGTGTTTCCTTCCGGACTTGTACACGACGGTAATGTCAAATTCTTGAAGTCTTAGGCTCCGCCGTGCGAGGCGAGCTGAAGGCTCCTTCAAGTTAGCTAGCCAACACAAGGCGTGATGGTCGCTCACAACTTTGAAGGGCCTGCCGTAGAGGTAGGGGCGAAACACTGACGTAGCCCAGATGATGGCGAGGCACTCCTATTCTGTTATGGAATAGTTGGCCTCTGCCTTAGACAGCGACCGGCTAGCATGATAACCCTTTCCAGTCCACCCGTCCGCTGCACAAGGACGGCGCCGAGTCCTACGCTGCTTGCATCGGTGTGAATCTCCGTATCGGCGTATTTGTCTAAATGCGCAAGTATCGGAGGCGTCTGCAGGCGTCATTTCAGTTCATGAAATGCTTCGACTTGCGCTGTTTGCCACCTGAATTCGACGTCGCTCTTCGTGAGCTGCGTTAGTGGATCGGCTATCCGAAAAAAGTCTTTGACAAAGCGTCTGTAATAGGCGCAAGGGCCGAGAAATCGGCGCACGGCCTTCTTGTCGGTGGGTGGCGGGAAAGCAGCGATAGCAGCTGTCTTCTGTGGGTCTGTGAGCCCTTCAGTCTTGCTGATCACGTGACCTAAAAACAAGAGCTCCTGGTACGCGAAGCGGCACTTTTCTGGCTTCAGGGAGAACCCGGAGTTCTTGATTGCTTGAAGTACGGATTGAAGTCTCTGGAGGTGTTCGTCGAAGTTCGAGGAAAACACAACGACGTCGTCCAAGTAAACAAGGCAAGTCTGCCACTTCAAGCCAGCTAATACAGTATCCATGACTCGTTGGAAAGTCGCAGGTGCCGAGCAAAGACCAAAGGGCATGACCTTAAACTCGAACAGGCTGTCCGGTGTTATGAAGGCAATCTTTTATCGGTCTCTCTCGTTGACTTCGATTTGCCAGTAGCCGGTCTTGAGGTCCATCGAAGAATAGTACTTCGCGTTGTGGAGTTGATCTAGGGCGTCGTCTATACGTGGGAGAGGGTACACGTGCTTTTTCGTGATTGTGTGCAGGCGACGATAATCGACGAAGAAACGTACGGTCCCATTCTTCTTCTTCACTAACACCACGGGTGACGCCCACAGACTCTTTGAAGGCTGGATGATGTCGTCGCGTAGCATTTCGTCGACTTGTTCTTTATGGCCTCACGTTCTCGCGTCGAAACTCTGTACGGGCTCTGACGAAGTGGCCTGGTACTTTCTTCTGTTATGATGCGATGTCTTGCGACCGGTGTCTGCCGAAACCTGGGCGACGATGAAAAGCAGTCCTTGTATTGCAGGAGTAGGGGTTTGAGCTGGTCTTGCTTGACCTGCGGAAGGCTCGGGTTGACGTCGAAATTTTGTTCGGGACCTCGATTCGTCGAAGCAGGTTCGGTAGCATTGAAGAGGGCGAAAGCATTGCTGGCGGCCACACATTCGTCGATGTAGGCGACCGTCGTAGCAATGTTGAGGTGCCTATATTCGTGGCTGTAGTATGTCAGCACTACCTTTGCTTTACCGTCACATAGCTCAGCTATACCTCTTGCGACACAAATTATGACGGTTCAGGAGTAGGTGCTGATCGCCCTCGATGACGCTTTCAAGGTTCGCAGGGTATTCGGTGCCGACGGAAATAATGACGCTGGAGCGCGGCGGAACGGTCGCCTGCTCGTCTATCACATTCAATGCATGGTTCCCTGGCGTCGCGAGGGGCGGGAGCGCTTTGTCTGAGGTTAGTGTTAAGACTCAGACCTCAGGTCGATGACGTTGCCGTGGTTAATTAGGAAGTCCATTCCGAGTATCACATCTCTGGAGCAGTTTTGTAGGATTACAAAGCTCGCAGGATAAGTCCGGTTATTCATGGTGAGTCTCGCTGTGCAGACACCAATCGGCGTTATCAGGAGGCCTCCAGCTGTCCGGATTTCGGGTCCACTCCAAGCGGTCTTTACTTTCTTCAGCTTGGTGGCAAATGGCCCACTGACGACGGAATAGTGGGCCCCAGTGTCGACGAGAGCGGTGACGTTGTGGCCGTCGATGATAACGTCGAGGTCGCTAGTTCGTCGTCTTGCGTTGCGGTTGGGTCGCGGCGTCGTGTCACGGCTGCGTCGGTTTGTTCCGCTGCTTCTATGTTGCGTCGTCGGGTCTTCTTCGGTCCGCGAGGTTTCGTCGGCAGGGCTTCGTCTGCTTCGCGTCGTGTTCTGCAGGTCTCGTCGCGTTGTCGTCGTCAGCGGCCGCGGAGGATCTTCGGCATTTCGTCGCCCAGCAACCGCACCTCCATCGGTTGCTGCGCTTAGTTTCCCGGATACGGGCTAGGCGACCGGCTCCGGTTTGGGCCACTGCACTGCCGGCAGTGCGGTGACATGTAGCGGCCAGGCGACGGCGAGCGAGAGGGTCGTCGTTCTTGCCACTGTGTTCCGGTGAGGTAGTCGTCGATGTCGCGAGGCCGTTCGCCTGGCTGCGGGCGCGGAGCGTTGACGGCGAATCCTCACAGCCCCATCTGTCGGTACTGAGAGCGGCGGTACGTGTGGCCGGCCTCCCCGCAGTGGTAGCAGAGCGGGCGGTTGTCAGGTGTGCACCAAACGTCGGTATCCTCGGCGTGTATCGCTGGCCGGCTGGCGGGCGGTATGACGTCGGTGGTGGCGGCGGTGGTGCCTAGCGGCGAGGCGTCTTGACGTGGTCGAGGAGGGGGAGGGGCGTTGCGTCGGGCTGCAGCAGCATAGCTCATTGCTTGCGGCTGCGTTGACTCAGGGGCGCCCAGCGACTGCTGGATTTCCTGTCGGACGATGTCTGCGATCGAGGCATCTTGAGCCTGGCACGACGAGAACATTCGATGAAGTTCTTCGCGCACTACGGCCCTTATGGTCTCCCGCAGATCGTCGGAGCCGATAGGTTGAACCGCTGCGCTGTCTGGGATCAAGTGGCGGTTGTATTGCCAGGTGCGCATTTCCAACGTGCCCTCAATTGTTGTGGCCTCGGAGACAAATTCCTGGACTGTCTTGGGTGGGTTCCCCATGAGCCCAGCGAAGAGCTCTTGCCTTACTCCTCGCATGAGGAAACGGACCTTCTTCTCCTCGGTCATGTTAGGGTCGGTGTGGCGGAAGAGTCTGGTCATTTCTTCCGCGAAGGTTGTCACTTTTTCGTTCGGGAGCTGGACCCGTGTCTCCAGCAATGCGGCGGCCCTTTCTTTTCGCACGACGCTTGTGAACGCTGCGAGGAACCTGGTCCAGAAAATGTCCCACGTTGTCAGGGTAGGCTTCCTGTTCTCGAACCACGTCCTGGCGCTGTCTTCCAAAGCGAAGTACACATAGCGTAACTTGTCGCTGAGGTCCCAGTTGTTGAAGGCCGCAGTCCTCTCGTACGACTCGAGCCACGTTTCTGAGTCCTCACATGATGATCCCCGAAAGATTGGCGGCTCCCTTGGCTGCTGCATCCCGATCACGGGCGGTGGTGTAGTGGCTGTTATCGTTGCCGCAGTCGTGGTCCTGACCTTGGTCTTCCGAGTCTTGTCGGGTAGAGACCCGTACTTCAGTGCTAGACCTTGTTGCGTACGGCTAGCTCGCTGGTCGTGGTTGGGGTCGATGTCTTCTCCGTACTGTGGGCTGGGTTCACGGCTTGAACGGCGTCCGGAACATGAACGAACAGCACCTCCACCAGATGTCACGTGGTCGTGACGTCGACGAAGAGCGCAGGCGACGTGTCCAAGATGAAACTCTTTATTTGGCCGAACTTGTGGCCGGTAAACAGAAAGTTAATTGACAGCAATACACACGGTATGGACTGATAGCGGCGAACAGAGCGTCGACCGTCGATCAACTGACAAGCGGTGAAGCGCGTCGGCATTTATACACGTGCCGTCGAATATTCCAGCGTTATCGCTGGCTGTCACGCAAACTCTAGAATAAGCTCGAGTGTAACTTGCCAGTGAAAGATAACTTGCCACCGGCAGCTGCCGAACCTGCGACCTTCGAATAACGCGTCCGATGCTTTACCTCTGAGATGCGGCGGCGGTCATCCTTCCGTCCACTTTATGGGGTAAATATGTGCATTTAAACCTAGGAGTGTTAGTCAGCACCGATCGGAGCCATGGCGGCGAGCGTGGAACACTCTTTTTCCGCCTGTTGGCGTCACGTAGCACGTGATCTTTTTTTACGAGCGGGCAGCTGACCAATAATCCCTCGCATACTACCTGAGGGCATCAAGTCTGCTAGAACGAGACGCTCGCTATGAATGAAGGAAAGAAGGTGACTTTTATGGGCTCGTTTTTATTTGTTAGACGCAATATTAATTAGGAATAACACACAATAATGCCAAGGAAAGTATAGGAGATGTTCCTTGTGGAAATTGGGATATAAATGTGATGACAGTAAACTGGATGAAAAAAAAACATGGTTGATCCCTCTGTCATAGGAATCGGTATAACACGAAAGTAAAACGTGTCTTCACAGACGTAGTTGAGCGTTTGTTGTGGATTGTTTCGCCCCGAGGGCGAAGGAATGAATGCTATAGCAACAAGTTGTAGTGTCACGTGAAGAACGGCAAGCAGCTCGAAACTTGCAACGCGCTGCTCAAGCAGAAAGGACGCACAGAACGAACATACACAGGATGAGCGCGAACTAACAACTGTCACAGCTCGACAGTTAAAGCGCGCTGGTCAAATACAAAGGAGGACGCACGAAACGAACGCACAAGTATACACAGGATGAGCGCGAACTGTCACAGCTGTAACTTGTTTGTGAGCAGCGCGCTCATTTCGCAAAAGCGGCCGCTGGAGTGAGCGAAGTGACCTTCATGCTCTCTCTAACTTCAGCGCAAACTTGCGGTGACAGCGCAAGACGTACAAGATAAGCGCGCGCGCAGGAGCGACCACGCCCTGTAGAGGCGCACGGTCATCTCAACGCGTGGGGCGACGCGCGCCGTTCGAGCCCTTCACGCCAGCTCAGTAGTGATAACGAAAACACGCTGATGTACCGCGATCTCTGAGTACAGCCACCGGCAATTGGTGTACATAAATAGCACGCCGTTAGCATGTCGAAGAACGTGCAGTCTGCGGAGGAGTCGTTTCGCGCTGCGCGCTGGGGATCGAAGGGTCGTAAGTCGGACTCCCAGAGACGGAACTTTTTGTTCTTGTTTTTTTTTTCTTTGCCATATGTTAGTCTTTATATTTTAGAACGTCATATACGTGATGGAAATGCGTCAGTGGAGCCGTGGTGGACCCCGGCATGAAACACTTTCGTGTTAAAAGAATAGTATTCTATATTGTATTTTGTATGCGCGATACCAGCGAATGTAGGCGCTTTTTTTCACTTCAATCGCTGAACTTAATTTTTATATATTTCTTTTCCGTGAAGACGACGCTATCCGACCAACGAGACGAAATATCCCGACCAACTAAAGAGGCTAACATCATCGCTGCCAAATTGGTCGTGTAATGTTGAAGCTTGGTACAGCGGCAGTCGGTCGACCATGTTTGTTATCTTCCCCACAGGGTTCGGCTAAGATGGTGCTCTCAACGGGTAGGCATCCGGGCTCGCTGAAGGACGACGTGAGCTCCCCGGCCGGCACCACTTGCGAAGGTCTCTGGGCGCTCGAGAAGGCTGGATTTCGAGCAGCGCTCATCGAGGCAGTCGCTGCGGCTACCGCAAGGGCCGCTAGAGGTCGCCACTGAAACCTCGTACACACGGTTGTGACCGGTACCAGAAATAGTTTTATACGCCCACAATGCTCGTGAATCTGCAGCGGTTGCAGTAGGGAACTAGCTTAAGTGTGCCGACTTCATCCAGCGCTACGGCCGCGTAACACCAGATTCGTGGTCTTTTGAATCCTAGTCGCTTGAGACCACATAGCGGAATTGTGTGAGACGAAAGCTGAGATTTGAGTGCCTCGCCTTGTTGTTCAGCGAAGGAGTCTACTATGGGGATTGAAAAAAAAACGCGAACAGTGCGGCATCTACATTCTATGCTGATTCGCATTTTCTTTAAAGCGGTTGTAGCCTGGACGCCAATAGTGTCATCCATGATACAATCATGAACTACTCTAGCATCTTCTTATTGCGACCAAGGGCAGAGCGTGATGTAAACAGCACGCCGCGCTGTTGGCGTGTCTTTCAATCCCCCTGCACATGGCGCGTGCCATTGCAATCTTACCATGACGCACGTACATTAAGATAATGCTTCTGTGCGAGTAAAGTAGAAAATTTAGGTATGGTGATTTTGAGTATTCTCGGAGTGATTATTTTTTATACGGCAAGTTTTTACGGTAAGGTACAAAGGACGCGCTGCTCTTGCTGCGTGAACTTCCAAAAACTGACTTCCTTCTTGGAAGTCAGTTTTTGTCACGGTGCCATTTTTCTGATGTCCGTTATCAACATAGACTGTCCATTGTTTTGATTATTTTTTTTCTGAACTGCGGCTTCACTGACCATGTTCTGAACCACCAAACACTCAACCAAATGGAGAATGAACTGTTCTATGAGCCCACGCTTAGTAGATCAATGTATGCATTTCTGCAAATGTTATTGTTGAGCATGATTTACGCACAATGCACCAGAGTCAGGTGAAGACACTTTATTTTTTTATCTCTTAAAAACAAATACATGTTCGCCTTTTGTGTATTACCTGCCCATTCTTTGCACGTTTTACCTCCTATCATGATAGATCCCCTATCAACTAGCTTTCAGCATTATTTGTTAGCTTAGCGGTTGTGTGTCATATTCTATACTAAACGTGTGCGATTTTTAATTTTGTAGTTTTAAAGTATTTTATTGGCTCAATGCGTAATGTTTGTTTTTAATGTTAACGCGATGAAAAGCTTTATGCCGTTCTCCAGTTCACTGCCACGCTTGCGGTACTAAAACTTCACCGCACCGTTTACTGCACATTCATTTCGCACGAAAATGAAACATTCTATAATGAACTTGTGCACTATTGTATTGATGTGGTGTGATCGCTGCTGCCACTTGGCATCATAGGCGGTATAAATCAGATGATTTATATCGTATCGGTATTAGCAAGAGCTCTGTATGACGAGTTTGCATGTAAGCTGCATAGTTTTCTTCAATAAAACCATAATTCACGCTTGACTACATCGTCATGCTTTTGTATTAGATGAAGAATACGGTCTACTCATAAATAGAACTTACACTGTGACTGAAATTTCGTTTCCCAAGTGCAACGCAAAGATAGCTTATGACAACGCACATCACAAACAAGGAGGACCGAGAACACAAGAAAAAACGAACAAACATTAACGCTGAACGTTCTGTGCTTATTTGGCTATTATGTTCGGCGTCGTCCTCGTTCCTTATGTGCGCTACCATAAGCCATCAGGACCAGCCAATGCCCATCAGTACGTCTTACGCAACGCGAAGATCTCTTGGTTGGATGCTGACCGCGAACAAGCAGTAGTTCCACTTGAAGAGCTACGACGTTCTTCTGTGCAGCAGAAGGCAGAGGTCGGGACACGTGGCTGCAGCGGTACGATTTCAATGGGGATTGGATGCAATAGCTATAGAGTTTCTTACAATATTTACTAGAAGGAACCGTGGCGCTGCGATCGTTCAGCCAACATGGGAATGATGATAGTATGATTATTTGCCTCGTCTTCGTGTTTGCAGCTTCGAGCGCTATTGTGTCTTTGCTTATTGTTGTGTTTTTTGGCGGCTTTTTCCAATAAAAGAATGGCTCGCTCTGAACTTCGTGAGCTGATTTGAATTAGTGAACCTAAAAGAGTCAAGGTGGGGAAGTTTGATTGCGGAACTTTGGCTAAACTTCGGTAACTTCGTCTTGCGACAAAGCGGCTGCAGAGCACACGGAGCCGAAAGAACGAAGCCAAGGTAAGGCCATGTACTACCCATCATTCCCATGCTAGCTGAAGCGGTATGCGTTGCAGCTTCCACTGACACTAGCGCTAGATTTCCTCCCAGTGAATTATTATAAAACTCTATGGCAATAAATTCCTTCGGAAAACATATGAGATAACTGTCAAAGTTAGCGAATGGTTAATGCGGCCTGAACAGTTAAGGAGCACACATTCTGTAGTCCACTGCTGTCTTTTTAGATGAATTTGATGACATTTGCGCGTGTCATTGCTTGCACGTTTTGGTAGACGGTATGACTGCGTATAATAGTGATCGGGTGGCGGCGCATCGACGTACGGTGGACTCAGACCCGTAGTGGGTAGGGGGGTGACCTAGGGGCTAGCACCCCTTTTAACATTTTGGTGACGTAGGTGGTTTTACCAGCTAAAGCGCTGTTGTGTGTTCTCCCTTTTCTGTCGCGCTCCGTCTATTGCGCTGTTTTCTTTCTGTTATGTTTTTATATAAATACCCCCCCGAAGAAAATTCCTGGCTACGGGCCTGGGTGGATCGTGTCGATGATGGAACAATGACAGCCTCACGAAAACAGAACCGCGACAGCAGTCATTTGAATGCCTCAGAACACCGCCTGTAATAGTCTTGTGGGCGGCGCTACAAGATGTTCAAATGCCCTGGTGAACACACGTAGCGTATTTGCGTTTGTGTTTATTTACTTACTAAAAAATTTGCGTCGCCATCGCCGCAATTGCTTTCTTTCGCCACCCTTTCGTCCAGCCCAATTTCAAGGCTGGGCACGAGCAGTCGGCTTCTGATAAATTCTACGGACGATTTTTCATGACTGATGGTTTTATTGTTAACGTGATGAAAATACTAATATAAAAAATCCACATTTTTCTCATGCTTCGATGCATTTACTACCACGCATCACTTTCTAGTTATTGCCCACTTCAGCTTTGCATGCTTGCGCACGTTGTACCTGTCGTCACTCATGAAATGTGGTATCCTCTTAAATGACTGGTGGTTATCCCCAGTAGACCCTATAATTGCCCAATAGTCATGTTAAACGGTGCCGCACAAGTGTTGTACAAACCAGTCGTGATCAGTCGCACAAACACACGAGAAAAACGTTGTCCAATGATCATAACTAGCGTTTGCATAAAGTACAGTTTTCAACCATTATATCGGCCCAAATGTACGCAAACAGACTTCAGACGTGATTCACACGACGCAGTTACATTGTAGCAAGGGACCGAGAAGTCAAATTTGTAAAGCCGAATGTTAGCAAACTTGCAGAACTAGTACACTCTGTGCGTACTCCAGAATATTCAGCACAGAATTCGGGCCTCCCTCGGTGCCGCTAATTGTTAAGATATGAAACACACGGGAAGGGCACATATTCGCCAGAAGGTTAAATCCTGTCTTGAGAAGCAACAGAGCACAGATAAGTTCCTGATAATTCATATAGGCTCTTCCAGTTGACATTAGCCAACGTGTCGTTTGTTTTATTCATTAGTTATTTTTCCCAATCAGTGAACAGAGTACCTATGGTGAAAATAACAGGTGAGAAAACATTGCATAAGTGTCATAACCTCACATTGTACAACTTTCTGCTCGTCTTTTTCTTTAAGCTTGGATAAGCATCGCTACAGCAGCCAGTATAGTTTAAACAGCGGAAATAAACGGCCGCAGTGCGACTAGTGTGCTAAGGCACTTATAGGGTGCATACGCCACGACGTGTTGAGTTGAAAGAAAGCAGGCGATACACATTTAGTGTTAATAATAATGATATGTGGGGTTTAATGTCCTAAAACCACGATATGATTATGAGAGACGCCGTAGTGGAGGGCTTCGGAAATTTCGACCACTTGGGGTTCTTTAACGTGCACCTAAATCTAAGTACACGGGCCTCAAACATTTCCGCCTCCATCGAAAATGCAGCCGCCGCGGCCGGGATTTGATCCCGCGACAGCGGTCGAGCGCCATAACCACTAGACCCAGGTGGAGGGGCACATTTAGTGATAATATCAACCCACCTAAATATTCATGTGGGATATAAAATGTACAAAAGCAGAAACAAATTTATTTCTGCAGTAGTACCTTGTTTTTTGGCAGTCGAAAACGAAGAACCATCTCGTTAAAGAAAGACAGATGAGTGCCATGTAGGCCACTGGTGACAATGTGTTAGGGTAGGACCTTTCGTAGCAGTCGGGGTCGTCGTTGTTTTTAGGAGCGTCAAGTCTTCGAAAGCTGCGGTGAGATTCATGCCTGTTGACTTCGCACAGCAGGACAGGCACAGCTATTCCCCTTTTGAAGCTCATTTAGTTATTCATACAATTCAAACACGAACTGCAGAGGCAGTTTAAAGTAACATTATCGGTGCGTAATAACGTTGTCAGTTGTGCATTCGCACGCCAACATATTACTTCCGCGTACATACCCAACGAATTTATGAAAGTGGGCTTCTCCACATTATGTATCGTACTGCAAAAAGCCAGCTTTAAGTTGTTTTTTTTACAGGGAAAGCTGTTATGAGACCACAAGGGCCGTTTTTGGCACCGTAGTTGTCCGCCGCCGCCGCCGGTGTCCGTAACCACTATCGTGCGCAATCAGAAAAAAACGAAATCACAAAAAATATCCAGGATGGAACGAGGTTTGAACCTGGGCCCTCTGCGTGGGAGTCCAGTATTCTACCTAAGAGCCATGCCGGTGCTTGAAACTGCTTTGCAAAAAGACCATATACAGATTTCATGTCGGGAAGGAACCACATTAGCATATGTAATGTAGTGTGGTAGAAGAGTAAAATGAAAACCAGGCATCACGCAACCCGAATTCTGTAACCAGGCATCACACAATGCGAATTGGGCAACGAGTGGGTCGTTGAATGCTTCCAACCGATTACAAAGGGCTCCGCCATAATCCCTGATCGTCATCAGCCACAGCATCTACAAAGTGACATAATGTCTTACAGGTGTTTAGCGGGTGCCACGGTCCTCCGTAGAATGACGAAACATTGCATAGTGGCTGCTTCCATACTTCACAAAAATTATGATTTATAGCGTAGTGGGTTCCTCGCAAGTGCAGTTCTATTGGTTTCCAAGAAAGCCCTTAAGGCTCCCATGATCCACTTCCTGAGGGTCTCAATAAAGTTAATTCCCCCTCTCTCTCTCTTTCTCACGTTAACGTTTGCTATAAAGCGTGGTGGGAGAGTTAAATAACGACCGGGCGTCACACAATGCTAATTACGTAACTAGTGGGTCGTTAAAAGCTTTCAATTCATTACAAAGGGTCCAGCCATAATTCCTCATTTTAATCAACCGTCGAATAAACAAAGTGCACATAATGCCTTAAAGATGGCACCTCGTTTCTCCGCAGAATGACGAATAATATCGCGGTGGGTGCTTCCCAACTTCACAAAAATTATTTGTGGCGTAGTGTGTACGTTGATAGTGTACTAGTATTAGTAGCCACAAGAGAGTTTACATCGGGCTCTAGAAATGCCGCTCTTCCAGCTTTCTCTGTGACACTGCTGCGCTTTCCAAGCAGGCCTGGTGTTTTTTTTTTTGAAGGTGTTTCGTGCACTGGGCGTGGCTCTGTGGTGGAATACTCGACTACTACCCAGAGGGCGCGGGTTCAAATCCTATTCGATCTTGGATATTTTTTACTCATTTCATTTTTTTATTGCGCGCGATATTGGTTACGGACACCGGCGGCGGCGGGCAACTACGGCGCCAAAATCGACTTTTGTTGTCGTAACAGATTTTGCTGTAAAAAAGTCCTTCCATGTTACATTGAGTTAGAGAAGTTTAGTACTTGGGTACGCGAAAGATGCACTCTCGTGACATGAGGGTCTTCCAACGCCCGGCGGTATGTGTTTAGCATTGCACCAAACACTCCACATACTCCCCGTCTTCGCCATTTGACGACATCGGTCGACGTCATTAAAATCGGTCAGGATAATCTTAGGATGAGCGATTGAGGCTGTTACGCGACGTTGCTCCTAAAAATTTATCTATTTATTTATTTTCGGTATACTGTCAACACCAAATCGGGTTTTTGGAGGGGTGTGCACACTTAAAACGAAATAGACAAGAAACAAAGATACAGAAATTTTACAGTGCAAATGTAAGTACAGTTTACACATAGGTGGCTGGACATAGGTAAGTAGCTAATGACATGCATACTTAACGTACGTAATTTACATAGGTAACAAACATAGTTAAGCATCAAACAAACAGTGCATTACGTAGAAATCAGTCTTATAATACAAAGAGTTTAGCACCCACGTATCTCCCTTTCGTCCGATCGGTGGTATAATGGACAGCTTGGCAAGTTCCAAAATTTTTTGTGCTGTCGTTTGCAACACCGCTGAGGCGCCTTCCACATTCCATTATCGCAGTGATAAAGGGGAAAATAGATAATGGCAAGAAGGGTTATTGCTGCAAAAGAATTCACCAAGAAAGAGTAGGTGTTTGTGTCGGGTGATCCTAGAAGCACTTATATTAATGTAGGCTGATGATTTAATCTTGAATGAATTGTGCAAAAGTAAAGAAACCTTAGAAGGTGAAGCTTTGATCTGCTGGATAAAGGGCACAACTCCGCGCGTCACAATAATTCGATAGGTGAATCTGTGCGCAGGTGTCGGTTTTAGATAAATCGTACAGCTTTTCGCTGTATATTTTCAAGTGTAGCTACGCAGTTAGATGTGTAAGGAAACCAGGCGCTGTTCGCATGTGCTAACATCGGACGTATAAGTGAAACATAAGCCCGAAGCTTTATCTCTGGGGTTGAGTTATTCAATTCACGTTTAAGGAAGGAGAGCGTGTCCATGGATTTTCTTTCTGTATGTTGAACGTGCGTTGTCTAGTTCAAATTGGATGTGATGATGATACCTACATATCAGTATTCATTAACAGAACGCGATGAAGTGCTGTCAGAACCATATGTGAACGTGAACGGAAATTTTTCTTGGTAACGGACATAGAAACTGTCTTTTCTTTGTTAACCCATGTTCCAATCGTGACACCACTGAAATTTATTGTTTAAGGTGCTGCTAAGTTTAATTTGGTCCTATTCGTGTTTGACTACGTGATAGAGCACGCAGTCCTATGCAAACAATCTTATTTTTACTTCACATTGGTTAGCTATGTCATTAATAAATAGCGGAAACAAAAGTGGTGCCGGCACGGATCCTTGCTGAACACCACATAGTGTGGGAATAACGTCGTAGGTATGTCCGTCAAGTTGGACAACTTGGTAGCGGTCAGTTAAATATTTGTCGATCCATTTAGTTACATGTCTATTGCCAATTAAATACTCAAGTTTGTAGATCAATTGCCGGTGTGATACACGGTGGAACGCTCTGCAAAAATCAGGAAAAATTACGTCAAATTGGGAATGATTTTAGATGCGAAGTATCTTAAGGCGGAGCTCAATCCGGTGGTGGTGGTGGTGGTGGTGTGCGGCGTGACCACCCTTACTGCGCATGCGCATACCCTCTCCACACACCTCCTCCCCACTCACCCTCACCACTTTCCCTCTCCCTCCCCCTCTCCACTCTTCCTTTGAAACGCGGGCTAGACATTCCGAAATTCTCTCCTGCGCAACGCCGCGATGAGCTCGGCGCATGCGCGTCCCCTCCGCTTCTCTCTCCTCTCCCACGCTGCCCCCCTCTCGCCCGCCTGTCGACCGCGTTCCCCGCTCGCCCTGTGAGAATTAACGGCCAGGCTAGATGGAAGATACGACGCGCGTAGCGTCCCTCTTCGCGTTCCACGACGCGAGGTCGGTAGCATGCCCAACGAACGCCAACGAAACGCGATCGTGCAAGTGCTCCGTCTTCGCATCGCCTCATGGTCCCCTTTAGCGGGAGATGGTGTATTTGATACACTGCGCTAAATCGTGTACAAATTCAACAAGTTGTATAACAGTGGATAATCAGTATCTAAAACCGTGCTGGCAAGGCTAGATTAGTTCGTTACCATCTAAGCATTGAGTTAGAAATTTTAGAATATGTCCTAGAATATTCCCACATGTACATTTTAGAGAGTTAGGCCGGTGATTGGTCAGGTAGTCTTTGTCCCCTGATTTGGTTAGAGAATTATTTTGAAAATTTTCCAATCAAAGGGAATTTTCATTCTTCGACTTATTTCTGGAATATGAAACGAAGCTATTTACTACAAGGCACAGCGTAGCGTCTCAAGAAACCACTGGGGGTGTCATCCGGACCACTGCTTTTCTTTGTCAAGACTTAGACGCGAAGATAGCACTCCCGCCTCAGAAATTGTGGGGCTACCGGTCAATTTCTCGTGTTGAAATCATTGCAATAAAGTTTGGCTAACATGGTTGTTTTCATTACTGTCAACAGTGAATACCGACTGAATGTACTTATTAAAAATATCTACTGTAGTTTTCGCTACTGTAGCTGACATCGGGACACTTGGGTTTTGCTTTCCCTTCAGGTAACGTCAAAACATACTCGGCGAAGTTTTGATAAAGGTTTGTAAGGTAGGCTCGCAAAAATGTTGTTTCGCACACCTCGTTGCATTCTTAGGCTGTGTTTTTAATGAATTGAGGCGAGATCGGTAAGTAAAGATAGTACAACTTTTACTGCGCTAAGTCTCTTAACCTCTCGCTTACCGCGAAGCATTTCTCGTGTTATCCAGGGATTCTGTTTGTTGGTAACTTTGTTAACAGCGGGGACGAAATTTTCAATGCAATATAGGACGATGTATTTGAAATACAATCAAATGCTGTCAATGCGTGATTGTTCGTCAAGAGAGTTTGGTGAAATCGTCATATTCATGAACAAGCTAAGTCATGGCAGCATTATCGTTAGCTCTATGCGAAAGCGGAAAGCGCTGGAGGCGCAATGCTAAATAGACAGCGGAGCTGATGAGCACCTATATGGTCCTCGCTGTTGCTGTTTTGCTAAGTTTAGTAAATTTTCTTTCTTTCTTTCTTCCTCTATCTCTATCTTTTTTGTCTGTCTGTTTCAACTTATTTCTTTCCCTTTCTCGGTCTTTCTATCTTTCTTTTACTTTCTCTGTCTCTCTATTTCTCGCTTCATCTTTCTTTATATCTGTTTCTTTGTCTCCTTTCTTTCTGCCTTTCGTTCTCTCTATTTCTATTTCTATGCTATGCTTTACTCCCTCCCTTCCTCCTTTCTTTCTTCCTCACCCTCACATCTGTGCTCACTTCCCTTTCCCACCCACTTGCTATACTATACTATACTATTCAGGGCTGGGCAAAGATATTTTGAAATTGTATCGCGATACGATACAAGATACTCGGGAAAAAAGTATATGAGATACAGATACAAGATACTTCCGGAATAATTGTATCCGATACGACACTTCCCAATTGTATCTTAAGATACTTCGATACATTTGCAAAATTACTATTATAGATCTATACAATGAAGCCGCAAAGGCCTATGTAGAAATGTGTTTACTTGAAAATGTCTTAACTGCGAGCAATTTTGTTTAAGAAAATACCTGTTTGTATCACAAGATACAAAATTTCTTGCTCAAGGTGTATTAGTTTCATTCCTAAACAACTTATTGGGATTTGTTTGGCTGTTTAACATGAGAGCTCTTTAACCGCTGCGCTGTTAGTGGCTTTTGCTCGACACTGTAATTTGTGGGTGTCGCGGCTCTACTTGGCAACCAGCTAGCAGGTTGCCATCTACTTGCAAGAACCTTATTAAGATGCCTTCGCACGATGGCGCAAATACCGCCGCGCAGTCTTACCTCGTCCGCAAGCGTATTACCGTTTTCGTAATACCGCATTCACCGACAGGTGCAGAGCAGCGACAACATTGGTAGAGATATTGTTTGTGACGCATCGTGTGAAGACGATGAACTACACAGTCGGCGCTCACAATTTATTCAGGACACAACACTGCAGTGATTCTTCATATTTTACTTATCTGCTGGCGTGTAAAGAGTTTGCTGGGAGCATGTTCACTAACGTGCAATCTTTTACCGTTTCTTCTCCGAGAGAACCTGAGCCGCCAGGAAATTCCTCAGACTTGTTCTAGAGGCACAAAGTGCCGCAGGTTATCACTGCTATTCACACTATTGCCACTTACTTTAAAGGAGTACTGACATGAATTTTAAAAATTTTCGGGTTGTTACTCTAAATGAAAGCACGGGTGTCGAGAACCCTAAAAAGAGTGTCGTGGTGCCTGTGGATGCATTGCATATATTTTTAATACCGCTTCTTTAAACCAGCAGTTTTGGTTTCAGTTTCGAGGGGGCGGCTTCATAGTGACGTGTCAAGTCTGCCCGTGACGTCACGGGCAGATTGCAACCCACGAAGTATGTACCTGCTGTCCTTTGCTGTCAGTCGAACGTGGTTCATGATGAGTGAACTGTCGTCCAGTGCCTCCGACAGCGATTTCTGTGATTTAGGCTGCATGCAGAACCCAGATTTCGCAAACCAAGTGAGCTGACTTGAAACGTCATAGGGCTCTCCATGCGGTGAAGCTGCCTTGCAGATGCTGGGAGATGAAAACTTTAAAATCAACCTAAATATTTATACGTGTTTCCCGGATGCGGTGTGGGGAGAGCGTTAACACTACATGCCAAGGAAACCAAAAACGTCAGTTTTGCTGCACTTCAAAATCGTGTCAGTACTCCTTTAAGGTGACCTAAATAAAGGCAAACCAATATATATATAAGTTAAATAGCAAGGTGGTTCCGTGCTAAACAATCAAAGTGAATAAGTATACAGGGTGTTTCACGTAAGTAGAGCCAGATATTGAAAAAGAAGCAAGTGGTTAACCGCCACTGAATGAAACCAAAGGTATTTGGTTTACCGTCATATGGCGCTCGTTATGACATTTTTTGTACTAAGCTTAGCTGGTAAATAAATAAGGTCAATACTGCCACATTTTTATTATCCACTTTAGTGCCAACTGCGCTTCGACGCATCGTAGAGCGCATTTAAAAACGACCGATCCATTTTTTTTCGTAGCGTATATGCTGCGTGGTAAATATTTTCGGGCTTTTAAAAAAGCCTGCCAAATATGAAATCAAACCAAGTTCGCAGAAATTTAAAAATAAGAATAAAGCAGAGAATGTATTTTAGCAGCAGGTTACAAAAGACATATTACAATAAACAGGCGGCCGTAAAAGTTGGCTCAAAGCCTGCACTAGGCCGCGCAAAGCTCGATACACAGCGAAGCTGATCGGTCTCATGCATATTTATTGCTGTATCTAGGCAGAACATGGCAGGAGAGAGGTTGAACTTGGCTGTGGCGAGGCTTGAACTTGACTTAAACTTGGCTGTAGCGAGGTTTAACTTCGCTTGAACTTGGCTGTAACGTTACTGAACTTTTGCTTTAAGTTGGCTGTAGCGGGGATGAACTTCGCTGTTACGGCGCATGAAGACCGATCAGCTTATGACTAGGACCAGTCTTCGTATTTCGAGTAGAAGAGCCGGACGGCATCGGGCGCCTTCCATCGTCGTTGGCGTAGGCCTTCCATCGCTTCGGGGTCTTCTCGATGCCACCGTTGCCTTTCCTGTTACCTACAGTATTCTCTCGATGTAAGTACTCGGGGTCTTCGGCTCGCCGCCGTCGCTTCGCTGCCATTTGTTGGGCTAACGGTTTGCTTCTTCATTTTTAGTGGACCAGTGGTGGAGTAGGGGAATGTACCCAATTTCTGTGGCTCATACCCGTTTAAGATGGTGATAGTTTTTGGTTCGTCGAACAAGAAATGATTTGCTAAACATCTTCGCTGTTAAAACTATGCAGAGGACTGGGTAATGTATGGGATGCAAACGGAGGACAGCAAAGAAAGCACTTGTGCTAACAATCAAATTATCATTGAAAGAGCTTCTCTAACAATTTAGCAGGAAGAAGAAAGACACAGTACGTCAAAATATTCCCTGTTACGTAAATGCTCGTTCTATTGCATCTAACGTCGGCACCGATAGCGGGACGGTTGTTAGAATCTCCCTTGCATGTAAGTCAATCTCATCGTGCCTATGTAAGTCAAGCTTACATTCACAAGATCTTTCAAAGCGCTGATATGTGAAAGCTGCGAGACGCAAAGCAGCCCCATTCTTGCATTCTTGAGACTTTGCAACGAAGCACCATGCAAGACAAACTTCGATAGCGACAGTATAGTGGCATCATAATTTGTGCGAAAGACGCTGCACGCATTGGAGTACGCATAATAGTGCAGTGGCTATGAAAAAGCGTCATGACATCAACACAACTAAAAAGAAAGAAAACATCTAGAAAAAAAGGTAGGCTGCGCGTAGACGTTCGCACGCTTGTTTTTGTCTAGATGGCTCGAGCGCCATCACGTGAATCTGCTCCACCAATAGGGAGGCTTAAACCTCATCACCAGTGCTCGCTGGAGCGCTCTGGCGGAAATATACACGAATGCCACTGTCGTTAGTTTTATTCAGGTGGCTTAGTGGCAGCAATATTATATTGAGAACCGGAATTCTGGTCGACGTTTATTGTTTCGCACGGTGGTGCTTTTATGGCAGTATCTTGTATCTTAAGATATACGATACATTGCTGAATGTATCGGAAATACAGATACAGATACTCGTTTTGCGAGACGTATCGCGATACAGATACAAGATACCCAAGGAGTATCTACGATAGTATCTAAGATACATGTACCTTCGATACTGCCCAGCACTGAATACTATACTATACTATACTATACTATACTATACTATACTATACTATACTATACTATACTATACTATACTATACTATACTATACTATACTATACTATACTATACTATACTATACTATACAAGGCTATGCTCAGTCCAGGCAACTAATTACGTCTTGAGTGGTTCTCAAAGGGCGCTCATGAACTTCTTGATGGGCTATATTGGGCCGATCGCGGCCAACATCCTCAAAAATAACGAACAGAGCAATAAGGTACAACTTGTACAGGTGTCCGCCCACACGGGGAATCCAGGAGATGAGGCAGCCCACCGTGTAAGGTTTAATCAACCGAGAAGTGGACCCCTCAACTCTGCAATGCCCTCAGGAAGGCATCAACACACAACGAAATTACTGCGCATTATACAGACAACTGCAAAACATACGCGGCAAGTGATGGTAGGAAGCAATGCCGTGTTCCACAATTGCATGGCTGCATTTCACCGGTGGTTCACCTATACAAAAAGCACAGCCCGACCGCTCCTGCTTTCAACTTAAAATTTGCCTTCCTTTCGCTAGGTCGAGCACTGTTACGTAGATTTTGTACGCATAAGTGCCAGTTCACTCTCAATAGGCCGCACTTCACATCCTGCGCAGCATATTTTAATATCGTTCAGTCGCTTCTTACATTTCGCTGCGCTCAATGGAGTAACGATGTCTGTTAGTACGCATAGTTCTCAATGGCTTAGCAATAAAGTGCATTAGTATATGTGGAAGAGAAGCTTCTGCACTCATATTCAGTATGTGGATGATCCGGTTGTATCAAACAATGTATACCTTTAGCCTCGGAATGCATATTTTAAGACGAGTTGGCATACACTGCTCACTACACCACTTCGTTCAGTAGACAGTAAGCGAGAGTTCATAGCATCGAGACACTATACATGACCACTGTTTAATGTCAAAACCTTGTCGCCGTAAGGCAACAGCTTTTGCAATTGGCTTTCAGACGCGCCCCGACAGCCCTACAGAAAATAAGGTGCAATGCAATCTCATCGCGAAATAGAGTTCATGCAAAACGCAGTCCACGCGCTAACCGGAGATTCGCGCTGTGCCAACAGCGCCCCGTCAAGTGCAGACTTCCAAGTTTTCTGGCACGCATATTATCGCAAAAACATCGTACAAAAGTCTCCTCAGCGGTCTTCAAGTCGCTCTGCACGGAATGTAAAACACGCCAATGATCGCGAAACAATTTGAGCACGCACGTACCATACAGTCACATAAGCGGATAACTCGAAGCGCAGGAACGCCTCAAATCAATCTGACTTAAAATGGAACATGAAGCCACATGTTTTACCAGAAATGTTTGGTCGCACAAAGCACGTAACGTCAACGCCGACGCCTTTACACTCGCAGAGAACAGGTCATCTTTCGTGGCAGCGCAACGTTGTCGCTCGACACACACAGATAAGGCGACTTGGCTTGGCTACAAACTTATACGAGTGTTCGTGGCTGGTCGATGCTGCGTGCCTGTCCGGAGTCGTGCTGTTTTAATCGAAGAACGCGCGTGCGCCGGAGATGGAGCTGTAATGTGGTACGTTGGGTGCTTGGCCGGGCTGCGGCTGGCGATTGCGGCACGGCAACTCGGTCGTGGTCTGTCAACAAACGCAGACATGCAACACATGGTGAACGAGGGTGGCGACGTAGACATGTTGGTACTGCATCCGCAAACAAGATAGTTACAGGGCGAACAAGACACACACACTACGAGCGAAGGTACCCAAAGATACACACGTTGGATGTGTGTTCCTCTGAGAAGCCATTAGAACAGTAGCATAATATAGGCAATGGAAGGGATGAATTCCGCGACCCCACCATATGACCCTCAGTCGATGCTGAAAGTCACCTCTTGGGCTCTTACTGTGACTGGGACTTGTACGCCCAGAGCAGACATGGCAGGCAGGGCATCCCACTTTCGTGAGCCTACAAGTTTCTGGAGTTCTTCGGGTGAAAGCTCTGACGGGCCGTCCCAAAAGGACAATTATGTGTATGTCATTTCATTGCCATTCTGTGGAGGACCACTAAATCTCGCAGCTTTTCTAGCCACTAGTGACACTCTTTTCTCGAGCAACTTTTGTATAAAAATCATAACTTCTGATTGTTGCGGCCATATTACGCACGTTTGGCATAGCCAAATAAAGGAGCTGCCGAACGGTAGACGTCAGCATCTTCTTGCAAGCGATATAAAAGGAACTTGATTACTGGACTATTTCTGGGCCTTGAAAGAGTCTTTTCAAAATTCTATTTGCGATACTTTTAGGGCCAGAATGATTGCTGGTGAAGTGAAATGTAGGTCAAGCTTTCGTTTCTTACTCTCGTTTGTAATTAGATTGTAATTAGTGGCAACCTGGTTGTAAACCAGGTTGCCACTAAGTCTGTCACAAATTCTTTTTACGTGCTCGGGCCGTTTCGATGCCCGCAGGAGCTCTCAAAGCTGGCCTGGTCACATTTCCAATTTTTTAGAGTGTTATTCCCTTAGCAGTCTGTCGGTAAGCAGTCTAAATAAATAAATAAATAAATAAATGAATAAATCGTGAAAAAAATTCATTACACAATTAACGAGTATTTAACCTGTAAGTTGCCAGCGCCCTGGTGCTCCTCTCTGTTCGCGCTGCACGAACTCAGTTTTCAAGAACAATGTTAACCGCATCGCACCGCAAGATACCGCGCAGCAAGGACCTAGTCAAGGCATGGGGCCGCGAAAGGGGGAAGGGAGGGGCGAGAGTAGGGGGCAGCCACCTTTTAGCGAAGAGATTAAAAAAAATTCTAATTGCGTGATGCGCACACTGTTTTTTTCATATTCTTCAACAAACAACAAACTTACAGTTGCTAGTCTTGCTCTCTTTCATTGTCCCCTACGCTGCTACCAACCACGAATCTCAACCAACGCGCCTCAATTAGCTGCACTTCTAGACTTCGCCCAATCTCGTCACTCACGTCAGCTTCGGGCAACAGATCGTCGGCCTCTGCGGAGCCGAGTCGCCTGGAGGTCCCTTCGAGGTCGCACAGCGTCTCGGGTAGCGGCGTGTCCTTGGTCTCCGGCAGCAGCGTCACCACGAACATGGCGGCCACCGTGAGCGGCACGGTGCTTATCTGCAGAAGCCGTCGCTCCAGCCGCAGCGTGAGCAATAGCGGCGACGCCGTGGCGCAGACGCCGCCGGCGAAGTAGACGCTTCCCAGACCCGTGGCCCTGGCCGAGGTCGGGTACAACTCGAGGCAGTACACGCACACCATCGTTAGGTTGGCTAGTATGGAGTTGACGAGCAGCTCCCTGCATTATTAATGAGCTTTAGCACGGATGCCGTGCGGAGCTTTACAGATATGACAAGAGTGATAGAACGCGCATCCTGTCGAGTGCAAAACGGAAAACTGGGTTGCCAGAGCGCAAGAAGCAAACGAGACGCGCGCCTATGCCCCACCTATTCCACAATATTGGGCAGACCATGACAGCCGGTCTTGAAAGCGCGTCTGGCCTTTGTTTTTTCATTTATTGCGACAGCAATTATATGGACACTCGGCGGAGTTTTGCCGTCGCAGTCATGTTCCATATAAAGTTCAAATCGATACCATCGCCCCGCGCATCGTATACTCTACGCGCGCGCATAAGCGTGTGAGCGATGCGGACGAACGCGGCTGAAGCGGTGATCAGACGAGCCGACCATCTCTGTCGCACGAAGGGTGCATGCGATAGCATCGGTCCGCGTGAGAGGCCTGCCCTTAATTGCTCTTCAAGCAGAGAAGAAGCGCCCCGCCCGTCTTTCGTCGGGCAAAGGAGCATGCAGGGGTGCCGGTGGGGGGGGGGGGTGAACTAAGACGCCGCTTGAGGTATTTGCGCGTGCTCACGACTACGATTTATGCAGTTTCGATAAAACGTGAATGCGTAGAGGGAGAGGCGTCATTTTCGACACGTCTCAGCGCTTGTATTTAATGAAGAAGTAGTTTCGTCGCCAGATATGGGAAGCATTTCGCTTTCCATGCTGCAGTCGGCGCTTACCGGATCAGCGGCAGTGTGGACTGCGCGGCCGTGGCCTCGGCTACTGCCTCGGCGCAGACGAGCACGCAGACGCAGGGCAGCGCCAGGAGCAGGGCCTCGCGTCGCGTGCACTCGCGCAGCAACTGGTCGGCTGCCACGATGCTGCAGACGCGCAGCATGGGCCTCGTGACGTCGTTCAGACGTTCCATGCTGAGCACGTCTTCGTCGGCGAGCGCCGGGAGGCTGTTGAGCAACGCGAACAGCGTGAATGCCAGCACCAACGTGCGGGTCCGAAGCGCCTGGTCGAAAAGCAGGCCCACGCTGCTCACGGTGGGCTGCTTGCGGCCGCGCACCTTCCCCATCACCTTGGAGTACTTGCGCACAAGTATGCTGCTCACCCTGCGAGAGAGGTGGAAGGGGTGCTGACACTCTGTTCGGTTCCTACTACTTATGGCGTTATACACTCTAAGAAATAAGAGAGTACTTTGACTCTTTTTGTGAATCCTTACTTGCCACGTATATATATGACTCTTTAAAGAGACACGTGAACTCCCTTTGGAAGTCGTACTCTCGTCGGAGTGTCGTGGGACCCAAAAGAGAGTGAACCGTGTCTCTTTAAACAGAGTCATATGCGTGGCAAGCCAGGACAAACAGAAAAGAGTAGCACGTCATGACAGAAAGAACGAGCGTCTTGATGACGATATGTGGAGTTTAATGGCGCAAGGGCCATGCTTGGCCAAAGAGCGTCATGAACAGTGATGAAAAAGTAACATTGATCCTTGATTTCTGATATGTAAGGGATGTGAACAATGATTGTGTTAAATGGCTGTATAGGGGCCTTAAAATTCCTCACGCTAAAGGCGGGTAAAACATAGAGGTATCAAAATCATGACAGTGACGTGAAATGTGTGCAGTGAGGATCAATGTCAACAGGCCGTGACAGTAAAACTATGTAGAGATGGCATCAGCACGAATGCCTCGTCGACGGTCCTTGGGTCCAAGGGCCGCGAGGCAGGTGCATTTCTAGCATAGGCGTGCGGAGGGTTGCCCATCAGGGGGGGGGGGAGGGGGGCAAAGGCTCATCGCAGCGCCCCCTCACCCTATTAAGTCAATGTATGGGGCAGATTTTGCGCCCCCCCCCGCTTCTTAGGTGACTAGAAGGGTCAATGTACGGGGCAGATTTTGCACCCCCCCCCTCTCTTAGGTGATTAGGGGGGGCGGCCCCCCCCCTGGCCCTCCTGTGAGCACGCCTATGTTTTCTAGTGTAGCTGCAGCAGCAACAACCTCCATTCAGAGGTTGTTGCCTGGATATATGACGTGAAAACTAAGTATATCTTTTAAAAACGCGAATAATGAGTCATGTTTGAAAAGTGGTTCCCTACCGATGAGCATTGATGGGTGTAATGGTATTTGTTGTCGGTAGGGGAATGAAAAATGTTTTCTAAGCGTGTCCAATTCCTTGCATTTGATTAAAATGTGAAGCACGGTTAGTGCTTCACCACATCTCTCACACAAAGGTGGATCACCACCGGACAAAAGGTGTGAGTGTGTACTGTGTCTATGTCCTGTTCTTAGTCTGGTAAGTGTTACTTCTGTGTGGCGTGACTTCGATACTGGCAGCCAATTCGCGATACGTGGCTTGATGACATGAAGTTTATTTTGTGTTTGCCTGTCCCATGACCGCTGCCAGTGATCTCTGAGCTTTCTTTTAAGGAAGGGTTTTAGGTCGAGTGCGGGGACAGCTATGGATGTATTGGCGGCAGCGTTTTCGTGGGCAGAAGCAGCTAGCTGGTCCGCCAACACGTTTCCTTGAATTTCGCGGTGCCCTGGCACCCAGCACACTACGACATGCTGTTTGAGTGCGTAGATCGCGGATAGAATTGTGTAGATCGAGACTAGGACAGGGTTCTTGCTGCTTTTTAAGAGTTTTCAGAGCTTTCACCATGCTTAGCGAATCAGTGTATATCACTGCACTTTGTAGTTTATTTTCTTTAATATGTTTGATGGCCGCAAATATCGCGTTATCGCGTACGCTTCAGCTGTGAAAATGCTCGTATTGGGGTGCAGAACGCCTACATCTGAAAAAGGATGGACCAACCGCTGCATAGGACACAGAAGTGTGAGGCTTTGAGGCGTCAGTAAAGAATTCTGGGAAAGCGTATTTGTGCTGGAGTTCGAGGAACTGTGTACGGATATGTGCAGCAGGCGCGTGCTTAGTAACTTCCACGAAGGATACATCGCAATCTATTAGTTTCCACTGCCACAGCGGGGGATATGCAGCGGGAGCCACTAGACGGTGTTCAAGAAGTGGCCAACCCATTTCTTCAGACAGGCCCCTCACACGAAGTGCGCAGGGCTTTCTCATGGCAGGACGGTTGTCAAACAGGACAGAACTGCACAAATCATTTATAAAAGAGTGTAACGGGTGTTCGTTGTTCGCGTTCACCTTGAGGAAATATACAAAAGATAGGTAGGACCTCTGGAGGTGTAACGACCCCTCGTTTGATTCAACGTAAAGGCTTTCTACAGGGCTAGTACGAAAAGCACCCGTAGAGAGCCTGAATGCCTAGATGATGGACAGGGTGAAGCATCTTCAAGGCGCTTGGTGTCGCAGAGTGATAGGTTATCGCCCCGTAATCTAGGGGCGTGCGTATAAGGCTTCTATAGAGATTCATCAGGGACTTTCTGTCACTACTCCAAGTAGCGCGTGACTACCCTTTCAGAACGTTCATTGTTTTTATGCATTTGATTTTGATATACTTGATACGTGATATAAAGGTCACCTTCGTGTCTAAGATTAGCCCTAGGAATTTATGTTGTGCATTTACAGACAGGACATTGACCATAGCAGGTCAATGTCTGGATCAGGATCAATGCCTCTCTTTCTGGAGAATAAGACGCACGTGCTTTTTTTTGTGGATTTAGCAGGAAGCCGTTTTCGTCTGCCCATTTGAAACCTCGTTCAAACCAAGCTGAACCTTCCGCTCACACATTGCAAGATTACAAGACTTATAGCCAACCTGCACATCATCCACATACGTAGAATCGAACATGTTACGTGGGATGTACAGTCGCAAGGAGTTCATTTTGATAATAAAAAGTGTACAACTCAATGCGGCACTCCTGTTTCTTGACAAATTTCCGGGACAAAATATTGCCTACTTGAACACGGAATGTCCGATTGCCCAAGTAACTATCGATTATGGTAAATATCCTACCCCGTACACCTAAATGTGAGAGGTCTCGAAGTATGCCAGAGCGCCATGTCCGTATCATAGGACTTTTCCATATCGAAGAACACAGAGAGAAAGAATTGCTTATGGGCGAAAGCGTCACGGATTTGTGCCTCGATACGTAGCAGGTGGTCAGTTGTGGATCTACCTTTACGAAACCCGCAATGGTATGGGTCAAGTAAACAGTTTGTTTAAAGAAAGTGTAGGAGTCGCCTGTTTATCATCTTCTCGAAAACCTTGCAATGGCAGCTTGTTAGGCCTATAGGCCTGTAATTGGAAACTAAGGATGAGTCCTTATCCTGTTTTAGAATCGGAATTATAATGGCTTCTTTCCAGGCAGAGGGGATCTCCCCGGAAAACCAAACAGCATTATATAAGGAAAGGAGGGTTTTTTGGGTTTCAGATGGCAGGTGTTTCAACATATCATATACAACACTGTCGGAGGCTGGGGCGGAATTATTGCAGCAATTAAGCGATGCTTGTAGCTCAGCTACGCAGAAAGGTTCATTGTATGCCTCGTGTTTTGTGGATTCGCGGTCTAGTTTGTTTTTCGATTCTTGTTTTGTATCATTGGAATGCTTCAGTGTAGTGCGACGAGTTCGACACCTGTTCGAAGTCTACGCCGAGGAAGTTTGTCTGGTCTTCCAGGCTGTCGCCTTGTGTGTTTACCAGGAGGAGTGAATATGCTTGTTGTCCGGCTACCCTACTAACCATATTTTAGAATAACAGAGAACTGAGCTAGTTGGTAAGTATTCATTGCAAAAAGACAGGGCGTGCAAACACGGACACAAGAAAGAAGTCAGGACGTACACCGCAAACGCCGACTAACAACTGAAGAGACGCACAACGGCGGAAAAGAAAGCAGGCACGAAGACTTATCTGCGCATGCTCATGCAATAGGGGAACCTATCAATCCGGCACGCGTGGCGGTCTACATGGAAGATAACTGCTAAGACATTTGATTTCATATTTATGCAAGTTAATCGACGGTTGGCTCATGCATGCGCTACCGCTATTCTCAATATGCCATGCTTTAATCATCAGGCTCGTTTCTCCATTTCTATGCCGGTACAACACTGCGCATTCATCGAATTTTGGCGTGTACTTACACTCTTCGACAATGTAAAGATAGATTACAAGGTGAGCCTCCGGTTAGCGATCTCTTATGTTCCAATCTCTGGTTAATCCAGCGGCCCCTCTTTTTTACGTAGAAGCGGCCGCAGCTGAAAGGAACCTTTTACGCCACACTTGTACGGCAATCAGTGAATTAGTTGGTGTGTTTTACGAAACAAATATCGGTCCGCTTCTTTTCTCTTACTCGCTCATTCTTCCTCTCCGCAGCGGCACAAATCTTACTTAGCTTATTGGCAGCCGTGAAAACAACATTAACGTCGTATCTACTTCCTACTTTCTTTAGCCTCTGAGATACGCAATGAATGTGCGGTATACCTACGACATACGACACGTTTCTTCATATCGCTTTCTGCAACCATGATCGGACTTAACGTAATGGACTTCTTTAAACGTTCAGCGACAGTGGCCACTGCATCACGAGGACACCCTACATTTAAAAAGACGCATAACATGTGCGTTAAAGCTATCACTCATTTTGTGCTCACACGACTTGGTGAGGGCTGACTTACGGCAAGACATGGCGATGCCGTTTTTTTACAACCTTCGAGTGCTTCGACGAAAAATTTAACAGCGGTTTCGAAGATCTTGGAGAATACTGCCAGCACACGTGGTTCTTCTGAAAGTTTAAGGAAATGTCTAGAAATTGTATTCCATTATCCTGGGGCACCTCTTTAGTAAAGCTCAGCCCTCCTCCATTTAATTCACATTTTTTGCTCACTGAGGTTACCACCGTTTCAAAGTCCTCACCACTACAAAAAATCAAGTAATCGTCCACATAACGAAAAACCTTAATAACCGAATTACCTAAGGCGCCTTCCAAAAGTCTGTCAGTTTTGCTAAGGTATAAATCACTAAGAACCGGAGCAACCTTAGAACCAATACATATCCCTGATTTCTGCACATAAACGCCTTCCTTCCAACATACGTGCGTCGACTTTAAATACATGGAAAGAATTTCTAGAAAAGCCCCGGTAGAAACACCACATTTATCGGTGAAAACCGTCTCGTGCCCTTGTTCGTTAATACATTCATTAGCACATTTTAACAAGTCCTCATGCGGCAAAGAGTAATAAATGTCTTCAATATCCATACTAAAAGCTTTAAACAGCCGGGGTTCTCCTCTGAGAGGAATTGAACTAGCGCCTGAGAATTACGCGTACGAAAACGGTCTGAAAATCTCAAACAGGTTAAGCAGTTCTGCAAATAACTAGATACAGCGACTTGTCAGGTGCCTTGCTATGAAATGATTGCTCGAAACGGAATCTCGTTCTTAAGAGAGCTTAAGAGAGCAAGTTTATGAAACTGATCCCAATCAGCTTTGTCAATGTGGCACTTGGGAACCTGTGGAGGAAATTCATTCGCTATTGGTGAGCTCATAACTATTGGAAAGTGGTCACTTCCGTAAGGATTATTAAAGGGGTCATGAATCACTTTTCCAAGTAATGATCTAATGACCTCAGTATCGGAGTTTACTGCCTTCCGAATCGATTGCCGCAAAAATTTCTCGAATCCGTCAAGAATGACCGGAGTTACGGGGGTTTGGCGCACGCTCTCAGCGCTTTCTCTCTTTTCTCGTGCCGACGAGCGAACTGGAAGCTACACGGTGAGGGATGGCACGGGGAAAGAAGTTACGTCAGCGCGCGTCATGAAACGCGATCGCTCTCCTGCTGTGATTCGCGCGCGCGAGTGCTGCTACCGTGTATTGAGGAGTGCGGCGCCGGCAAGTGGCGGCACCCCGTGGCAAGAAGCGCATCTGATCCGAACGCCGCTCTCGATTTACGTCGGCTATCGGCCAATAAGCATGCTATGTCTCTTGCGACGTAAACTGGCAGATCCGCGACGTCAACGTGCAGACGCCCCGCCCACCGACGAGAGTGAGAACTGGCCTCTGTTTGAAAAGAGGGTGCCTGGGGAAACGGCAACTTCGCGCTCCGCTTGTGGCCTTTGCGCGGCGCGCACGACTGTAATATTTGGCAGAGCAGTTCATAGCCGTGTCAGCTTTCCGCAGGATGTGTTTTTTCAACAAGCCCAAGGGGTGCTTCATGACCCCTTTAAGGACTTTCCATTTGAGTAGGGGTAGAAGTGATGGAGATGTAATGCTGAGGTCTATGGACGAGTAGGTATTGTTGGCGAGCCTATAATAAGTTGGCTCTTTTTGATTCAAGAGACATGTGCCTGAAGAAAAAAGGAAGTGTTCAAATAGACGAACTAGCGCATCGCAGCGAGAGTCACCACATAGACTGCTTTGTGCATTAAGGTCCCCAAGGTCCAGATAAGGTTCTGGGAGTTCTCTATTAAAGACTGAAATTCATGCTTTTGCAGTTGGTAGTGTGGTGGAATGTAGAGCGAGCAAATGGTGACGAGTTTGTTCAAAAGAACCGCTCGAACAGCCACTGCCTCAAGGGACGTTTGGAGTGGTAAGTGTGTGCATACTATTCCTTGATTAACTACAACCGCTACACCACCGGATGATGCCACGGCGTCATCCCGGTCCTTTCAGAAAATAATTAACTGCGTAGGAAGTTGGTGTGTTTTGAGCTTAGGTGTGTTCCTTGTACACACATCACTTTTGGTGAGTGTTTATGCAAAAGTTCTTGGACATAGTCGAGATTTCGAAGCAGTCCCCTGACGTTCCATTGTATAATTTGTGTTTCCATATTGAAGTAAAGTCGTGCTGTGTGTACGAAAGGAACTGGCTGTTTTAGCGGTTAGTTGGAGCTGAAGTAACGGGGCCGTCCTCGGGCCCCGTTATCGGCTTTTTAGTTTTCTTTGAGCGCTCCAAGGAGCTACGCCGCTTTTTCGGTACCAGGGGTACCGGAGGTGTGTCCATTGCCTCGTTTGAGACACTGGACGCCCGCATGTGCGAGCTGGTTGTTCGTTCTTCCGACCTCGCCTGGCGAGGTGTGGTCGTTTGACCCGACGACCCTGGAGTCGCCGAGGACAGTGGCTTGGTAGGTGGAGCAGTCTTGACTGCTGCCACCACGGGGGCAGCCGCCACGGCCGGTGGCTCACTCTGCGTGGGACTGGGGCAGTGGCGGTGGCCGATGCAACGCTGCCCCCTGACGCACCGCATCAGCATAGGTTGGCCCGTGAAAGGGCGAACACCTTCTGCGTGCTTCTTTGAATGAGATATTCTCTCGGACCTTCAGTGATATGATGTCTTTTTCTTTTTCCAATTTGGGCAAGAGCGTAAATATGCAGCGTGGTCGCCGTCACAGTTCACACAATGCGGAGTTTCATTGCAGGTGTCCAAGGCATGGCCTTGGACACCAGATTTTGCACAGGTAGGTCGACCACGGCAGGTCTGAGAGCCGTGGCCAAATCTTTGGCATTGGAAACTTCTGCGAGGGTTGGGGATATATGGTCTGACTGGTGTCTTTGTGTAGCCGGCTTGTATGCTTTAGGCAGGGGCGTAGCCAGAAATGTTTTTCGGGGGGTCCAACCATACTTTATGTATGTTCGTGCGTGCGTTTTTATGTGTGCGTGTGTATATATGCAAGCAAAACTGAAAAATTACGGGGGGGGGGTTGAACCCCCCCCCCCTGGCTACGCCCCTGGCTTTCGGGTAGATCGCCGGTGGCAAAGGTACGTATCAAGTGTTCAATACGTATTTCCTGATTGTTCCTTCTGATGACAATTCGCTTAACATTTCTCACGTTCTGATCTTTCCAGCCTTCGAGGAGTTCAGTTTACACAGGTTACACAGAATGTACCCTCACAGATACAGCAACAAATGCCCGTGGTGCGATGCAACACCGACATTGGAACACATAACATATCAGTGTACACAACGTCCGGAGGCTGCCATCTCGCCTCTGTGTAACAACGATTCCCTGAATTGGTCGTGGGAGGCGCGGCTCGCGGAACTGGAAATGGGAAGCCAACTGGCGACCCTCGACCAGGCCCGGCGAGCCGCTGTAGCCAGTGGGGCCCTGGAAGAGGGGCACCACCCACCCTAACCACTCCAAGGCATATGACATAAATAAATGTTTCTTCTTCTTCTTCTTCGGATAGGTCAATGAGATCTGTGTCTGATACAACTCCACGTGCGGAGTTCATGCATCTATGGTGTGTTACTGTGATGGGAACGTCGCCGAAATTTACGAGATTCTTTAGTTTGTCATATTGTATCTTGTCACGGAGTTCGAGAAGGCGGTCTCCACTAGCCATCTTAGTGACTTTATAACCAGCACCTAGGGTGTTTGTCAAGGATCTGGATACTAGGAAAGGGGACACTGTTCTGGCTGATTTGTCAGACTTTTGTCTGTGAAGTACATGGTAGTGGGGGAATACTTCGTTTGGTCGGCTCAAAAAAGTCAACTCTTCGGTGCGCACACGCTTTGAAGCGGCATGATCGCTTATTAATGGAAATGCTCTATGCATACTGTATTAGTGGGAATAAATTTGGATATTCGCACAAGGTTAACCCAGTCCGCCTACGAAAACAGGGAAGTAACTGAAGAGAGTAAGAGACAGGACAGAGCGGAAAGAGAGCAGGAAAGTTAAAGATCAGAGGGAGGGATAGGAAAAGGCGACCGCCGATATCCCCTGGGTGGGTCAGCCCAGGGGTGCCGTCTACGTGAAGCCGGGACCAAAGGGGTGTGTTGCCTCTGCCGGGGGGCCTTAAAGGTCCAATAACCCGGCGTCGGCTCGACCCCCAGGATCCCCTTTTCCCCGGACACGGCACAGTCACGCACGGCTAGGCGTGGGAGGGGTCGAAGCCCCCCGTTAGCTCGGCTCCGTGGTGTCACTACACACCAAACGCCTGCTCGTTGCGGGGACGAGCGTCTTGTTTTCTCCTCTTACTGCACTATATATGACGGTCATACATTTCTCCACCTCCGTGAGAGGTATGATGCTTTTGTTAACATGCTTGTTCTATAGTTGCTTCGTCATAATGTGTGTCATTGCTGTCCGCGTAAAATTGCGTCTAGCGTTTGTATAAGTTACACTGACGCAATTTATTAGTATTGTGGGAGCCACGCCCACCGTCAGGCTGCAATCATGGCGACATGTGCTGCGCATTGGCGATGCGCGTGGCCCACTTGCTCACCTCAAAAAGAGCAGCAGACGCGCTGCCGAGGGGAATCGGCTCGGGAGGCGCGGTAAGTGGGGCCAGAAAAGTGCGCGTGTGTGTTGTATGTGCCCCGTTTCGGAGAGGGCTAGTGCGCAAGTGCCGTGGTCCCACGAGTTTGCAGTTTTGCGTCTAACTTTCAACAATCTGTTCTTAATAAACGTTTATTTTGGAGTTCGAACCGGGGAGCAGTTTCCTTGGCAGCAAGACGGCCCGAACCCTACAGTATTTAGTGTATAAGCAGCTACAGCACTTGCGTGCATTGGTTCAATAAACTTTCCTTTGTGCATACAAGGAGGAACGAGGAGTGACTTACGAGGGAAGAAAATAACGAGAATACAATAGACCTTATGCAAAATTGCTGCCATCTGTCGGAGGTTTGATGAAGCTGACGATTCGGCGCCATGTTGGAGGCTTGTATCCGAATGGTACTACTGTCGTTGCTATAATTTCTTGCTTGTATCTATTTAGACAGCAGGCAATCGGAGCATAAAAACGTCAGACTAGTATGCAAGGGCCAGTACATGTTACCAGCGTTTCATAATTATTACGTTGACAGTTATCACGTGCATAGGCGTGCGCAGGGTTCCCTATCAGGGGGGGGGGGCGAAGGTTCATCGCAGTGCCCTCCCACCCTACTAAGTCAATGTATGCGGCAGATTTTGCGCCCCCCCCCTCTTAGGTGACTAGAAGGGTCAATGTACGGGGCAGATTTTGCGCCCCCCCCCCTCTTAGGTGATAAGGGGGGGCGGCCGCCCCCCTGCCCCCCTGTGCGCACGCCTATGATCACGTGTAAAGAACTGCCTCACAACGAGAAGGTAGAAGTTCCTCATCGAGTCATATGTAAGCCTGCTGTCGTCGAGAATGAAGCTTTGCGTTAGGTTATAAATTTTGTCTGCCTGCTTTCAGTGTAGCGAACAAAGCGTTGTTAGCTACCTGAATATCCTGCGTGTACTGTAGGATGGTTGGGAGGAGGCTTTAGCGCGCGACACGGCTAGGCACAGCGATGACGGTAAGAAAGTGCTGTTGACCAATTTTAAATCGTATTTCATAAGGGACAGCCTACGTGGACCTCATGCATCTAATTTTAAATAAAACGTTGCCTTCTTTTTATTTTTGAAATAAAAAATATCTGGCTGCTGTAGTCACCGCCGTATGTTATGTATAGAATCACCGCACGGTTAAAATGTAAAAAAAAAAAACATTCCGCATCTCACGCGCGTGAAAAGTGAACATGAAAAGTGTTAGTTGCTCCAAAAAGTAGGTGCCGATTAGCTGGTATTTTATTGAACATCCTTCCGACATGTGCTCGTAAATAACGCGATACGCCAAGAGTATTCGCGTTCACATCGTCGTTTACGGGATCTACTACTGGCGCCTTACAATTTCAACCCACTGCAGCAAGGTAGTTTTGTGTCGCCGACTGAACGCTTGCGAAACCACCTCAGCGCTTAACCAACGGTAGCGCACCCCCGATCGAATGCAACATATGCATTTGCCGGAACAGGATTTTTTTTTCAGTTTTACACGAAAAGTGAAGCACCTGTTAGCATTTCATAGCACACAGTGGTGAATAAAGGATTTTTCCGAACACTGATCAGCTTTTGAGAGAACCTGAAATGTGCTATTCTTGGGGTATAAATAAAAAAAAAATAAAGGGTGGGGCGTGCTGTCAGGACATCGGGGCCACCCTTCTGAATTTGGCAGTGACAGTACATGAAATGCTTGAAAAATAGGCATAGTGAATCAGTACGCGCGCAAAGCAACCCAACAAACGCTACCTTGTTAAACTCCACAATCGAAAACAAACAACACGCTCCAGCCCAATCGGTCCGTTCGCTGAGAATGGATGACGCGCACGAGCTACCTGTCTAACATGTAATTGTTATCGCAATGTAATAAAAAAAGTAATGTTGTCAACAGCAGCGCAGGCATGCGCAGTAGCCGTGATGCAGCTTTGAAACTCGTACACGAAGCCGTTTTTTCTGTGCCTGCAAGCACACTTCGCGAAAACTGACTCGTTAGGGCATGGCACGAAATAGTTCTCTGATGAGCGGCGATGCTGTCACATACCGCATGTATTAAGAACGGTGAACGTAAGCACGGCGTTAGTCGTAGGTAGTAGCCGGAGTGACGGAACGATCTGCCGCTTCTCCTCGGCCGATAGGCATTCTAATAACACGGAGGTTAGTTTCCCGTGAACCTTTTTTCAGCACCCCAATTTCCTCAATCTTAGCAACACGGCACACGAAAATATGCCGGCATTGCCGTTCCTATCAACCGCCACACGTCGGTTGAAGGCTAAGCGCAGCGCGCTTAGCCTTCAACATGGCGCAAATGCGCACGGCGGCCGCTAGGTGGCAGCAGATTTTGCATAAAGGTCTATGAAGTCGAGCGTTTCAGAAATTGCGGAATCTAATAATTTTGTAAGCTTCCGCACGGTTCCTGGTTCTGTACCATTGCAGCTCGCAAGCTATAGGACATTGTATACTATACTAACGAAGAAACAGCGGCCGAATTAGTAAAGGCTTTTCACGTGAAAACTGTTTATTGTTGGCTGGTAGCCTTCATCAGTAATAAGATCGCAGTGACGACCGGCCGGCGTCGTGTTCTTCGTCTACAGAAGTCGTATGACAATTTATTAAATGTTTCTGTATTATCGTAACGGTAGATTTCCTTAGCAGTCATCAAAAAATAGGAAAAGACTACCCTACGCTACACGCCAACAACTGAAGGCGAACCAGCGTAGCATGAATGCGGACTCGGAATTTTCCACGCAATTGCATACCACACATTACGGCAGCGGCAGAGAGCGCGCTGACCATAACGTCGCCCAAACCTCAACAAAAAGAAAGAAACGGAGGCAGGAAGAAGCGTTGGCCTGTACGTTATCTACCTCGTGGCTCCTCGCCATTATCTTTCCGTATTATATCATCCCCGTGAACCAGGGGCAAAGGCGGATAAATGCAGCGCGACTTAGGCGAAAACAGGAGACACCGACGAGCGCCGTGTCTGTGTCCCCTGTATCCGTCTAAGTCTACTAAAAGCGCAGTCTATTTTAACGCGCTATCATCCCAGCGAAGAATTGATTCGCTAATCCTCTTTCACAAGTTCTTCTACAGCTCGATTCACCACGCACCATATATCTTGGCCCCGCCACCAAGCACATCGCTCCGCACAGGGCACCACTTGCAAGTAACCCGTTCACGCAGCTGCACTAGAACATTTTCTGCGTCTTTCTTTCGTCGATAATCGACTGACTGGAGTGACCTGCCCCGTCCCGTCGCCGAAATCATCTGCTCATCAACAGTTACAGGAAAATTAAATGTTGCACCATTCAATAAATGTGTTCAGCAGCTAAATTGAAAAATATTGTAAACCCCACCATTTATGTGAGACCTCAAATGTGCGGTTTTTAAGGGAAATAAACTGAAGTGAAATCGCGCTGCATTTCTCCGAGCATGCACCAACTCGCCCGAGTCAAGGTACTATAAGGGCAAAGCCGTTTCAACGTCCACCCACCCTCTCGAGAAGCGGTTCATGGCCGTCCTGGACGTCTGCGCTTTGCTGTCGCCCGACGTGGCGGCTTCGAAGAGCGCTCTCAGCCAACGCGGAGACTCCTCGATGCCGCCGAGCACCATGACGAACATGGCGAAGGCGCACAGCAGTATGGCCAGGCACACGGCGCGTCGGTCGAGCACCATCAACGAGCTCAGCAGCCGTGGCAGCAGCGCCACCAGGGACACGACCAGGTGCCCGAAGCAGACGCTCAGCTGCCTCTGCCGCTGGCTGTAGCTGGCCTCGAACATCGCCACGCCCATGGCCAGAGCCACGGCGCCCAACGAGCCCGTGAGCAGCATGCGCGCGACGACGAAGCTGGCGAAGTCCGTCGTTGACACGGTCGCAGCGGCGGCCAGGATCGACAGAATCAGACTGCCCGCCTCTACTGTCCTGCGCGGTGCACGCCGGGACGTCGGTCAACATTTACAAGTTTCTACACACGTCCTTTGATAGTTAAAGAACGCGAAGTTTAACGGCGGAGTCATAGGCGGAGAGTTTTCCTTTTAGCGGAGGGGGCGGGGGCCCGACTTGCTCTTCCACATTTCTCTCTCACTCTTCACATATATATATATATATATATATATATATATATATATATATATATATGTGTGTGTGTGTGTGTGTGTGTGTGTGGGTGTGTGTGTGTGTGTGTGTGTGTAGAGAGAGAGAAAGAGAAAGAGAGAGAGGAGTCCAACTTCCAAATTAAAGAATTTAATGTAACTTTAGTCTCTTAGGTGCCCGCAATATCATAATGAAGATCTGTAAGTGGAAGGCCCTAGATTTATTTTTCAATTTACACAGAGACATCGATCCTCATCGTAACTCTTGGCTCGAAGCGAAATTTTCGTTGACCGCGTCGCGTAAAATAGATTCAGGCAATGCGTGGGGCTAGGCTTTACTTTGTTAAAACATGCGCCACACAGGAGACAGTAGGCTAACGCTGTCACGGGAAGCTTTAATTTATATGCCAGCGAGTTCAATTCAAGATGGCCGAAAGTAATTCTGAAATGGTAGCAAATACGATTTGCTACCACTACACCTTGTGCGAAGCTGCGGTTATGCATCTGGACGAGTAATGGAGTTGCTCATTGGTGGCCGAACTTTTAGTAAAACCCTTTACTGATAAATCGAAACTGCGTACAATCTTTTCTCGGCACTTTCATAAGCAGGCATGTCGAAGGGTACCAATATGTATAGGCAACCAAGAAATTTATCCGTTTTTTTATTGGCGAGTAAGTTTGTGCGAAAGCGTTCAGTGGGTGACTGTGTCGGGATTGCTTTGTATTCTCAGTATCATTTCTGTGTTCTCAAAACCATTCACTACAGGGTTCATGACGATTAGAGCGCGGCTCTTAGGCTTCCGTTCCTGCATTGAGCGGCATCGCCGTTGGCGTTGGCGGCGTAACCGATAGCGCGAACGAGGACGAAAGAAAGCGAACGCGGAGTCTGTCGATATCACGAGATACTGGCCTCTAACCTCGCTTTCTTCCTCTGGCGCGCGCGTTGGCCCCTCGGTCGGAGCTCGTGCGCATGCAGGGCTGGCACGTGCACTGCGGCTGGCTTCGCTTGTCGTAACGGGGCTGTGGGCGTTTCACTTCGTTCGCGACAGCTGCAATGCACAGAGTATATAGTGTGCGTAGCACTCGAGCGCTGGCAGTTTCTGTGGCAATATGTAACGAATGTTACATTGCTACAACTGCGGATAGTCAAAACTTCAAACACAGCTGGCGTTGCCCGAACACGAGGCTGCGCTCGGCGAATTAGGCAGTATCGTAATCGCCGGCGAATTTTTTAATTTGTCATAGCTTAAGTCGTCGCTTCAGTTGTTCATCAGCACAACATATTCTGCACGTGAAAATCTGTTTGAGGGGCATTTTTCCATTGAATGTTTGACTTGTCACTGGCCCATGCGCCGAACTTTAAATGGCTGAAATGAAAAAGAAGCGGGCATAAACAGCCTCCTGTGAAATAGCTGCCAGGCAGGACGACCCGGGGGCCTAAGCCAAGCTCTTAAAAAATACCCTGGGCAGGCGCCAGGGGGGGCTCTGCCCCCCCATGAAGCAGTCCGGGGGGGCCCAAGCCCCCCCGCCCCCCCGTACTCTCCGCCTATGGGCGGAGTTGTTCAAGCTTGAATTCCGTCCGTGCCGGGCGACCGCTAAAAACTATCATCATCATAATTCCAGACGCGCTCCTGTATTTCTGTTTTACGCCCCTTACACGTGTTACTACTGCCTTGCGCAAGCCGCGCAAGAATGTCTGGGAAAGTTCGAGATTGTATGTAGATCATTTTGTTAACATTGCGCACATGATGCGAATGGTCAAGATTATTCCAGAGCTTGCGCGACCACCAGCGATAAGGCTCGAATGTTCGATGCCTCATGTATTATAAATGCCGACGCGTCTTGCCGCGGTTCAGTTTATCGACGGCCGACGCCCTGTTCGCCGCTATCAGTGTACAGCGTGTATTGCTGTAGCTTGGTTTTCATTTCCCGGCCACAAGTTCGGCCAAATAAAGAGTTTCATCTTGAACGCGCCGACTGCTGTCTTCGTGGACGTCACGACCCTGTGACAATATCGAGGCAATAGCTAAGAGAGTGCGAGCAGCACAGTAAAACCAAGCGGGAAAAAGTCTAGAAAGAAGGGTTGATGGTGAAGGGGAGTGACGTCATGGTGAGGAGGATGCAGAGGAGGAGGTGGATAAGGTAAAGCATAGAACAGCCATGTATAGCAAGGGGGTGGGAAAGGCAAGTCATGGTGAGGAGGAGTGATGAGAGGGTGGGGAGGAAGGGCATGAGGAGGGGAGAGGCTAAATAATGTATCGGCAGTGCTCGCTTCGAACGAACTCTGTCAATACGTTACAGGTAACCGGGCAGTGAGTTCTGACGGAGAAAGACGCAAGGACCGACGTGAAGGCGGACTTTCGTTAGGGTGAAAAAAACAGCAAAGAGATAACTAAACGTACACGTACTTAGACTACAAAATCTACAAAAACTTAAGAGGGCAACGCGTTAACGTTATCGGGCATCGCTCGCATCGCATTCTCATTCGCTTGCCATACTTCGCTCCTCGGTGCCCAAGTCAGCCATGCCGCGAGGAAAGGAACGTCTGTCTGTACGCGTGACATTGATGGATTGATTGAAATAACTTGAATGAGGTCCAGCGAGACGCGCCCTAGTGCGCAGTGGGCGACTCCCACATCGGGACCGTCAGGCCAAGCCTGTCGGCCGCTACGCAGGCCTGCTGGATAGCCCGAAGCTGGTCGACCAGGAGCAGGTTGCGGATGGCTGCCTTCCACCTGGCCATTGGCCGTGGTAAACTCTCCCGGTTCGCCTACTGCAAGCGTAGTTGCGGGGTGCCCACTGTGCCATAATTCATTTAGCGAAGTAGCGAAGTACCCGCTACGCGTCTGCAAGGCAATATGCGCACCTACGCAGCTGCGCACTTTGTTGACTTTGTGGCTGGTAATGATGATGATTAATTATGGCTT
Source organism: Rhipicephalus sanguineus (assembly GCF_013339695.2). Classification (NCBI taxonomy): domain Eukaryota; kingdom Metazoa; phylum Arthropoda; class Arachnida; order Ixodida; family Ixodidae; genus Rhipicephalus; species Rhipicephalus sanguineus. The sequence continues at coordinate 147,119,733 of NC_051177.1, read as the reverse complement.
TGTGATGGGTGGGCCTTTAAACCAGCCACTCATTGCGCAATTCACAGGGAGTGACGCCTTTAGCGATTCTACACTTCTACCACGCGATACTACATCTGGAAACGAGAGCTTGTGCCCTATCGTGACGCCTGTATAGATTTTCTTTTTTTGTTTCAGAGCACTTTCAAGCACTGGCGTGGTTTTGTTGACCTGACTGCCAAAAGGGTGGCTTGTTTAGCAAGCTGGTACATAATACTTGGTACGGAATTTCAGCAGTGAAGAGTAACAGAGAAAAATTCGGCAGATCCCACGTGTTGTGGAAATCGGTTTCATGCGAAGCAGTCAGCGAGTGCTTCTAGTCAAACGTTACGAGGTGGATCGGCGTGTTTTTGTAAGTGTAGTAGCAGTGTGTACATCGTGGGCCTGCCAGGCACGTCGACAACACTGGCGTTTAAAGGCTAACTTATGGTGCGACGTGACGTCAGCCCTCGCGTTAGAGTACATACATCAGTATTATCGAAACTAAGTGCACTTTATAGTGCAGTCATCTAAATATTGTCACGTGTGAAAAGAAGGTCCCCGGGCAAGAAATACCACGCAGGCAGAAAGACTGACGCAGGTCAAACAATATGGCCGCGCCAAAACTAAAAAAGACTGAGCGAGAGCGCGCACTGTCCCGAACAGCTTCTTCGTTTGTTTTTGCTGCATGCGGGCTCGTGCACACCGCAGTTCATGACTAGGTGGCATTATTCCCCCACTGAAAAAAAAGCATCGCCCCGACGCTCGTGCAAGTGGACATACATAAGCAGAAAAGACCAAACGAGCACAGTGTGGGCACTTCGCAAAAAATCGCACCATATCCAAGGAGTGAATGATGACGAGTGGGCGAAGCTACGGGGGATCATTAATCGTGAATCTCTCCGTACATTGCCCACTCGATCACGCAAAGACGTGACAACACGTGTGTACATTATATACAAAGTTGGTTATTAATCACACTGCGTACATGGTGCTGACATGTAGGCGGCGTTTTCCTTTCATTATGACCGCCTTATGGTCATTGAAATGTAAAGCCAAAGGTTCTTGTATGAGATCCGACCTGAAATTTGAGAAGATGAGGTCAATGCAAGTCCCTCTCCTCGAGCCTGATGGAAGTGCTGAGCTGGGCAGCCTTCTTTGTTTTTCTTCCATTTTCTCTTTCTTTTCACCTCCCTTCTTCTCTTTTCGTTTTTTCTCTTTATTTATCTTTATTTCTATTTTTGTTCCTATTCTTTATTTATTTCTCTCTATTTCTCGCTTGCTTCCTCTTTTTCAATTTTTACATGTGGTTTTATATGTGGCTATTATCATCATCAAGGCGCTCGAAGAGCAAGAGGCTTAAGACTTCTCTTTGGTGCGAGCGCGAGAGCGAGCGCTTCTAGTACTAGCATGGCTACAACGGACAAGCCTCGACCCTAGGAGCTTCGCCCCTAAAAAGTGATAAGGCCGAGGCACAGTCGCACTAACGCGTGAAGTGTGGCTTGAGTGGTACAATGTGAGCAATCTCTGGGTAGTGCTTCGACGTTGGGGGCGACATGGCTCCATCTGGGACATCCTCACAGTTCACATCACTCATGCGACACAGCACTTTGTACGGTCCAAAGCAGCGACTCGGGAGCTTTTCGGACAACCCTTGGCGGCGAACCGGAGTCCATACCCAAACTTAATCGCCTAGGTGGTATTCGACTTGTCGATGGCGAAGATTATAGCGGCGTGCATCTGCAGTTTGCTGTTGCCTGATGTGGAGTCGTGCCAACTGGCGAGCTTCTTCGGCGTATTGAGTAAGCTGCTCAGCGTCAGGTGTAAGCGAAGCGTCGTAGTCGTGTGGCAGCATAGCGTCCAGCATGGTTTGGACCTCACGCCCGTAGACGAGACGGAACGGCGGGAATCGTGTTGTTTCCTGGATGGCAGTGTTGTACGCAAATGTCACGTACGCCTTATCCCACGTCTTGTGCTGAACGTCCACATTCGTGGATAACATGTCGGCGATGGTTTTGTTCAATCGTTCCGTCAAGCCGTTAGTATACGGGTGATACGCCGTCGTGTTGCGATGGTTCGTGTAGCTGAGTTTGAATACATCGTCAATAAGCTGGGCCGTGAAAGCTGTTCCTCTATCGGTGATCACGTACGACGGGGCGCCATGCCGAAGAACGATCTGGTCGATGAAAAACTGGGCGGCATCGGAAGCTGTAGCTCGTTGTAGGGCCCTTGTCTCGGCTTATCTCGTTAGGTAATCTGTCGCTACGACGATCCACTTGTTACCGGCAGATGACAGCGGAAATGGCCCCGGTAAATCCATTCCTCGCCGTCCCCGTCCAAAGTGCACTACCTAACCATATAGGTATAAAAAACCATTCCTATTTGATCGAACGGCGCCCTAGGTGTGTGATTGGTTGCAGCAAGCCTGAGGGTTTCAGTGGCGGAGATTTCCGGCGTTGGCGCTCAAGACAGCTTTTTACATACCGCTTCATGTATGCAGTAAGTTTGGGCGAGTAGTACACCTGTTGAACTCTGGCGAGGGTTCGTGAAGAACCTAAGTGACCGGACGTGGGCTCGTCATGTCAGACAAGAAGAATGTCGTCTCGCATGTCGGAAGGGACAACTAACAGGTAGGATTTACCATTGCTGTTCGAATTTCTCTTGTACAAAACACCACTTCGCAGACAGAATGACAAGAGATTGCGAGAAAGGTGTCGAAATACGGGAGTGTTGCATCCTTCTAGATTGTGGATGATAGCGCGAATCTCGGCGTCATCGTGCTGTCGTGCGATCAAGTCAGTTGCAGTGAGAACTCCGAGGGAGCCGCTGTCATCCTCAGTGTCGGGATCGCAAATTTCAATAGGTGCACGGGAAAACGAATCAGCATCTTCGTGCTTGCGGCCCGGTTTGTAGACGATGGTAATGTCAAACTCTTGCAAACCAAGGCTCCATCATGCCAACCGTCCAGACGGGTCTCGTAAATTGGCTAACCAGCACAATGAATGATGGTCGGTAACTACCTTGAAGTGACGACCGTAGAGGTAAGGCCTGAATTTCATGGTGGCCCATACTGCTGCGAGGCACTCCTTCTCTGAGGTAGAATAGTTCGTCCCGCGCGAGAGAGGGTACGGCTGACGTAAGCTATTACTAGCTCAGTGCCTTCTTGGTGTTGGACAAGGATGGCGCCAGGACCTATATTGCTCGCGTCGGTATGAACTTCAGTGGCAGCATCCTCGTCGAAGTGAGCAAGGAGTGGTGGTGCCTGCAAACGCTCCCGTATATTGATTAAAGCCGTGTCCTGTTCTTAATTCCAGGTGAATGGTACATCTTCACGTGTGAGGTGAGTCAGAGGTTCGGCAATCCTAGAAAAATTGGCGATGAAGCGGCGATAGTAGCCGCAGAGGCCGAGGAAGCGACGTACTGCTTTTTTGTCATGGGGAACAGGAAAGGAGGCAACGGCGGTGGTCTTGTCGGGGTCAGGTCGAACGCCGTCTGCGCTCACAACATGGCCCAGAAATTTATGTTCTTTGTAACCAAAGTGGCATTTTTCTGGCTTCAGCGTGAGGTTTGCAGAGCGGAGCGCTTCCACAACAACCTGGAGACGCTTCAGGCGTTCTTCAAAGGTGACCGAAAAGACGACGACATCATCGAGGTAAACAAGGCAAGTGTGCCACTTTAGACCGGTGAGAACAGTATCCATCATTCTGTGGAATGTCGCTAGCACGGAACAGAGGCCGAAGGGGAGCACCTTGAATTCATTCAGGCCATTCAGTGTAACAAAAGCAGTTTTTTCGCGGTCACGTTCGTCAACCTTATTCTGCCAGTATCCGCTTTTCAATTCTATGGAATAAAAATACTTGGCCCGTCGCAGTCTGTCTAGTGAATCATCGATGCGCGGCAAAGCATACACGTATTTTACAGCGAAAGCTGTTATGAGATCACAACAAAGGCCATTTGTAGTTGTCCGCCGCCGGTGTCCGTAACCACTATCGCTCGAAATAAGAAAAAAATTTTCAGGACGGAACGAGGTTCGAACCTGCGCCCTCTGCGTGGGAGCCCAGGAATCGCAGAGCCATGTAGGTGCTTGAAACTACTTTGCAAAAAGACCCTATACAGGCTTCAAGTCGGGAAGGAATCACATGAACACATGTAATGTAGCGTTGTAGAAGAGTAAAATAACAACCAAGTGTCACACAACGCGAATTTTGTAACCAAGCGTCACACAATGCGAATTGCGCAACAAGTGGGTTGTTGAATGCTTCCAACCCCTTACAAAGGGCTCTGCCATAATTCTTCATCGTCATCAGCCACAGCATCAACAAAGTGCACATAATGCCTTAAAGGTGTTTAGCGGGTACCACGATTCTCCGTAGAATGACGAAAAATGATGTAGTGGCTGCTTCCCTACTTAAAAAAATTATGGTCATTTACAGAGTAGTGGGTTACTCGCAGGTGCACTTCTATTGGTTGCCAAGGAAGCCCATAAGGCTCCCATGATCCATTTCCTCAGGGTCTCAATAAAGTTCTTTCCCTCACTTTCTCTCTCTCTCTTTCTCAAGTTAACGTATGTTATTAGCGTGGTGGGAGAGTAAAATAACGACCGGGCATCACACGATGCGAATTATGTAACTAGTAGGTCGTTTAAAGCTGCCAACCCATTACAAAGGGCTCAGTCATAATTCTTCATCATCAACCGTCGCATCAACAAACTGCACGTAATGCCTTACATATGGTATCTCGCTTCTCCGAAGAATGGCTAATAATGTCGTGGTGGGTTCTTCCCAACTTCACAAAAATTATGATTTGTGGCGTAGTGGGTACGCTGCTAGTTTACTTGTATTAGTAGCCACAAGAGAGTTTATAACGGGCTCTAGAAATGCCGCTCTTCCAGCTTTCGCTGCGACTGTGCTGCGCTTTCCTCGCAGGCCTGGCCTTCTTTTTTAGTCACGCAATTTAGCTTCCTGTAGTCAACGCAGAAACGCAATGTTCCGTCTTTTTTCTTTACTGGAATGGCTGGCGATGGCCACGGGCTATTGAATGGCTGTTTAATATCATCTTGGAGCATCTCTTTGACTTGCACATTCATCGCGTCACGTTCTTTGGCCGAAACTCTGAAGGGCTGTCGTTTAATGGGCGAGGCATTAGTGTGCGCAATAATCCTGTGCTTCGTGATGGGCGCTTGACTCACCTTCGAGGTCGTAGCGAAGCACCCTTGAAATTTAAACAGTAATTCATGCAGCGCTGTTCGCGCTTGCTCCGAGAGGCTCGAATTGATGTCCACCTTTCTGAGCGCTGAAGAGGCGTCTGTCGATGTCGATTGGAGCCCACTGTCCATTGATGTAGTCGTAAAACATTCAGCGACGTCTTCTATGGGGTAGGCGAAAGCGATGGCAGTGCGACGAAAAAGGTGCTGCTGCTCATTACTAAAATTCGTCACACGCAGCGTGGCACGGCTGTCGCGAAGCGTGACGAGGCTGCGGGCAGCGCAGATGCCTATGCTAAACAAAAGTGCCAAGTTGCCTTCGGCGAATGCCTCACCGTCACGTATTTATTCACACACGACATCAACCAGGACGCTTGAACGCGGGGACAACGCGATGCTGTCGGCAGAAACGCGAAACGTGCTGAGATGACGGTCATCGGGTTTCTCTGCTGCTCTTTCTGTCGAGAATGTGATGGTGTGCTCTCGAAGGTCAATAATGTGCTCTCGAAGGTCAATAATAGCACCGTATTCCAGTAGAAAGTCGACGCCTAAGATGAGGTCTCGGGAGCACTCAGGAAGTATAAGGCAAGTGCAGAGAAAAGTACGTCCACGAATGCGGACTCTGGTCGTGCACATCCCGAGAGGGGTGACTACGTGTCCGCCGGCTCCTCGGATCTGTCTTCAGTATCACGGCGTAGCAACTTTCTTCAGATGCGGCGCGAGTTTTCTGCTCATGATGGAATAGTCAGCCCCTGTGTCTACTAAAGCACTAGCATCGTTGCGGCCGTCGAGCACGACAGGCATGTCTAGGGAGAGTCGGATTTCGAGTTCAAGTTCTGTCATCGTCGCATTGCTGCTGGTCCGTACTCGCGTCGATGGGAGGCCTTGCTCGCGTCGATTGTCAGCGGCCTTGCCCCCGAAGGTCGCTGCATTTAGTTTTCCCCTCTAGGTCTTGGCGAACGCGCAGGCGCCGCCACTGCGTAGTTCCGGAAATCTGGAGAACATTGTCTTGGAGACGGTGATCGCGACTGCCGCCGCAACGGCAGTGGCATGCGCTGCTGGGACAGGTATTCCTCGATCGCTCTCGGTCTTTCACCAAATCTTGGCCTCGGCGAGTCGACGGAGAAACCCTGGAGTCCAAGGCGGCAATATGGGCATTCGCGGTATACATGTCCGGCTTCACCACAGTGATAGCACAGCGGCCGCCTGTCCGGTGTGCCCCATACGTCCGATTTTCTTGGGAGCGGCTGCTGTTGTGTCTCGGGTCCGGCCGGTCACGTTTGGTAGCTGGCCCTCGTCACCGGACCCATCCCTTGCAGAGAGAAGAGACGCTCGTACGGAAAGACGGAGGTTTATTTACATCAGATCCAGAGGATCGAGAAGAGAGAAAAAATGTACATGAGTCTCCAGTTTATGTAGCGACAAGTCAGACAACACTGGGGCACTGAGGCAACCGGAATCCGCAGCTCCCGCCAATCGAATGGTTCGACGACCCGACGTTCTGCCTCCAGCAAGAAGGCCATGAACCACACAATCCAAGTGCCACGCCCTGACGGCGAGCATGAGAGTCCCAAAGGGTGGAAGGGACGGGAAGTGTCGCTGACCTCGAGGGGGAGATGGACGGCTCACTGGAAGTCACACAAACTTGCACGTCTGCGTTCGGAATAAGGAATGCAGCGGTTTGGTGGGAAACTCGACAGAGGCACTGTCCCATGCCCACTGCACCGCACTAGAAAGAATTGTGTGAGGCTTCCCCGTTGTTCCAGTTAGAACCCGTCTGCGGCTGCGTTCTATGCTTTCCCGACCACGCGGGAATAAGCTCCCGAAAAATGCGGCGCACCTTGACTCCCTCCAAGCGCCGGCCGAAGGGTAAACCTTAGGAGTGACAAGCGTGACTGACAGCAGCGCGCACAATGGCGGCGGCCATGTCGCCTTCCATAGCCGGTCGTAACAGCTTCTCCGCCGGGGAAGAAGATCCCGAGGTACAGTGGCCAGCAGGTACTGTGCAGAGGGATCGATATCGCAGCTCGGCGTCCACAACACCCGGCCGGAACACCAAGGATCCGATGACCACATCACTGCAGGACCATATGGAGCGCCGCTTGCAGAAATGCGGTGTCTTCCTCTGTCAACTTCCTCCGAAGGCCATATCCCGTAAGGTGGTCGTCTGCCTCGCTGAACCAGCACTTGACGGCCCAAGGACCTGGATGAAACCGCGCCGAACACACAACCACAAACAAGCAAGCACACGGCAATTCTCCACCGAGATTCCCCGGGCTTTGCTCCCCTCACGGTGTCCGTTTCCCCATGTCCTACTTTTAGGGGCGAAGCTCCTTAAAGCGGCACCCGTTCGTCCCCGTCGTAGTGCGTAACCAGTCTTAACGCTAGTACCAGATCTTGACCTCCAAGGTGGTGCCGGTGGGAGATTTCTCCTGTGCGTTGTTGAACAATAAAAAATTCGCAGCGTGCGCGTTAACTAAAAGCCGAATTTTTCTGTCTCTCATTCCCCATTAGCAGCCATTGGCATGTTCTAGTAGGAAACGTTAGTAGAAGTAGAAGTGTAAGTGTTAGCTAAAAGCCGACTTGTTCTGTCTCTCATTCCCATTAGCAGCCATTGTTTACCTCCAAGGTAGTGCCTGGTGAGATTTCTCCTGTGCGTGATTAAACAATGAAAATTTTGTTCAAAACGCCGTTGATTGATGAAATAAACCAACGAAAGACGCCAGATGTTTTCTAAAAGCAAAACGAAAAAGACGCCAGATGTTTCTAAAGCAAAACGAAAAGACGCCAGCTGCTTAACGAAAGACGCCAGATGTTTCTCCTCTCCTACGCCAGATGTTTCTCCTCTCCTGCTCTTTTTTCAGAGGGGTAAGATTTACCCCTAACAGCTTTCTGGTGCATTCCACCTCTCGAGATGCTACAGGTTCATCCTGTTCTCTGCACCTTTCCTTAGCGCGTTTTCAACCTCTTCCACAGGGCTCTCCGGTTTGGTGCTGGATAAAGGCAGTTCCGGCACAACTGTTTCCGCTGCCACATGATGTTTACACACTATCTGAGCCGCGAGCTTCCTCGCCTTGGAGCGAGTTAGGGCCTGTACGATACCCTCAATGAACCCAATTCCTCTTTGTCGCAGCATATCCTATGACTTGTTAGAAAACAAATACGGGTACTGCGCCGGGAGATGTGCCGAAACGGCGGCTTCAGTGTCTAGAACTCTGAAAGGGCCCTTAGTGCGGACCCTTGGAGACAGGCACTGTTAGCCTCTACTGCTTGTTTTATCCATGCACATTCTCCCGTGAACTGACTTTCCTCGACATAAGACGGGTGCACCACGTCCATTGTGGCGGCCGAGTCGCGGAGTACGCGACACGGTTTGCAGTTTACGACGAGGTCACGGATGTACGGCTCTAGTAATTTAAGGTTTTAGTCGTTACTACAAAGCGACATCATACTTTGTGGTTCTTGCATCCCAAAGCAATATGCCCCGTCTGTTGGCACCAGTAGCAAACTATTGGCCTCTTGGTCTCGACCGCCTTTTTCTGCTGGTCTTCTACCTTTTTTTTCGGGTGCCTCTTGCTTTCCCCTACCGTTCTCTTCACTACTTTCCGCGGTGTTTGACCTCTCCTTCGGTCTATACTGACTCGACTTTGCCCATCGCGGCGGCTTGTCTGGTCGGTATTTGCCGATCTCCTTCCTAGGGGCTTCTTTGCCTTCGACAGCATGACGAGTTACATGCTCCTCAGCGAGCTCGGCTGCTCTCGTGACAGTATCTACGCCTGGGGTATACTGAACCCAATACCTAATGTCTTCAGGTAGCCGGCGGAAGAACTGCTCTAACGCAAAGCACTGCAGAGTCATTTCCACGTCGCCGAGCGCACCCTCCTCTCTAAGCCATAATATTCCTCCAGGTTTACCTTTAAAGTGTACGCGAACTCAGGGTATGATTAATTTTTGGCTTTCTCGACCTCTTGGAATTTTCGCCTGAACGCTTTTGCTGACAATCTGTACTTTTTGAGCAGACTCGCTTTAACCTTATCGTAGTCATCGACGTCTTCCTTCCCCATGCGGGCTATAATGTTGGCTACTTCACATGGCAGCAGCGTAAGCAAGCGCTGCGGCCACGTGTCTTTGGCGAAATTTTCCCGATCACACATGCGCTCAAAGTGCACAAGAAAAAGACCCATGTCCCCTCCTACTGCGTAGGATGGCATCAAATCTGTCATTCGGCGCTCTTTCTCTCGCGCCACTGTAGATTGAACCTTCGCCAGCTCAACTTCAAGGCGTTTCATTTTGATAGCATACACTTTTTTCTCATGGCGCTTCTGTTCCTCTTTTTCTTTTTCCTTCTCGCGCTTCTGTTCCTCTCTTTCACGCTTCTGTTCCTCTTTCTTTAGCTCAATGCTCTCTAGGCACTCCTCGAGTTCCTCGTCGTTTGCCCCGAGCCCTTCGATCTCCTCAGACGTCTCCGGCTTTCTTCTCGTCGCGGTAATTTGGAGGCCCAACTCACGGACCAACTCTAACAACTGCGGCTTTTTTAGCCCCTTCAAATTCATGGCTGCCCCTAGTGCTGCTAACTCTTCCCTCCAACACGACCTTGACGTACTCTCAATCTTCCGTCAACGGTTACTCTATATCACTGCTTGATACTACAACGCTACGCAAAGCCAGGTGATATCTCAGGGAAGAAAAGCCATGCATTCACCATCTGCAGTCATGAATCCGGGCACGTTCCCTCCGTAGAAGTCAGAAGTGCCACGAGGAGCCGTCGTCCTATGTTAGGTCCTCCTGGTAGCGGGTCACAGCATTTTCATGAAGTCGATGAGCTCCACCTCACCGCTGCCATCCAGTTTGTTGTGTCTCGGGTCCGGCCGGTCACGTTTGGTAGCTGGCCCTCGTCACCGACCCATCCCTTGCAGAGAGGAAAGAGGCTTGTACGGAAAGACGGAGGTTTATTTACATCAGATCCAGAGGATCGAGAAGAGAGAAAATATGTACATGAGTCTACAGTTTATATAGCGAGAAGTCAGACAACACTGAGGCACTGAGGTAACCGGAATCCGCAGCTCCCGCCAATCAAATGGTTCGACGACCCGACGTTCTGCCTCTAGCAAGAAGGCCATGAACCACACAATCCAAGTGCCACGCCCTGACGGCGAGGATGAGAGTCCCAAAGGGTGGAAGGGACGGGGAGTGTCGCTGACCTCGAGGGCGAGATGGACGGCTCACTGGAACTCACACAAACTGGCACGTCTGCGTTCGGAGTAAGGAATGCAGCCGTTTGGTGGGAAACTCGACAGAGGCACTGTCGCATGGCGACTGTACCGCGCTAGAAAGAAGTGTATGAGGCTTCCCCGTTGTTCTAGTCAGAACCCGTCTGCGGCTGCGCTCTATGCTTGCCTGACCACGCGGGCAAAACTCCCGAAAAATGCCGCGCACCGTGCCTTCCTCCAAGTGCCGGCATAAGGGTAAACCATAGGAGTGACAAGCGTGACTGACAGCAGCGCGCACAATGGCGCCGGCCATGTCGCCTTCCATAGCCGGTTCTAACACTGCCGATTCTCAACATGCTGGATCGGTTGCACTGATAGAAGTGTATCGTGCGGCGTAGGGCGTCGTACAGAGCGCGGTGGAGTAGGAATGTACGGCTCACAGCCTCATCGTACGATGCACGTCGGGACTCCGTCAGTACGGGCGAGGTAACATCGCTGGAAAGCGGGACCTGCAGAGCCTGCTGTACTTCGCTCCTGATGAGGCTGGAGATGGATCCTGCAGCAGGAGGTTGAGCCGAGCAGTGAATCCTTTGTAGCTTATCGCGTACCACGATGATGTCGCAGAGAGCTTCGATATTGGTGTTACTGCCGGCAGCTCCAATCTGGCCCATCGGTGAAGCGACATTGATCTGGCGGTCGTACACAGCCGACCGCTGCTGCAGCACTTTTTCCATGGTCGTGGCTTCGGTTAAAAACTCCGCCACAGTCTTCGGGGGACTTCGAACGAGGCCAGCGAAGAGCTGCACTCCTTAAATCTTCGCATTAAGTGACGCAGCTTCTTATCTTCTGCCATAGCCGGGTCAGCACGACGGAAGAGGCTCGTCATGTCCTCAACGCACATCACGCTTTCGTTCGGCATTTGAATGAGCGATTGAATGGCCCGTTTTGCTCGTTCACGGTGATCGGGATTGGCGTAACTTGCCAGCAGCTGACGGCAAAACACACTCTACGTCGAGAAGGATTCACGGTTCTCGTACCTGGTACGAGCGCCATCCTCGAGGCTGAAGTACACGTTCCTCAGCTTGTCGGCATCGGTCCACCCGTTTCAATCAGGGACGCGCTCAAAGTGAGCCAACCAGTCCTCGACGTCCTCTAAGACAGAACATCCTCGGCTCTCGTGGATTCTGCAGCGTGTAATTGGCAGTTGGAGTGCCTTCCATACCGTTTTCGGGTGGTGCAGTGGACGTCATCTCGGGTGGAGGTTCACGTTCGGGGGCAATCCTCGGATTCTTCGGCTGGCCCGGTGGACAGGCGTTGTCACTGCAGGTACAGGGCTACCAGGAGGCGTTAGGACCATTGGCTGGGAATGCCCAGCACCTCCACCAGCTGTCACGTGCGAAAAGAAGGTCTCCGGGCAAGGAATATCACGCAGGCAGAAAGACTGACGCAGGTCTAACGATATGGCCGCGCCAAAACCCCAAAAAACCCGCATTTCCCCGAAGGGGAGTATGAGGAAGTGCGAAGCACGGGGTGATGCTATGAGGGGGCGCGCGCGACTAAACTGCAGAGCCGAGCGAAGGAGACGGCAGCGAGAGAGCACGCGCCAGCCGACCCACGGAGGTCTGGCCGTTGTAGAGAAGCCTTGGGACATGGTAATGGGTTACCCTCTCCAGCGCCTTCTAGTGGGTCCTCCTCTTTGATTGCTTGTAGAAGAACGCCGCTCGCGCAGGGAGTTCGTGCCTTGCCGTGACTGTCGCCATTACTCATTGTCGTTGAGTGCTGTCTATTAAACACCTTAACAATTTGTGCTCTGCTCCCATCTAATGCCCCTGGAGCTCCTATCCCGTACCCTGCCATCTACCATGCCTCAAGACGCCGCCCAGCAAACGCCTCCTCTCGCAACGAGCACATGTCCTGGTGTCCCCCGTATACGCGATCCACCTATCTTCACTGGCGCCGATAGCACCGACGTGGAGGACTGGCTCGCAATTTACGAGCGCGTCAGCATCCCCAACAAATGGGACGAGGAAGGCAAGTTAAGCAACTTGGTATTCTACCTCGCGGGCGCAGCAAGCTTGTGGTACAACAACCACGCGTCCGATTTTGCGACTTGGTCCGATTTCAAGACCGCCGTCATCAGCGTTTTTGGCCGCCCAGCAGTTCGTAAGCTGCAAGCCGAACAGCGCTTACGTGAACGATCTCAGCAGGCCGGAGAATCTTTCACAAGTTATATCGAAGACGTCCTCGACTTGTGTAAGAAGGCCAACGGAACCATGTCTGAGTCTGACAAGATCCGGAACGTAATGAAAGGCATTGACGACGATGCCTTCACCATGCTGTGCGCCAAAAACCCTGGCACAGTGGCCGAGGTCATAACGCTATGCCAGAGCTACGAGGAGCTCCGCCGGCAGCGTTCGATGACCCGTTGCTCCCCATCACGCGACGCAGAGCTTGCTGGCTTGGCGGCAACATCTGACCAGGCCGCGTTGCTGGCAGAAGTCAAGTCGTTCGTGCGCGAGGAAATTGCACGCCAGGTCTCTCCTCGCCTTTGCCCACCCGCCGCACGTTCAACAGTCGTCGACCACCCTTCTTCCTCCTCTCCGCCGAGCAATTGAACAGGAAATTGCGGAGGTCATGCCTGAGTACCACCCGCAACCTCCGGCTCCTGCGCCCCAGAGTTACGCTCAAGTTGTCGCCAGGACGCCCCAAGTAATTCCTGCGGCTGCCCCAATGAGTTACGCCGAAGCCGCCGCTAGACCTCCGTTCTTTGAGGCGGGTGTGCCGGCTACATATGCTGACGCCATCCCTCGGCCCCGACTGCAGCCCGCCATGCAGTCATTTCAGCAGCCGACCAGTCAATCGCGTCCTGCGACATGGGCGGGACCTACCCCGACGAACCGATGGCGCACCCCCGACAACCGGCCCATCTGCTTTGCTTGCGGTTACGCCGGTCACGTGGCACGTTATTGTCAACGCGTGCAGCCGCCTCGAGTCGCGTCACCTGTCACCAGCCAGTCCAGCCGTGCATTCTACGACCCACCTCCATCTATGTCGCCGACGTCACGCCCACCTCCAGCTACTCGCCGCTCTCCGTCTCCACGACGTCGATCACTGTCACCTATGCGGCCACGTTCGGTCGCACGAGAGCAGGAAAACTAGTCGTCGCAGTCCAGGAGGCAAGGGCTGCGACGCTATCGAACTGTGAAAGCCCTCAGCGAAGTCCATCGAATGTAGTCGACGTGCTTGTGGACGGTGTTCGCGCATCGGCCCTTATCGATACTGGAGCCGCTGTATCCGTTATGGACGCAAAACTTTGCCGCTTACTTCGAAAAGTGATGACGCCACTTACTGGGATGTCCCTCCGTACCGCGAGCTCCCAGACTATTCATCCTACAGCAGTATGCACTGCTCGCGTCGTCATTCAGGACGTTCTGTACGACGTCGAGTTCATCATAATTGCGGCATGCTCTCACGACGTCATCCTGGGATGGGATTTCCTCTCCCGCCACGACGCCGTAATTCGTTGCGCACAAGCCGAAATCGAACTCTCACCATTCTCACATTTGACGCCGACAGACAGTCCATCGGCAGTGAGCAAGATCCTCGTCAAAGACGATACGAAAGTGCCTCCAAACTCGTCAACGGCTCTGTCGGTCTACTGCGCCGGTCTCTCCGACACCATTGCACTCCTTTCGCCGTCTGCCCGCGTCTGCACTAGGAAAGGGTTGCTGGTACCTTTCGCGACCGTGCGAGTCACTCAGGGCAGCACCGCTATTTTTGTTACCAACCCATCCCCGTGCATTGTTACGTTTGTTCGAGGGGAATGTCTCGGCAAAGTGGAACCCGTTGAAGACGCACAAGTTCTGGACGCACCCGATGACTCGCACTGTACCAGTTCCCGCACCATCAGTGCTGTTTCCACGTCTGATTCGTCACCTACTGATGTATTTGGTCCCTCCATTGCTGACAACCCTACGTCGGTCCAGCGTTCGTAGCTTCTGTGCTTGTTGGATGAATTTCGTCATTCTTTCGATGTCGGGCAACCATCCCTCGGCCGCACGTCCGCTGTTACGCGTCGCATCGACACTGGCGCCCAACCACCACTGCAGCAACGTCCATATCGCGTGTCTCCCACAGAACGCCGGGTAATTAACGAGCAAGTGGACGATATGCTTCGACGCGATGTAATTCGGCCCTCCGACAGCCCATGGGCGTCTCCTGTTGTTCTCGTTGCGAAGAAGGACGGTTCTGTGCGGTTCGGTGTGGACTACCGACGGCTCAACAAGGTCACCCGCAAGGATGTTTATCCACTGCCGCGAATCGACGAAGCGATTGACAGCCTCCAAGGAGCAGAATTCTTTTCATCTCTCGATTTGCGCTCGGGTTACTGGCAAGTACCCATGGCTGATGACGCTCGACCAAAGACAGCCTTTGTCATGCCCGACGGCTTGTACGAGTTCAACTTCATGCCGTTCGGTCTGTGTAATGCGCCCGCGACCTTCGAGCGCATGATGGACACCGTTCTGCGCAACTTGAAATGGCACACATGCCTGTGTTACCTGAACGACGTCGTCGTCTTCGCTCCGGACTTCTCCACGCACCTCCAACGTCTGCGGCATGTCTTGACCCGTTTGAGCAACGCCGGCCTCCAACTGAATCTGAAGAAGTGCCGATTTGCGGCACGGCAGCTGACAATCCTCGGCTACGTCGTGTCCAAAGACGGAATCCTTCCCGATCCGGCCAAGCTTCGGGCCGTGGCCGAATTTCCCAAACATACGTCCGTCAAAGAACTGCGCAGTTTCGTCGGACTGTGTTCATACTTTCGACGCTTCATACGAAACTTTGCCGCCATCATATCGCCGCTGACGAAGCTCCTTGGAAGTAACGGACCCCTAAATTTGTGGTCGTCCGAGTGTGACGACGCGTTCGCAAAGCTCCGTCGTTTCTTGACGTCTCCTCCCATACTACGCCACGACGGCCCTACGGCCCCAACGGAGGTACACACGGACGCCAGCGGTGTAGGCCTCGGCGCTGTCCTTGCGCAACGCAAACCAGGGTTCCCCGAATATGTCGTGGCATACGCAAGCCGTACGCTTACCAGAGCCGAGAACAATTACTCAGTCACGGAAAAAGAGTGCCTGGCGATCATATGGGCCCTTACAAAGTTTCGACCTTATTTGTATGGTCGCCCATTTGATGTCGTCACCGACCATCATGCACTATGCTGGCTGTCGTCATTGAAGGATCCCTCAGGCCGTCTCGCCCGCTGGGCACTTCGCCTGCAGGACTACGACATCCGCGTGCTGTACCGCAACGGACGCCAGCATGCTGACGCCGACGCCCTCTCGCGCTCTCCCTTGCCTGACGACAATGCCCCCTGCTCAGTATCTCACATAGCTGTTGCTTCGATCAGCGTTCACACTATCGCTATCGAACAGCGCAAGGATAAATGGATCACCTCGCTGATCGACTTGCTCACTGATCCGACGGCAACACCATCCACTCGCGCGTTGCGTCGTCAAGCCCACCATTTCGCCGTTCGTGACGACCTCCTGCACCGACGCAATTACAACGCCGACGGCCGCCAGTGGCTACTAGTGATACCCCGCAGTCTGCGTTCTGAAGTATGCGAGGCCTCCCATTCTGACCCGCAATGCGCGCACTCTGGGGTATCCAAAACTTACCACCGCATTCGACAACGATACTTCTGGCGTGGGATGTACCGCTACGTGCAGAAGTTCGTTCGCTCCTGCCTCGATTGTCAACGCCGAAAACCTGCAACGCACGTGTCGCCAGCAGGTCTACAACCATTACCTTGCCCTAACCGTCCGTTCGGGCGCGTGGGCATCGATTTGTATGGACCACTACCTCTGACTTCGGCTGGTAACCGCTGGGCCATCGTCGCTGTTGACCATCCAACGCGATACGCCGAAACCGCCGCCCTCCCAGCGGCTACAGCGCGCGATGTTGCCTCCTTCCTACTACACCGATTCATACTGCGTCACGGTCCACCCCAAGAGCTTCTCAGCGATCGAGGCCGTGTCTTCTTATCGGAAGTCGTGGAAGCCATTCTGAAAGAGTGCCATGCTGTTCACCGCAAAACTACTGCTTACCACCCGCAAACGAATGGCCTAACCGAACGCTTTAACCGAACGCTCGGCGACATGCTGTCAATGTACGTCGCCGCCGATCACACCAATTGGGATGCCATTCTGCCCTTCGTCACCTACGCCTATAACACCGCCCCTCAGAGCACTACTGGTTTTTCACCGTTCTTCTTACTGTACGGAAGGCACCCGTCGCACACCATCGACACGATACTTCCATACAAGCCGGATCCATCTGAGTGTGCGCCCATTTCTGACACAGCCAGGCTCGCTGAAGAGTGTCGCGAGCTTGCCAAGACATTTACGACGCAGGAACAAGAGCTGCAGAAGAGCATTCGCGATGGCACCACTACTTCTGAACCCACGTTCCTCCCTGGAGCGCTCGTATGGCTCTCGGTCCCTACCACTGCAAGTGGCCTTTCTTCAAAACTGCTGCCGAAATACGAAGGCCCATACCGGGTCGTCGAGCGCACATCCCCGGTCAACTACTTGATCGAACCCATCGAACCAGCTTCGGACATGCGCCGTCGAGGGCGCGACATTGTCAACGTGGAGCGCCTCAAGGCCTACTATGACCCACTTATAGTGACGAGTTGTTTGGTCGCCGGACGGCTCCCTTTTCGTACCCGGGGTAATTGTAGAGAAGCCTTGGGACATGGTAATGGGTTACCCTCTCCAGCGCCTTCTAGTGGGTCGTCCTCTTTGATTGCTTGAAGAAGAACGCCGCTCGCGCAGGGAGTTCGTGCCTTGCCGTGACTGTCGCCATTACTCATTGTCGTTGAGTGCTGTCTATTAAACACCTTAACACCGTTTTTAAGTGCAAAGCACTTTTACTGATGATGATGATCTGTCTTCCGAACTCGTTCCAAAGAACCCGCAACGCGTTCAACTTGTTGGCGGTGTTGCGCACGCCCGAGATGGGGCTCAGGTTGTTGTCGAACCACAGTCGATCGCACACCGCGCAGCTATATCCGAAGCTGCGGTCCAGGAAGTCTCGCTTGAAGGGGGAGGAGGGCGCATCGCGAAGCGATCGGACGCGACGCACATCGGCTCCGTCGTTTTTCGGCTGGAGCCGTGGAAATTTAGACGGGACTCCTCTAAAACCTGTGCGACTGCATCTGGAAAGTTAGCAAGATCCTGGAGACACCGATCTTACCCAGGTACGCCCAACTTTCGGCCATTTCGAGCAACTTTCGCACCACCACGTAGCGGCCGAGCTGGGCCTCACGGCTCCGGCTCCCCCGCTGCTGGACGCGGACACGCCCATCGGCCAACCTCTCAACATGGCGCTGCCTGAACAACGCGGCTACGACCCCACGACTCTGTCGTGGTCGTCTGTCCCTACAAACCAACCAGAGGACGGCCCATCCACCATGTCAGCGGAGCAAGCCGACATTTTTCAACTCGTCGAAGGCCGCCGTCGCCGCCGAAAGAACACAAAAGGAGAGTCTACGCCCAAGACTCCTCTCAACAATCCAGCCTCCGGAGACGCTTGCGCTCCGTCTCCTAAACCTCCACAGAAGACTTCGCCACTAGTCTCCAAGTGGACGCCAAAGCCAACGGTCAGGATGGATCCTGACGACTACGTGATCGTGCTCAAGCCACGCATTACGGTCGCCCTCAAGACAGCCTTTCAACAAGGTGAGCTCGGCGCTGCCATTTCCCAACTCATCGGAAAGCAGCACATGAACGCCATCACAATTTCCCCCAATTGGGAACAAAACATCATTGTCTGTGGCACGCAGAACCACGAGGTAGTTCAGAAACTGCTAACGGACTTTCAAATCCACACCAGAAAAGGTCCGCTTCCGCTTCACGGACACCTCAAGCTCACCGGTGACGTGTGTCGTGGCGTGATTTCTGTGCACAATCTCGAAACCAGTGCGTCCCTGAAACATAGTGTGCAGTGGCGAGGTCGTGAACTGGTCTATGCGCGCAAGCTGGGGAACTCTAACGTAGCTGTATAGACATTCGCGGGACGTAACGTTCCGCGTTACGTCCACTACAACGCAGAACTGACTCCCGTCAGGGAGTACAAGAAGACAGTGCCAGCGTGCCACCGTTGCGGCACACGGGGGCACCGGTCGGATATCTGTCCCAACCCGGTCAAAGAAAGATGCGGCCTTTGTGGCCAAAACGGGGGTGCTGATACTGAGGAGATGGTCCCCCACGAATGCAACCCAATGTGCATAGTCTGCGGGGGCCCGCACCTCACCAGCTCCCGCGGATGCACTGGGAAATTCATCAAGCTTCAGCAGCCAGGGCCCAGGACATCGGGGTCCCCAACAAAACCGAAGCGCCAGCCGACTGGCAAGGCGCCAACCCCCGGCAAGATAGCAACAGAAACGCTGCCGCCTGGAGCGGCGGAATCCCCAGCTCTCAGCGCTCCATCTGGCGGCGCTGCCCGCGACCAAGACAAGGTAGGCAGCCGAGCGGAGATCGCCTCCTCTCACTCTCCTCCTTCCTCCTCCCCCACAAGCACTGCCGAAACACAGGAACTCAGGCGGGAGCTCGCCCTTTTGCGAGCTCAAAACGAAAAACTAGCCAGCGAACTTCACTCGCTCCGAACCCACCCCATTACTCCGCCCTCCTCAAGCGAAGAGGAGGAAAACATAACAGACAGGGAGATTCCTACTACTGTAGAGAGTCGCGTCGTGGCCCTGAAGACCCAAGTGACTGCAATAGAAACGCAATTGGCTGACCTCCCCCAAATTATCCACGACACCATCGCGCGTCAGGTGGAGAGTGTCATCACAGAGGTGACAGAAGCCGTAACTCACATTATCCAAAAATGGATACAAGACAATCCGCGCGTCCTTAAACGCGTAGGGCACATTACGGACGTTAACCGCCCCTCGAAATTTAACAGAGTCACTCCCGATGAATCTGACTTCACTGAAGACTCCGGCACGTCTGCACCGGGCGCTAGCAGACTGGGTAGTCTTAACAACGCAACCCCACCTTCCGTCTCCGACCATGGCCCCCAACCCTAAGTCGCGAGCCAGAGCAACTCAGCCGCTTTTACTAATAGCAAGGTCTCAAGGACCGCAGAGGTCTCAAGGACCGCAGAGGTCTCAAGGACCGCAAGAAGCGGGCTCATCTTCGCCTTTACCTTGAGACCTTTGAGTTCCTCGCTGTCGTGGTTGCCCTTCAGGAACCCGGCACCGGCGTCAAACTCACAAACTACGCTACATTTCAACATAACCCGCAGACATGTATACTCGTTCACAAGCAGTACACTGCGCAGGAGGTCACACTCCCCACAACACCGCGTTTTCCATACACGATGGTGTCGGTGCTGCCAATAAAGCGATCTGACCCACCTGTACATATTCTAAACATTTACTGCCCCCCGAAACTTAAGAACGTTACGTTCAGCGAAACTTTTGCGCAAGCTATGCAGGTGGCGGGAAGGGACCCCCTCCTGATCGTTGGCGACTTCAATGCCCCGAGCAGGTTATGGGGGTACCCCCGGGAGGACACGCGTGGGAGGAGGCTTGCGGAACTTCTTTACACGCTTGGACTCACCCTCCACACTGATCCTGCCAATTCAACGCGTGTAGGCAATTCGATTCAACGAGACACTTGCCCGGACCTCACAATTACACACAACATACGCCATGCCGACTGGCTGAATACTCAGGACACTCTCGGCAGTGATCATTGTCTAATCAACACAACCATCTACATGCGTCCCTTGAAATGCCCACTAACACAAGCCCGTGTCCCAGACTGGACGACTTTCCGCACCTCTCTACCTATAGTAGAGCCCCTTCAGTCGGGATACGACACCTGGTCGAAATCGCTCACGTCTACACTCAAGAAACACGAACGGCAGATACAGCTCACGGAAACACAAACGGACGTGGACAACCACCTCCTCCATCTTTGGGAGGCCCGCCGCAGCCTCACCAAACGATCGAAAAAACAGAAACACAACAAACGCCTCAAGAAGCGCATCCTCGAACTCACGCAGCAAGCTGCGGAATATGCTGCTCAACTAGCCGACACTAACTGGGTGGACCGGTGCAACACGGCTGCGCGCCAGATGTCTGGCCGCAATACGTGGCGCCTGTTCCGCGCTCTCATCGATCCAACACAAACACGCACGGAAACCCAACGCCACTTACATAAGGCCATGCACAACTTTACAGGAACGACAACAGAGCTAGCGCACACGCTCAGGGACCGATACCTGTGCACCACCAAGGACCCCCGGACAGCCGCGTGCTCTTACGCAGGCAAAGAGAACACGCAGCTGGACACCCCGTTCCAGCTCCACGACCTCCGGGCGGCTTTGCGCAAGATGAAGCGTGGCACTGCACCCGGACGTGACCAGGTTACGGTCAAGCTCCTGGCCAACCTTCCCGATGCAGCTTACGCCGCGCTCCTCAAATACATCAATTCTATATGGGATGGAGAGACTCCTCTCCCTCTTGACTGGAAGTCAGCTCTCGTGACCTTCATCCCGAAGGCTGGAAAACCTATTGACGTGGAGAACCTTCGCCCCATCTCCCTCACGTCTTGTGTCGGCAAGCTGATGGAGACGATGGTGCGCGACAGACTCTCCGACTTTCTCGAAACACAGCACATTTTCGCGGACACCATGCTCGGTTTCCGTCCTCATAAGTCAGCACAGGATATACTTCTGCAGCTCCACCATGACATATTAGATCCTATTGAATGTCTCCGCAACGACAAGGTAGTCCTGGCCTTGGATCTTAAAGGCGCATTCGATAATGTCAAGCACGAAGTAATCCTGGACCACCTTAGCCATACCAACTGTGGTTACAAAACATTCAACTACATTGGACAATTTCTTACAGACCGCCAAGCTTACATACGAATACAAGGTGAGGAACACGGGCCATACACCATCGGCTCGAGGGGAACACCTCAAGGCGCGGTCCTGTCTCCCCTCCTCTTTAATTTGGCATTGCTTCATCTTCCTTCCAAATTGGCTTCTCTGCCCGGGATACATCACGCTCTTTATGCGGCTGATATCACAATCTGGTCCACGCAAGGCAACCTGGGCCACATGGAGTCGTGCCTGCAAGCAGCGGCGACCGTAATCGACGACTACGCGACCTACTGTGGACTCCACTGCGCCCCAGCTAAATCAGAATTTGTGCACGTACGTCCCTCCCCTCGGGACACAACTCAGCTACGCATCAGTCTCTCCTCGGGACCGATCCGTGAGGCCAAGGAGATCCGCGTCCTTGGCCTCTTCATACACCACCAACGCAGGGCCGACACCACCCTGGCCAAACTTCGGACGGTAGGAGACCAGGTGGGCCGTATGGTACGCCGGATCTCGAACAAGCGGGGCGGATTGCGAAGCAGGGATGCACGGCGGCTTGCCCATGCTTTCGTAACGAGTAGAATTCTCTACTCGACCCCTTACTTGCACCTGCGCAAACATGATGATGACCAACTGGAGGTCATCCACCGAAAAGTCATCAAGCGGGCTCTCGACCTCCCGATAACCACGTCCAACCAGAGACTCCTGGCCCTGGGCGTGGTGAACACCTTCCGAGAGCTTCGAGAAGCCCACCTCGTCAGCCAATACACGCGTCTTGCACTGACCAATTCCGGTCGCCGCCTCTTGGACCGGCTGCACATCAAACAGGACTACCACATTGAGGAAAGGGTGAGAGTTCCAGAGCCCTGGAGACGCCCCCTCCGGGTCCGACCCCTTCCCCGCAACATGTCCAGAGAAGACCACAGTGGTCGTCGCCAGGCGCGCGCGGAAGCGTTGCAGCGACACTTTGGTCACCAACAACACGTTTGTTACGTGGACGTTGCCGGCCCACACCACGGGGGATGGTATACGGCCGCAGTCGTACACAACACAAGAATAGTAAACGGGCTCACTTTTAAAGCCTACAGCGCAACACACGCGGAGGAGATTGCTATCGCTCTGGCTCTCACCTACCTCTCGTCGAAACACATCATCACCGACTCGCGAGGGGCCTGTCGGAACTATGCGCTAGGATGGGCTCCCCCGCTTGCTCAGCGCATACTGCAACCTAGCTGTCAATACCTCGATCCAACTCCGCGTAATCTGGTTTGTGCCCCCGGTCACCAGAGACGCCAGGGAAATGAACAGGCCGATCAGGCCGCCCGCGCGCTCTCTTCCCGGGCTATCTCCCTGTCTTTGGAAGCCTACTCTCAATCAGACAATTTGGCCCTTTCATTCAAAGACATCACCAGTTACTACAAGGAGGAGCACCGGCGGTATCCGGACCCTTGTAAGGGACTGGATCGCGCTGACGAGCGCCTCCTTTTAAAACTTTTCACCAACACTGTTCTGTGCCCAGCGGTGCTAAAGCATTTCAATTCATCCTTTGATGGCGCGTGCCAGTTCTGTGGCGAGGTGGCTGACACCTTCCACATAGTCTGGGCGTGCCAATCAAACTCATCTATCCCCCCCAATCCCAAATCCACGAGAGAGGACTGGGAGGCGGCCCTGCTCGGCTGTCAGGACCTCAAGGCCCAAAAGGCCCTGGTTCAACGGACGCGGTCGGCGTTGCTTGCCAATGAGGCCCTGGAATAGGGGCTTCACCTAGTACTGTGAGGGGAGGAGGCCAATACGGCCCCAACGCAATCACCTCTCTGTAACCATTTAATGGCTAATAAATGTTTTGACCTACCTACCTACCTCGCTTGAAGCGCGCGTCCGGCCGATTGAATTCGAGGGCCCGCGCTCGCTCACGCATCGCGCGTCCCCGCGCCAGATTGGCTTCGGGGTGCTCGGCTCGCTTCGCACGCTTTCGTTCGGCGTCTCGCCGCCGGCCTTCATCACCACAGGCAATGCGCGGGGCGCGCGCAGCCACGGAGCGTAGGGCGGAGCGCGCGCAGTCACGTGGGGCGTGACGTCGCTGCGCCGTTGCTACAGACGCTTCTCTCCGCTCCTCGCGCCGTTGCTAGGGGAGAGGAGGAGGAGCGCGGATGACGGCGGATTCAGGGTCGCTTATAAAGTGCATTCGCACTTAAAAGACTGAGCGAGAGCGCGCGCTGTCCCAAACGACTTCTTCGTTTGTTTTTGCTGCATGCGGGCTCGTGCTCGCCGCAGTTCATGACCAGGTAGCAATATCATGCGTAAATTTCGTTAATGTATTCCTCCGGGGCCGAGCAATGCTTCAATATACCTTGCTGAAGCATAGGAATACAAATGTAACGTTGATTAGACTCCTGTAAAAGCGGAGCAAGCGCTGGAACCACAGACTTAATCTGATATGACGCCTGTATCGTAGGAGTGCATATGTAGTGTTTATTGCTTTATTGTAAAATTAGATAGCCAGCACCACAACTACAGTTGACGTTGCACTGACATTACGCCTGCATAGGCTGTTTTTCTAAGCCATTTTATAGACATGGCGTGGCTTTTTGGTAGAATACCTGATTGTCACGCATAATGCTTGTGCTCGATTTGTGCTGGGATCCTAATTTTTATTCTTTTCATTTGTGGGGTCAACGCTGCGGATGTCAGTTTTTCTTAATGCTCTCGCATTTAAATTACCAATGTCTGTTCTTGCCGTTCCTGGGTGGATATAAACTGCCAGTCACCTGTGGCGCATACCCATACACCGTGGCCCGTGGTAAACGGGTATGTGCCACACGTGTCTGGAGGAAATGGTTTGACGACGTACGCTGCAGGATTTTCACGTTATTCTTGTCATGACCCGACAGTCATATTCGTCAAGTCCTCTTACCCTCTCATGCCAATTTTGGTCTACACCAAGTTCAGGAGGCCATCATGAGAGCGCCCACACGTACGCGGCTAGATAGATAGATAGATAGATAGAGAGATAGATAGATAGATAGATAGAGAGATAGATAGATAGATAGATAGATAGATAGATAGATAGATAGATAGATAGATAGATAGATAGATAGATAGAATAGATAGATAGAGATAGATAGATAGAGAGATAGATAGATAGAGAGATAGATAGATAGAGAGATAGATAGATAGATAGATAGATAGATAGATAGATAGATAGAGAGATAGATAGATAGATAGATAGATAGATAGATAGATAGATAGATAGATAGATAGATAGAGAGATAGATAGATAGATAGATAGATAGATAGATAGAGAGATAGATAGATAGATAGATAGAGAGATAGATAGATAGATAGAGAGATAGATAGATAGATAGATAGATAGATAGATAGATAGATAGATAGATAGATAGATAGATAGATAGATAGATAGATAGATAGATAGATAGATAGATAGATAGATAGATAGATAGATAGATAGATAGATAGATAGATAGATAGATAGATAGATAGATAGATAGATAGATAGATAGATAGATAGATAGATAGATAGAGAGATAGATAGATAGAGAGATAGATAGAGAGATAGATAGATAGATAGATAGATAGATAGAGATAGATAGATAGATAGATAGATAGATAGATAGATAGATAGATAGATAGATAGATAGATAGATAGATAGATAGATAGATAGATAGATACGCTCAAAGTGCCAAAGGTTCGCTAAGAAATGCTTCGCATTTAAACATTTTCCCGGTGCAAAATGCATGCTTACTCCTCGCTGCTCGTGTTCCGTACCAAGCATCTGACTCCCACGCATAATTCTGACTCGAATCCCCGATTTTTCTTCTTTGCATTCATCATGGATTTTCACCCACGGGCAACGCCGCGGATGCGGACGCCGGCGCCAGAATTTTTGCGACACGGGCACTTTAACGCTATCAAGTTAAAAGTTCACTTCGATACTGCAGTTACAGCGGATCTCTTCGCCGCTGTATACTTTGTACTATCGCGACGGAAAGAAGCGCGAACAGTGCGGCATCTACATTCTCCGCCGTTTCGCATTTCTTTTCAAGCGGCTGTAGCCTTGATGATAATAAAAAGTGACTAGAGTCATCCATGGTACAATCAAGAAGCACTCTAGCATCTTTTTATGGCCACCAAGGTCAAAGCACGACAAAAACAGCGCTCCACCCCCACCCCCCCCCCCCCCTGAACGTTTAAAGACGATGCACACGTAAATATTACCGCGACAGTTGAAATACCGTATTTGTTTACGAGTGTAAAGAATGTTTACGAACGTATTTTAATTCCTACTCCAGATACAAAAGAACTGAATATAGTAATGGAAATAAATGAAGATCGCGAAGCATTGTAACATCACAAATTTCACAATTCTGTCAATTGGTCTAAAAAATGGAGTATCGCCGCGAGAGCAGAGCCGTGAACGCGATGGAAACAAGTTGGAATTCTTTACGAAGTAAAGCTCATTCCTTTAGCATGCGAACTGGTGCAAATCAACAAAACGCTGGCGTTAGGAAACACATAGTAATGAGCAGCGCGAAACAAAAAAAACGAGAGACAAAAGGAAGAAAAACGCGGGACGAGCGCTGCCATTACAGCGGCGCTCGTCCCGCGTTCGCCCACGCTCGTCCCGAGGCCACTACAGCGAGCGACGCGACCTTCGTGTTGTCAACGCAAACTTTGAGATGAGACCACAGCAAGTACGATAACATGAGCCGTCAGCGAACCCCTCCCAAGATAGGGCGCGCACGACGGCGAGCGACCACGCCCGGCTGGACAAAGCACTCAGTTGCTGCCAGGGCCACGCAACTTCCTTCGCCCCCCCCCCCATCCCTCCTTCCGGTACCTGTCCATGCGCGTGTCACGCGACAGGGACGGCCGGCACGTTCTCTCCGCTTGAGTCGCGATCGTCGGCAGCACTCACCATAGGTCGGCAAAAAATGCGGAGCTCACTCAGGTTCACCCATGAAATACATTTTGCCCTGAGAGCTCAGACTCACCAAGTTTTCATCAAATGGACTCACTCTGACTCATTCACTGAAGTTTTTCTTAGCCGGACCCATTCGGACTCTAACTCACCAAATAATTACTCGATCGCGCTCACTCGGACTCAGACTCACGGCTATATCTGAGTTTAAGTGAGCGAGTGAGTCGGCTCATGACTCCGTTAGCGTATAATTAGCTTTTATGACCATGATGTAAATGCTTTTTAACACCAATATCTCGCACTACTGGTGCTCTACTTAACGTCTTTTGATCTTGAACCTTAAACATATGAGTTCTCAGTGGTTGCAATGCAGTAAGGACATTTTTATTGAAAGTCGTAAATCGCACGAAATATTTTTACCAAGAACTTCCTGTGAAAGAATTTGCGGGGAGGGGGGTGAACCTGCCCCCCCCCCTCCTTATACGTAACTCACGCCTCTGAATAATAAATACTGAACTCGCGTATGAACGCTAGTGCTTTGAAGTATGTGTGCGTCGGCGGGTGTATGAACGTGAGTCGACATAAGGCTGATAGTAATGCTGAAGTTGTGTAGATAGAACCATAGGTCGGCAATGAAGTGTGGAGCTCACGCACACTCGCTCAAGAAATATATTTTGGGCTTAGGGCTCACTCGAACTCAGGCTCACCAAAACTTCCCTTTACCGGACTCACTCGGTCTCAGACTCACTAAAATTTTTCTGGTCCGGACTCGCTCGGGCTCAAGCTCACCAAAATATTACTCACGCGGACTCACTCAGCCTCAGACTCACGGCTCGATCTCAGTCTGAGTGAGTCTACTCATGAGTGAGTTTTCTGACCTATGACCCTCGCACGTTTTCACTCGCACATTAAACATACGACGCTCAGGGCGATGCTATCGATTTGGACTTTATACGGAATCTCACGCCGACGCCGAGAGTAAAAATGCGCCTCAAATAATTGTTATTGCAATAAAACAAAATCTGTGCATCACTGTGCACCAGCCATAGCGGAAAAGGCTCTTCTCCGCAGTAGGCTGCTTTCGCTATTTTCTTGCGGACAAAAAAAAAAAAAAAAGAAGAATCGCCTATACAATCCTTGTGTAGTCTCGGCAGCTCTATAGCAAGAAAAAAAAAAAAAAGCACGCACTCACAACACCCGAACAGAGCGCGCACATGCTCCTGTTTGGGTTCTATCGAGGCGTTTGTGTGATCACGTGCTTACGTGTGAGCGTTCTACATGCCCAGCTAGAAGCTCTGTTAGCATGCGAATTTTCAAGCTATGTGTAGTAGAGCCCAGGTCAGGACGAGCGTCAACTTTAACTATTAGCAGAGACACGCGGTACTGCCATCATAGAATGGTGGTACTGCAGCCAGTATCCGAGGTGTGTACTGCAGCCGGTATCCGTTCGTGCGCTTTTCTACGGACAGCCGTGTCATCTAATGGCGCCTTCGCTAAGCTCGCATGTGGCGCGAGCCTGAATACATATGACATGGTTTCGATTCCAAACAGCACCGGATGAATCTTAAAGGACTCCATGAGAAAAAGCAGGATGCACGAAACGAACGAACAGGTATACACAGGACGAGCGCGAACTAAACCTCGCATTTGTTACTTATTTTTGTTTGAACAGCGAGCTCTTTTCGCAAACGTGGCCGCTGGAGCGAGCGAAGTGACCGCAGTACGCTCTGCGACTTCAGCGCGGACATCGTGGGGGAAAGCACAAGACATACAACCCCCCGCTCTACCCCGCGCCCACCCCCCTTCTTTCCTTGAGATAAGCGCACGAAGGCGACCACGTCCTGTCGGGCAAAGAGCATCGGCGTGCTCCTCGCCCAGCGCGCTCCTCGCGCCATCTCGCTGGTAATGAAGAAACGCTTACAGGCGCCTGCCGTCTCTGAGTCCGGCCAGCGGTAAAGGGTGTCTATATAACGCTCGCCGTTAGCTACGTGGACGATCTGCGTTCCGTGGCATAGTGGCTAGCGCTACGCGCTGCCGAGCGAGAGGTCCGTGGTTCGATTCCGCGCTTCGGGAGCATTTTTCTTAATGATTTTTCTTTGGGGCGTTTGTATATATATATATACATATACGGTGCATGACGGCGGCGACGGACAAAAACCAGCCGAGACTGTCCATATAATTGCTATCGCAATAAAAAAACCACATATGCTGGGTTCCACAACATGCTGATCCAGTCGGCGTGTAATACGTTACATAAAAGCATACGTACCACGCATAAGAAGACTTGGCTATGTTACTAAACACTACTAATTGGGGAATTCGGGATTTAATAAATATCTTGCAAATAAATGAAGCTGCTCTCAACCAGCCGTCCAAGCTCTTAGCATCAACATCACGAAAGTACCACGCCAGAACGACAGCAATGGCTACAGCGCTGAATGCATTTGCCCGAAAACAAATGTATCACTAGTAAGAACTACGACGCCCCGCCACGGTGGTCCAGTGGTTATGGCGCTCGGCTGCTGACCCGAAGGTCGCGGGATCGAATCCCAGCCGCGGCGGCTGCATTTTCGATGGAGGCGAAAATGTTTGAGGCCCGTGTACTTAAATCTAAGTGCACGTTAAAGAACCCCAGGTGGTCGAAATTTCCGGAGCCCTCCACTACGGCGTCTCTCATAATAATATGGTGGTTTTTGGGACGTTAAACCCCAGATATTATAATTAAGAACTACGACGGCTGTAATGACCATAGTTGCCATGTTCAACTATCTCAACAGCAAGAAGCGGCGTGAAACAAGTGACACTGCCGTTATGTCGTACCAGCGCCCGAGTCGGTCGGCCATCTGTCCGACGAACGGCATTGCCACAAGGCCTCCGAGGTTGTTGTACACGACTGCGACGAGCAGCTGCTTCCTGCGGTCACACACGATGTTCCATTCGTTCGTCATGGTCTTCACGCCAGACGCTATGTCGTAGTCCCAAGCGGTGCAGTTCTGCTCCTCCCGCGAGATGGCAGGTACGGCATCCGCGGATTCGTTCATCGAAATTGGGGCCAGCAAGCTGTACACGGTGCATTGGCTGATGCGGCCGTCGCTGCGCACGGGGATGGCGGCGTTCCTCCAGCGCGCGCGGCTCATGTTTCCCGCCTCCGGAGGTTTGCTGCACCAGTGGTCCACGGAGGGCGCCAGCAGCGGCATCGCTAGCCAGTGAAACGTGAGCACGCCTAGAGACATCAAGGCGCAAGTCTGCAAGCCCACCCGGCGCAAGCCGCTCGGCAGGATCCCCGTGTCAGCTGTCGATGGTTCGCAGGGGGGAGCGGCACTGCGCGGCAGCTGGACCGACCGCCGGCCGTATCGCGTCGCTGTAGCGTGCATTCGGCTACCACCCAGGGCAGTAGCGTAGCCGGGCGATACACTGGGCAACGTGTTGATGTCGGGTAGCAGCGTTGTTAAGGAAGTCCTGCCGAAGGTGACCGTTGTCAGGGCGCCGCGACTTTGGGTTCGCTTCATCTGTGGAGGCGTCCTAGGCTCGCTCGTACTCCTCTTACCCGAGGAGGACTTGGTCAATGCCTCGGACGCCGCTGGCGGCGCGCGCACATCCGTCGACGTCGCCTTCGGGGAAGGACGCACTGAAGCTTTCCTGGGAGGTTTAGCCGCTTGGCACTTCGTACCGCTTTGCGGGCTCGGCGTAGGGCTTTTGAAGGCGGACAGGCTTGAGTGAGCGGTTTTGAAGGCGGACGGGTGTTCGGTGGGTGACGATGGTGACAGGTTGCTGACGCGGCGGGGGACTTCCCGAGACGGCGTGTGCTCGGGCAGTCGTCTCGTCAGTGTCTCCTTGTCGGCAAGCGTGGCGGCATCAACGATGATCGAGCACCCCAAGTCGTCGGAGCTCATGGAGGCACCGCGCCGTCGCTTTTTTGTCGTTGAGGGCTTGCTCTTCTTCCTTCTGTTCGAAAAAAAAAAGATACCAATTAAATAGCCGCAGGAAATCACTGGCGGTCGAATAATCAGTTACCAGAGCCGCTGCTAAATCACTTGTTATCAGAACCCGATAATATTGCGGATATTTCACAAGAATACCTATATTAGGAGCTCTAAACCTAACCGCCAGCTCTTCAAGGGCGCGATCTGTCTACAAGCTGAACAAAAGCACACTGTCCACTGGCTACCCGACAGCGCACGTAAGAGATGGAGACACGGCGCTGCGATCTTACTTTAGCCGATGTCGCATCACATGGGCAGGAATCGAGGACCGCCCCTGACTGATGTTGGAAGCCTCGGCGGCGGCCGGCGTAAGTGCACTAGGCTTGCCATTCGCTGCCGTGGATTCCGTCACGGAGACCTTCTTCATTGCATTGAGTAGGCGACCTCAGAGTACTGGAGAAAACGACTACCTTGGAGCTCCTCGCTTCTTCTTCTGTCTCCTCCGCGCGCTGAACGTGAGTTACGGTGGCACAGGGGTGATGATAGTTGTGGTGATGATGATGATGATGATGATGATGATGATGATGCCCTCTTCCTGACGGCGCTCACCCACAAAGGGGGATGGGCCAAGAACCGGGCGGCAGGATGCTTAAGGTGAATACCTATGAAATTAAACAAATCTGAAAATTTAGATTAAAAATGAAACATCGAATAAATGAAATTGTTTAACGAGCAAGTGGTCAGACTATCGTTTGGGCTTTCTAAGATAAATGATGACAGATTTCAAATCAAGATTATGAACAGAGAAAAATAGAGTAACACGGTTGCCTTTTTGTTTCCCTTATGTAGTGTGTTAAAAAAGTTACCTTTCCCAAATCTTCAATAACCAGTTGAGCATTGAATTGCGTTTGCCTTCCATAGGTCCTGAAGTCGTTTAAACTTCCCGACATCCTTCAGACGTGTTCTTCTTTTTTTTCTGCTTATATAGTCGCCGTCGTAATGGGCACGATAAGTTAAATGAATTTCCGCTGGCTTGAGCTTTCCGCTGCTGAGAAAATGTCGTGGTTTCGACCGCCAACTCAACCCTACCTCGTGCGATGGGAAAACGTCCATGTACGTTTATGAATGGCGGAATGAGTTGTTGAAATAAATCTGGAGCCTGGTATTGCGTGGCTGGCATTCGGAAGTTACGCTTCACAATAGCAATTCGACGCGATGGAAGGCGAGCACTGGCAGAAATGGTTTTGTTCTTTCGCTGACTCCCAGGCACATTTATTGAGATGCAATATAAATTCACGCATAATTTTCCCAAACGTACTTCTCGAATAAAAGAAACGGTTGGTGGTTCCAGTACTCGCTATGAATAGCAAGTAGCTAAGAGCGTCTTAGCATGGTCCTTATCCTCTCGCTATATTGGCATTTGCCGTTCTTAACTAATTCACTGTGGAAAGGAATCGACTCCACAAAGACGAACACGGTAGCGGGACGACGAAGACGCTTTATTACAATGAATTGCCAAATGGCACGTCCGTACGTATGCTATTGGCTGGGCAGAACGAGCTAAAGCGTGTGGCACTGCGCCATCGCATGAAAACCTTCGGCGGTGCGACCAGCATTCGGTGCGACCAGCATTCACCAAGCCTGTTTATTGCAGTCATGCGTTATTCCATCTTTAATTCTACAATCCTGGCCACCTCTTCTTCTTTTAAGAGCGGAGCTCTTGAAGCTGTTCGTTGCGCCGGGGAGTGAGAACAGGAATTATCATCATCATTAACCGGCAACGCGCTCGCTTCGTCCTCTTCAGCTTATGCTTCGCTTTCACAACACGTGCACCGATTTGTACGCCGTCCATGGAATGCAATAACTATTATGGGCTTGTCTGGTACGTGACTAAAAATCACGTATAATCACGTAACAACTAGCCACGGGTCTAAAATCACGTAACAACTAGTCACGGGATTGAAAATCACCAAAGTTATAAATTGTGCTAGTTTTTTGTACATGTTGGAGGGGAAATGCGCTACAGTTAACTGAGACTTAACAAAGCTAGAGGACGGACGAACGTAATGAAAACGACAAGCGAACGGCTGAAAAAGTACCGCTACGCATGCCAACAAACCGCAATAACAGGCAACCTGTCAATACACTGCAGAGAATGCGGATGCAGCCCAAAGTTCGAAGAAACTGCAGATTAGCCAAATCAAAGAACAAGAAGACCAGAGAAACATGGGAGGCCTACCATATAACTAACCAGCAAAGCGCATGCGCCAGTTCATGCTCCATTCTACTAACCCCACAAGAAATCGACTTCATCAGAAGAAACATCATTGACGTCACCCACACCAGGCACGTGTGGCGCAAGATACCTGTTCAGAATTGCGCTTGTCGTGTTCATTATGTTCGTCCGTCCTCAAGCTTTGTTAAGTCTCAGTTACTGTAGCGCATTTCCCCTCCAACATTGAAACTCACGTAATATCGCGTAACAACTAGCCATGTAACCGAAGTCACGTAACGATGCGTAAGAACTAGTCACGTGACTAAATATCACGTAACATCGCGTGACTAGTACAAAAAATTAATGCAACATTACGTAACAACTATTACGCGGCTAAAAATCCCGTAACAACAATTCACGGGACTAAAATCACGCAACGTCGCGCAACAGCTGGTCACATGCCATGTTCCGGCCATAAACCACGGAACTAGTCACGTGACTAAAATGCCATAACCTCACGTAATGCCTCCATCAGGCGACTAAAGTTGCATAACATCACGTACCGTCTAGTCACGTGACTGAAATCACGTAACATCACGTAACAACTAGTCACGGGACCAAAACCGGAGAAGAATAGCCAAGTCTAGCCCTACGTAGCACTACTGGCGAAAACATAGCATCTCTAGCGAATGCTTGGTGTTACTAGCAAAACTTATCTAGGTTCCAGGCTTGAGCTACTAGCGAAGCTGCGCACTTTTTAACTGCGAAGCTGTTTGCTTCTACGTAGGACAGACGGGCCGCTGCATTAACCAGAGATTATTAGAACATAAAAGATCGCTAACCGGAGGCTCACCTTCTAATCTATCGTTACGTTGTCGAGAGTGTAAGTGCACCCCAAAGTTCAACGAATGCGCAGTTTTGTACCGACATAGGAATGAAGAAACGCGCCTGATGATTGAGGCATGGGATATCGAGAATAGTGGTAGCGCATGCGTGAGCTAACCGTCGATTAACTTGCATAAAGATGAAATCAAATGCCTTAACAGTTATCTTCCACGTAGACCCCCACGCGTGCCGGATTGACAGGTTCGCCTATTGCATGGGCATGCGCAGATAAGTTTTCGTGCCTTCTTTCTTTTTCACCGTTGTGCATCTATTCAGTCGGCGTTTGTGGTGTCCTGACTTCTTTCTTGTGTTCGGTTTGCACGCCCTGTCTTTTTAGAATGAATGCTTACGAACTATAGCTCAGCTCTCTCTTATTCTAAGCTGTTTAAGCTAGCCGTAATTTGTGTGTGCTGCCTATCAGGAAACTACCGTCATCAGGAACGGGTATGTGCCACAGAAATCGGGCAAATCCCACTACTCACCTCTGGTCCACAAAAAATGAAGAAGGCTACAATTAGCTTATGAAACGGCTATCATCACCGGTATGTGCCACAGAAATTGGCCAACTCCCACTACTCACCACTGGTTCACTAAGAGAGGGAGAGAAAGCTATATAAAGAAAGAGAGAGAGAAAAAAAATTGAGAGAAATAATGGGAATAAAGAGATAAAAATAGAAAGACAAAGAAAGATATAGAAAGAGAGAGAAAGAGATAAAAAAGAGAGATCGAGAGATAAAGAGAAAGCAAGAGAGAAAAAAGCAGATAAAGAAAGGGAAGAAAGAGAAATAAAGATAAAAAGAGCAAGAAAGAGAAATGGAAACGAAGAAATATAAAGAAACAAATACAATATATAATAGATACAAGAAACAAAGAGATAGAGAAAGAAAAGGAGGAAGAAAAAATAATGACAAACAAACAAACAAACACACACAAAAAAACAAGGAAGGCCACCCATCTGCGCTCTTCCTTCAGGCTCGGCACGGCTAGTGCGAAGCTGCCATACTACGGAACGGGAAAGGCAACGGCGAGCGCGAGAAAAGTCCGAAGCGACGGAAGCCCTACGACAACGACGACGTGCCCGTAGATCTATGAGAGGTGCGAACGCTCGGTTCTGGAGTTTGGACATTCGTGTCGTGACTAATCTAGCTAAAGCCTTGCGAAAACCTAGAAGCAACCAGATTAGACTTCAGAATCGTCCAATTTCGCTGTTTCAAACCTTGCGCGACTTGGTGCAAGCTTCGCCAATTGGTTTTTTCACAATACAAACTTATGATTTTATAATGCAGTTTATGTATGACTAGAACGACGTCCGCTATATCGATCTCATCCCCGCTTATTTTAGCCAGTATTCCAGACGTCTCTTGCACATATCAACCGCTGACCGGCCACTTCAATACGCTATGGAACTCAAAGCCTCTTTCACGGCATCTTCCACCTTTCACGGGTCTTGTTCTGTGAGTATATTGTCATTTCATCATAATATGTTGATCCGTTTCCGGACATTAGAGCGTCGTCGGTGTAGTCGAGAAAGCGATCTATCGGCACATTGCGGAGAGAGAGACAAAGTTTTATTGTATGTCTTTGCTGGCATCAAAGGTGGGGGGAGGGGGGGGGCAAGCGGCCACCCTGCTCCCCTGCAATTTACGACTCTGTGACTAACCAAAATAGCCACCAAAGTACACTGCGACACCGCTGTTTTATTATCCGCATGGTCCGTCGGTAAATGTTCCACGATGCACCAGTTATGTTAGTCTGACGAATGGCCATTTTCTGGTAAGAAATCATGATCAGACGGACAGCACTCGAGCATCTGAGAAAATCGGTAGCCGAGCCGTTGAATACATTCGCCGATGTAAAGGTCTTCGAATAACTCACGAGCTGTATGCCGACTAAATGCTGCCATAGGCCACGGAGAATGTAGATTTGGTCGAAACAACACAATGCTCTTAACGCCGCTCTTGGTGACACGGTCGATGTCTCACAAGAAGGAATATAAGTCTTTTCGAAAAAAAAGCTGGTGCAGTTCGGACGATTCCTGGACACCCTTGGTTCTGCTTATTTGAGAAGGTGAGTCGGATGAGTGCATTAAATTTACCATGTATTAGGCTGCAAATAATGAAATGACAGGCTCCGAGCGATGTACTTTCATTGAAAGTGTTAGTTAGTTAGTTAGTTAGTTAGTTAGTTAGTTAGTTAGTTAGTTAGTTAGTTAGTTAGTTAGTTAGTTAGTTAGTTAGTTAGTTAGTTAGTTAGTTAGTTAGTTAGTTAGTTAGTTAGTTAAATTGGGTTTAATGGCGCAGAAGCAACTGAGCCTAAGCTGCGCCAGACACAGGGTGTTTTGTAGTAATCAGGGCATTATATGTATTGTTGTTGTTCACGTAAGCTGTTGTTGTTCACGTTCACGTAACATGTAAGTGTTGTTCACGATGATCGACTATTCGAATGGCCGGAAAAGTTGCGTGTTTTAGTATTACGTGTTTTCGATTGATGAGTCTGAAATCAAAAGAAATTGTTGAACTTTGAAGCTCCAAAATGCGTGACAGTGAGGAACGCCGCAGTTGTATGGAGGCGGAAAAATTAGGACCACCTATGGTGCTCCTTAGCGTTGTACTCATGAAATACGCAGTACAGGAACATTTTTGCATTTCTCCCGCGTTGGAAAGTGGCCGCTACGGCCTGCAATTACAACTTGCTCAGAGTCTGAGTAGTGCAGTTGCTTAACCGCATCTATTTGTGTTTTATGCGATTTAAAAACTTTGGGAGACTCTTGAGCTTCTCATTAAAGAGTAGAGCGCGATAGCGTAATCGGGCCCCGTTCGCAACGCCTTCTCAATTGCTAGCGTGGCTTCGCTTTTCGGTGGACACGTCAACCGTGCCGCAACGAGAGGAACGTTTGTACGCGTAACATAAACCCTTTCAAACTATTCTAGAATGCCTACTGCAAGTAGTGTCGCGAACTGCCCACTACGCCATTATTCGTCCTTTTTGCCAATTGGCTATGTATCCACCATGCGTACGTAAGGCAACACGCCCACCTGCGCATCTGCCGACTTTGTTGATGCTGTTGCTGATAATTAATTATGCCTGAGCGCTTTGTCATGGGTAGGCCTTAAAACCAGCCACTCGTTGCGCAACTCATATGTGTTGACACTGTTGACACGCACACATCAGAGAAAAGTACCATTTGTTTTGTTCTACGACAAATAATACATAGGTGGTCAGGTTAAGATCACCGTGCCTGTTGTGGCATGAATAGGCTTGTGTTACGAAGCCTTGACAACAACTTTCAGACTCGCTGTTCAGGTTGTGTGCACTCGTCAAATCTATGTGCCGTAGAAGTCCAAGTCAAATATAGCAGTGCTTAGTGGCTTCAAGCCAGCTCATTTAGCAGCTAAATGAATTCGTGGGGCTTTAGGCCTCAAAGCAATTACACGGCGGCTACCACAATCACACAGCACGGCAACACTACCATTCCCAAATGCTCTGGAATCGGGCGTTGGCGCTGCAGTGCGTACAACACGAGCAGTAATTTATTTCATGAAATGCACTCACCTAACTGATGAGCGCCTGAAGTTGGTCGATCTTAAAAGTCAAACTTGAAAGCAGCTTAATTCATTACTCCCACATCTTACCACCCATTCACTCGGTTACTCCTTTCTTCGGGGCAGAGTTGCGAGTAAGAGTATGTCTAGAAGAGAGATGCTTATAGTGTGTAAGATATAAATTATCTTTATTTCGCCTAAACTGTGATCGTGTGTTCACTTTCCCACAGATGAATGCCACGCAAGATGTCCTGAAGGTTTCCGTCGTATCTGTAAGTAAACAAAGCGCCATCAGGAGCATAATTCGTGCGACGCATGTGCGTCGGAGATCTTTCTTTGCAGTTTTATGTCACCTATATTTTCGTGCTTTACAATTAGAGAAGCTCGGACAAAAGTGCGCAGTTTCAAAATAGGTGGTCAAGCAGAGGTGTTAATGGGTTCCTAATGACGTGTAAAAAAACATGGCTGATCCCTCCGTCATAGGAATCGGTATAACACGAAAGTGAAACGTGTCTTCACAGAAGTAGTGCTTATTGTGTAGTGATATATGATGAGCTTGCACAATGTCTATTCGTGTTTGGCAGCTATAGCACCGTTTGACGTGGATGCACCCATGTTGACAGCATGTCTCTATCGCGACGACTAACGCCCATGATCATGAATCAACCGTTGTGGTAGCTGACGGTGTGAACATATATTTGGACACAGCGAATCGTGAATCCCGCGTAAGGATGATATCAACAAGCTCCTAATCAACACTTGTATCCTGTATGCACTTCTTCAAAGCGTCGTCAATTAAGGAGAGAAACGGCACTGTGTGCGCTTTCTAGTAATGGGTAGCCGACGCCTGTGTTCATGCATACTTATAACACACACTGCGCTTCAGCAACACGGAAGGTAGAGGTTCATAGCCTGAGCCGCAAACGCGTGCGTCCCGCTGGCCTCTGTCTCGCAGGCGCTGCTCTCGCTCCACCAAGGCACGACATTCGCCGTCGAAATCGCGTCCTTTCTGCAACGCATATTGCAGCAGTTTTGTTAGTCGGTGCTCTGCGGCGGAGAAATCCCGTTGGTGCACGTGGAAGCTGCACTACTCCGATGAACCGACGCACGCTAACACGAAGCCAAAGGCAAAGAACGTAACTGCGTCAAGGGTACCTCGGCGACGCCAGCGCGGCCAGTCTATCTCTCTATCGAGACGCTTTAACCATGACCTCCAATATCACGTGCAATCTCGGAGTAAGCGCTAGTAAGTGTCGATCGTGAAGCATTACTTCTTTTCACATCTCACAGACGGCGGCACCACCCCGCTCCGCCCGCCGCGAAAGAGAATGTGTGAAAGATATAAGGCGCGTTCGCGCCGTGTCTAGCATCTCCCGAGTTAGTTTAGTCGGTAGGGCATCGGGCGCTTGCCATCGCGGCCGCAAGATCATGGGTTCGATTCCCAGCGGGGGATCTTTTTCTTGGTTTTTTCTTTCTCGCCCGTTGGCGTCCATTTTATCAACGTCATATCCGTCACGGATGTACTTGGTGGACCCCGGCATAAAACACTTTCGTGTTAAAATGAGAATGCTGTGTCAAGAAGTCGAGTAGCCAGATGAACATGATGCAAGGCTTCCTGCACCACTTTTTTGGGAATTTTTTGTAGTTACTTAAAGGTATTAAGTGTAGACGCCATGCAAAGTCGTAGTCGTGGCAAAAACAGGCAGTAAAAATCACAGACATTCCATGAAAATTCTTTTTATAAAAGCCGGCCCGGGCACACAATATCGTCACCGAATAAAATGTCAGCATGAGTAGGCAGATACCTTTCACGTACTACCACTCGAAGCGACGAGATCTCACCGGGTATTATGTTCTCGGCGGCCCAACAAGTTCTCCGGTTAATGCAGCGCTAATGTAGTTTCTGTGTAGATGTTGGTGTAGTTCGAAATCCCGCGTAAATCATGCGCTAATGTCGTTCTTACGTAAGCCATAGTGTAGTTCTAAATCACACGCTTAATGCAGCTTCACTGTGGTTAAACCTGAGAAAGTGCGTAGCGCTGTCAATCCAGCGATTCCATTGACAATCGCACGGCTGCCGAGGCGGTGGTACCCTTTCTTGCGCTGCGCAGGTATCAGCCGGATGCTTCGGAAGCGTTTTATTGCGACAGCAATTATATGGACACTCTCGGTTGGTTTTTGCAGTCGCCGTCGCCGGCATGCTCCGTATATATATATATATATATATATATATATATATATATATATATATATATATATATATATATATATATATATATATATAATGTCACGTGATTTATTCACGTACAAACTGCTAGAACGCCGAGGGACGTCAAGGGCGAAGATCCAGGCAAGCGCAAGCTCGGGGCGCGTGGCTGTCGCTCGCACTGTGGCTTGCTCTCTTCGCTCTTCGTCGTCGTCACGTACTGTTCACTACATTGGCCCCTGGTGAATAGCGGAGCCATCCTAGCGACCTAAGGCGTTGTCAGTATAGCGGTTTCGTAATAAGGCTTCAGGCGGCTGACATGGACGATTTCCCGACCACGACGACGTAAATCGTGGGATGCTGTGAGAGGCTCAACCTCATAATTGACTGGAGACGTGCGAGAAAGAATGCGGTAGAGCCCCTGATATCGGGCACGTAATTTCGAGGAAAGGCCAGGAGTGCTCGATGGGATCGAGAGCCAAACGAGGTCACCAGTCGTGAAAGTAGAGAGAGGTCGGTCGGTGTCGTGCCGTAGCTTCTGGTGGCCTTGGTCCTCGGTGGTCAGCGAACGGGCTAATTGTCTGCAATCTTCGGCGTATCTGGCAACGTCAGAAATCGCAGTATATTCAGACGAGTCCGGCGTATTCGCAATGCCCACGAACTATAGGTGGCGCGCCGTGCTTTTCAAGATGGCGCCAGGAGGAGGGTCAACCCGTTTGTTAGCATAGGAACAGATAGGACGTGCGGACGTACGGCCCGTGCCACTTTCACCGGATGAAGTCATGAGCCGCGCTCAATTGGATATGAGACTAAAATACTTTCCCAAACCATGGAAAGTGCAAAGTACACCCCCCCCCCCCACCTAATCATTTGCTGTGGTGTGAAAGGTTATATTTCAGCTCCGTTACCGTGCATAACGATGCTTTGCGAAATCCTGTGCGTGCTACATAAAACTGCATGAACTAAAATTGACGTATGAGCTGAACGGCACACAGAGGTAGTACGTACCGAGCCTGCCTGACGGATTTGCCGCAGTAGTAGGCCGCCAGCGAGTAGCGTCATGCATCGCTGCAGCACGGGTCCGCACGTTTAACGTGGTTATGGTTTGCAAACATAATACGCCGCCGTCATTACTTGTGCAGTCGGAAACGCGGTATTACGTCTTCAAAGGAACACGAGCATTTAACATCCCATTCAGTAGCGCTTGTGTCACAGCCATGCTGAGACTCTAGCCGTGTGCAATTCACTTCACTCGCATGTTGCAGATTCGATCAGCCCGATCCAAACGTGAATATCGAAAAGAATGCACACGTATGCTTTTCGCAACGTCGAAGAAGTTAGCCGAGAGGCGTGGATTGTGGCCGTGACTGCACGTTCCATCGCTCTAACCATTTCGCTTCGCTGGTCGACTTCGAGCGTGTTGGCGATGCGGCGCTCCATAATATCCACAATAATTGTGATACATGCAATGCACATTGCACAAGAGGAACTATGCTTTTATTCTGATCTCGCTCAAGGATATTATACATTAAATACAATCAAAGTGACTTACGAGCGTGAAAGAACATTAACGCACGAGGGGACGTGAAGTGCAACTCGCTCCTCGGGAGTTCAGCTGATCGTTCACCGTCGCTGTCACAGCTGTCACTCTCGGTGCTTTCACAGTCTTCAATGTCCAGTGAAAAATCCTCGTCGTCAAGATGGTTTCTTTCAACATCACTGCAGAAAGCAATCCGAAGAAATTCCTCCGCCGAACGACTGCGACCACTCCGCGTCACCACATTTACAATTAGAGAGACGTCTCTGGGCGCGAAGAACATTATGCTCTCGGATCGGTCAACGAGCAAATCGCTTGCAGTGTGCTGCCACCTATCAACAAACGTACAAAAACAAGCGGCGCAGCGCTGGCTATGAAACCAACACCAACACACTGGCGAAGGACGGTGTGGAAAGAGTTCGATCCACGAAAGGCGTGGAGCAGACGCGTCCTCGGATGATTGAAACGTCGCTCGCACGATTAGTAACAGCGCTTTGCTTGCAAAGGATAGAGGCCCTATTTTAATGTATCGACAACTTGAGATCGCTGAGTTTTACAAGAGCACATCGCGAGCCTGCGCGACCTCCCGCGTACAGTGTTATGGGATTCATGCTCTACAAGAAACACTGACCAATGCTATATGCAAGTAAAACAGGGTGAGATTCAACTGAATATGTCAGACGATAACATTTAACTAACCTACGTGGCTACAGAAAGCCTCGCGAAGCTGATAGTATGCGTACGCTGTGGGCTAGCATTGAAAGCGCGAGTTGCCACGTATTTTCGCGAAAACTTCGCGTCTCGCAAGAACGAATCAGATTTCTCATGTCACGGAGGGCCCGGTTTGTTCACTGATGCAGGGAACATGCAAAGCCGTAGTGTTCCTTCCTTGCCAATGCTTTAACACTGAGGTTAGCACAGCCGAACAAGGGAGCGACTGCGTAGTGCTGCCATTTTATCGTCTACTAACCCTCCTCGAGAGGACGCTCCTTAATTCCGCTTGGCGGCGCGACAGTCTATGGGCATTGCGAATAGGGAAGCACAGTGTCCAGCGTGCAGGACGGGTCGCGTCCGTATAAAAGAAAGGCGAGAAACCGGTTGTCGCTTGCGTTGTGGTGTTGTACGCGTACGTGACGAAGGGCAGGACGGTGTCCCAGTTGGTCTGGTCTGATGCCGTGTACATTGTCAACATATCACCTAGTGTGCCATTAACCCATTAAAGGGGTCATGAAGCACCCCTTGGGCTGATTGAAAAAACACATCCTGCGGAAAGCTGACACGGCTATGAACTGCTCTGCCAAATATTACAGTCGTGCGCGCCGCGTAATGGCCACAAGCGGAGCGCGAAGTTGCCGTTTCCCCAGGCACCCTCTTTTCAAACAGAGGCCAGTTCTCACTCTCGTCGGTGGGCGGGGCGTCTGTCCGCTGTACGTAGCAAGAGACATAGCATGCTTATTGGCCGATAGCCGACGTAAATCGAGAGCGGCGTTCGGATCAGATGCGCTTCTTGCCGCAAGGTGCCGCTACTTGCCGGCGCCGCACTCCTCAGTACACGGTAGCCGCACTCGCGCAAGCGAATCACAGCGGGAGAGCGATCGCGTTTCATGACGCGCGCTGGCGTAACTTCTTTCCCCCATGCCATCCCTCCCTGTCTAGCTTCCAGTGCGCTCGCCGGCACGAGAAAAGAGAGAAAGCGCTGGGAGCGTGCGCCAAACCCCCGTAACTCCGCTGATTCTTGACGGATTCGAGAAATTTTTGCGGCAATCGATTCGGGAGGCAGTACACTCCGATACTGAGGCCATTAGATCATTACTTGGAAAAGTGGTTCATGACCCCTTTAAGGCCCAAGCAAAAACTGTTTGTTGAATGTAATTGAAATTTCGCGCACTTGTCTAACCACAGTAGACAAAAACATCTGGCAAGTTTCATAGCGTTACATCTATTCCTTCAGAATTTATGATACTGTACTTTAGAAAGTACGCTGCGCTCTTGCGATAGCAATGCAGGCTGGCTCGGCACACGAATAGCCAGCATTCTGGGCCCTTGCTATACTAATACAAAAGTTGTTTTGGCGCATGCAACTTGTCGAAACAGCGACGCATCATGCAAAGCGTTGCACCACAGTTTTCGCAGCATCATTTCTATTTATGACAGACAGTGCACTTCAACCGTTTTTCAATATTCTTGTGAAATGCCCACATGGATAGAGGGGACTGGCAGGCACACTGGACACGGAAGACCTCTTGATAGTTCTATTGTGTACACGGCACAGGTAGTGTCTTGCAAGTGTGCAGGTGAATGACAGCAGTCGACTCATAGAGGGTCTGCTAACCTCCAGTAGGTTGGCAGATCCTCTATGCATTCAGTGCAGCAATGTTGATGATCTGTGTAAATAGGTGCTTCCATCTCATTTTCCCACGAATAAAAATGCTGAAGTTATACGCAGCTTGATTGTGGAGGTGAATCT
Organism: Rhipicephalus sanguineus; assembly: GCF_013339695.2. Taxonomy (NCBI): domain Eukaryota; kingdom Metazoa; phylum Arthropoda; class Arachnida; order Ixodida; family Ixodidae; genus Rhipicephalus; species Rhipicephalus sanguineus. The sequence goes on along the minus strand of NC_051177.1, from coordinate 147,076,700 downwards.
CTCCCATGCCAATATTTCTCTAGCTGCTGACGATGTTTCGTGATGGCACTACGTTTTTCTTTTGAGTTGATGATCATCTGCTTACAGAGCGTAGTGGCTCGACTGTGTCATAGTTCATCGCCATAGCAACTATGCTATTGTCTTTGCCCTTTACGAAAAGAAACTCGTTTCCCGGATCAAAACAGAAGCAGTCTTCCCAATTTCTTTCGTTCCATCAGGCAGAAGGCATTCATTCGCACAGCCGTCTTCCCCCTCCTCCTCAGCCGTTTGAGAGGCTCTCGTATATCCCTGCCGGCATCTGTTGCAGTCTCCCGAGTCTCAAATGACCGTAAAAACGGCATTCTTCTGAAGAAAATACCTGGTTTGATCTCTGAGGCAACCTACAACGCAATGCACATGTAAGCTCTCACAAAGGCCCAGTGTACTACAAAAAGTACACCAACATTTGATTACCTCTCAGAGCAAAACTGTGCACTACAGCTGATTCTTGCGCTTCGCCGTGATTATATTGTTCCTTTTGAAGCACAACCAATCTGTTTTTTTAATATATACAGTGTCAAACCTTAAAATATTTTAGAAAATGTAGTAGTCGTCACATGCGTTCGACGGGCGCTCGTTTTCCAAAAGTTTAACAACTCGTAGCACAGAAAAAATTGACCTGAGTCAATGTGTTCGATTAGGAGTGTCTTGCTGCAACCTTTAGCATCAAAAATGCTAATCAGAAAAATTAGAATATTAGATAGTTTATTTTCTATTCCAAAAAAATGAAGTGTACTTTGTAAAGTACGCTGGGCGCTAATGGGTTAAATCGTTCCGTGAGGCCATTCGTCTGCGGATGATATGCGGTGGTCATTCGATGAACGATGTTGCACTGGACGAGCAAGGCCTGAATAGCGTCAGACAGGAAAACACGCCCTCTGTCGCTCAAAGTTCACGGGGAGCACCGTGGCGAAGGACAAAGTTGCGTAAGATAAAAAACGCAACCTCTCTTGCGGTAGCCGTTGGAAGTGCTGCAGTCTCTGCGTAACGGGTGAGGTGGTCCACACCAACAATGATCCACCGATTCCCAGAGGAAGTCGGGGGAAGCGGGCCATATAAGTCGGTGCCGACGCGGTCGAATGGACGTCCCGGACAAGGTAGAGGCTGAAGTGGACCGGCTGGGCGTTGAGGTGGAGCTTTACGCTGCTGACAAGCAGTACAAGCACGTACGTACTTGCGCACGAACGTGTACATGCCGCGCCAGTAGTATCGCTGACGCAAGCGGTTGTACGTCGAGCGCTTTGCAGGTCGTTGTGAAAAGCAGTGCAGACTTCTGTGCGCATGTAGCGCGGGATCACTAGCAACCACCTCCGACCGTCAGGTGCGTAATTACGCCGATAGAGGAGGCCGTCGCGGAGTGCGAAATGCGTGGCTTGACGACGGAGAGTTCTTGACGCTGGACGAACTAATGAACCAGTCAGAAAGTCGACGAGTTCGGAGATCCACGCATCCTTGCGTTGCTCCGACGGCATGTCTGCGAAGTCAAGGGGCGTCAAGACAGCTAACGTGGCTGACGGCGAAGCTGTGTCAGACGGTAACGGTGAGCGGGATAGCGCATCAGCGTCCGAGTGCTTGCGGCCGGATCTGTACACAACACGAATGTCGTATTCCTGCAGCGGAAGCAGAATATATATACATATATATATATATATATATATATATATATATATATATATATATATATATATATATATATATATATATATATATATATGAGGCAAAAAGAAAAATAATTAAGAAAAATACTCAGGACCCAATAAAGTTCTATGTCTGTCTGTCTGTTCCGACACACGGATTGGAACGCGGATTCGCTCCGCAACGCGCGGCGTTATATGGCTACGCCACGGAACGTTCGTTCCCCCGCATACAAGCTATTTATATACACCACTTAACGCTGGCGATACGCAGATCTAGAGGGCATTTCAGCGTGTTTTCTGCATTACCAGCGAGATGGCGCGAAGGGCGCGCGCGCTTTAAAGGTCGTCGCCCCTCTCGCTGTGATGCACGCGCTCCGCTGTACTTTGCCCCATACGGGGCGTTGTCGCCCGAGGGTGCGTGCTTATCTCATGATGGGGGGCGGTTTGCTCGTCTTGCGCTTTCATTGGAAAGGTTGCGTTGAAGTTACAGAGTGCACGAACGTTACTTCGCTCGCTGCAGCGGCCGCATTTGCGAAAGGAGCGCGCTGCTCAAACACAAAGAAGTAACTGGGACAATTGTTAGTTCGCGCTCTTCCTGTGTATACCTGTGCGCTCGTTTCGTGCGTCCTTTGTGTTTGACCAGCGCGCTTTAAAGGAGTACTGACACGAATTTTAAAGATTTTTCGCATTGTTGCTCTAAATAAAAATACTGTTTTCGAGAAAGCTAAAACGAGTATTGTGGTGCCTGGGAATGCATCGTATATATTTTAATTACCGCTACCTTAAAAAGACACTTTCGGTTTCGATATCGAGGGGGCGGCTTTCTCAGTGACGTTTCATGTCAGTATGACGTCACGGGGATACAGAAACTCGCGACGTACTAGCGGCATATCCGTCATCTGCTCGTGGTGCACATAAACAACGATGAGTGAACTGTCGTCCAGTGACCCTGACAGCGATTTCGGCGATTTAGGCTCCATGCAGGACGCAGAACTCGCAAACTCGGGGGAACTGTCTTGATTCGTCGGGATAATGTCCATTGCAGTGGCGCTGGCTTGCAGATGCTCAGCGACGAAAACTTCAAAGTCAAATTAAAATATTTTATACGTGTTCTCCGACACCGGTGTGTGGACAGCGCTGACACTGCATACCAAGGAAACGGAAAATGTCTCTTTTGCGATGTCTTAAAATCGTGTCAGTACTCCTTTAAGTGTCGAGCTGTGACAGTTGTTAGTCCGCGCTCGTCCTGTGTGTGTGTTCTTTTAGTTCGTCTTTTGTGCTTGTGCAGCGCGCTCCAAGTTTCGAGCTGCTTACCGTTCTTCGCGTGACATTTCAATTTGTCGCTATCGCATTCACTGCTTCGGCCTTGCGGCGAAACTGTGACTTTTTTAGTGATTTTAGGTAAATTATGTGCGATTAATTCTTGGTTATTTCGGTAGCTTATAATGTTTTAGACCTTGTTGGATTATTTTGCACTGGTTTTGAGCATTGTTAGCCTTGTTTTAGGCCTGTATTTACTGCATTGGTCACTACTTGACCATGCAACATGAGACGGTGGACGACAGGCAGGGCCTCTAAGGTGCTCCACACTTAAAACACCGCCGCCCTAGAACACATTTTATGGGAATGCGCGCATGTAGATGAAAACGCAGTCTCCTTAGAACGGCTTGTGGCGCAGTGGAAAGCCGCGCTGATCAGCTCACGTCTGCAAGAACAACTATGGGCCATCCAGCGAGCACAAGAGGCAGCTCGAAGGCACTGTTTCTACACCGCCCCTGGCTCGGCCTAGGCCCAGGCCTGAATCCACTGGTTTCAATAAAAATGTTTCAGACCCTCTCAGTCACTCATTTTGGGGTGCTGTTCAACGCTGCGACGGGGAGTACAGAAATATTGTAGTGAGAAAACGGCACGCTATAGGCACGCACGAGAGCAGTGGGCAAGTTAAGCCGGTGTGCCCACCGAACGGAGCTGTACAGGGTCCTTACTTATGTTTACGAGCCAAGGTGCACATCGATGTAACCAGGAGCCCGAATTAACGAAAACTTTCATTTGTCAGTGTTCTTGATTGTCGGGCAGCCGGCATCGCTAATTCAACACCTCCATTACCTGCCGTGGTAGATTAGCGGCTAAGATGTTGCGCTGCTAAGAATGAGTGCGCGTGTTGGGGAATATTGTGGAATTATTGGGGAATTTTGGCATCTAAGACAATGGTATTGTTATATTTTTGCCTCTGGTTATTATGTCTTTGATACGTAATATACATTATAAGGTACTAACAAAAGGAACTGAAAACCATGTGCTACGAATACACTGCCTCTTTTTTTTTTATGCAGTAAATTCAGTCGGTTTGTATTGCCTCCATAGCAAAATAATGCAATGGTGGGACTAAACCTCAAAAAGCGTTTTCTTGACTAAAACAAAAACTACTTCGATTAAACTTTCTGTGGACGAAGTTATGATTCTCAATCGTATGCGCTTTTCTGCTAATTTTTTCTTGGACCACCTTAGGGTGCTACAGACGTCTGAACATAGGCCAATGTAGCGTTTTTTCCAAGTTCAGGATTTTATTTTAGGGCCTGTGCGCCGTACACAGGCAAAACAAAAACTTTAGGAGATAGTAAGTTTTATGGAGAGTTCTATAAAAATAATTGGTGCATTTGGTCTACAATCGTCTTTTGTAAAAACATTCCCGAAAACGCTGCAATTTACTCAATTTTACCTAAGCGCTAAGGAGCGAAAAATATAAAGCTACTCTAAGCATCTGTCCTATGATAAAAGCGCGATGCTCTAAAAACACAAAAAAACAAGTTTCGAATGAATGCGCGAAACAGTCCATTTATAGCGAATTTTTCTTTCGTACCTGGTTTTCCACCATATCGAGAAGTTCAAATGGCGCTCACGTGCCCGAAAAATTTTTGCCGCTCAAAACATTTTGGGAAAATACTGTAGAACTAAAACCTATATGTACGTAATTTTCTCAGATTTTTTTAGAGAAATTGATTTTTGTCGAGCGCCGCGACTGGGACAGTTGGTGTGGAATGACCCCAATAGAATGCTATCCTCTGTTCGATGCTAAACAGCAGGCGCCGGCAGCTCTGAGGAGAGCGGGCACAGGCCTCTATATAACTAGAGGGCGCCTGAGACAAAGGCAGGTTCGCTCTCCACCTGTAAACTTTCCTTGCCACGCACGACTGCAAATTTGGCCGAGAAATTGATAGCAGTGTCTGCTATGTGTTTTCTCTCCAAGTCCGAGGTGTGGTTCATGACCTCTTTAAGTTCATACCAAGAACCCCAGGTGGTCGAAATTAATCCGGAGTTTTTTATTGCGGTGTACCTCATCATTATATTGTAGTTTTGGCACACAAAGCATAGTAGTTAATTTTAAATAACATCACCATGAAGTGACGAGTGGTCTTATGAAGAGTTTCTGCGTAACAATTTTTTTCTTTTCGTGTGCGCATACGGGGTTGGGAGACTATAGGAGCCAGAACGTAACGCTGACGAATTAGCAGGCCGTAACTGTGCATGCTCGGCAGTAATAATAATAATCTTTATTGGACATTTCATAAGAAAGTAAGACACATATCAGGCCTGCCAAAGCCACATAGGGCTTGAGCGGCAGTGCCTGGCAGCAGCGGAAAACACCAATCTTTGAAGTTATACATTTGATTATATAACAAGATGAAAATAAAATACAATACGTCACAGGAGAGAGAACAGCCACTTTCCTTACGACGATAAATAAATCATTCGCCTGAGAACCTTTTTTAACTTATGTTTAGTCCGGGTGCGCAGTACACTTGGAGGCGGCTTATTGAAGTGTAGAGGAACGTAGCAATCTCGTACTCTTTTTCCATATCTTGCGTGACGCCTGGGTACTAAAAATGTATCTTTGGGACGCAAACAACGTGCAGGAACGTACTTTGTTTTGGAACTATTGTTCCAAAAGTGCCTAATCACTGCACTTCTCATTAGTAACACATAAGGTTTTAAAAGCATCCTTTTTGGCATTGAGGTTAAGGTCGTAACAAATGTTTTTTAACATATGACCGAGAACAGAGTTTACCCTCATTTGCCAGCGCGCCGCACAGTGGCCATATACTGTTACGCCGTACCTTACTACACTGTAACCCAAAGCATGTACAATAAGTTTTCGAATGGAGAGAAGCATATAGTATCTTAAATTGTACAGCATGCACGATACACCGCGAAGACGTTTGCATACATAATCTACGTGAGATTTACAGGACAGATCACTGTCAAAATACAGACCAAGGTATTTCACGTTATCCACATAGTCTAAGGAAGTACACATACAAGGATAACAATTGGAATCGTACATCTAATTTTTTAAAGGGTTGTGAAAACAAATCAGCTTTGTCTTAGACATATTAAATAAATTAAATGAAATTAATTAAATTAAATTAAAGTAATGCATAAAGTTGGTTGACTGAGCTATAATGACAGTGTCATCTGCAAATTCACATAAACCAACCGGTACCACGCCAACCAACTCATTCACAAAAATGTTGTATAACAGTGGACTAAGGATAGAGCCTTGCGGGACACCGGATTTTATTAACAGGAAATTGCTCTTGGCTTGCCCAAGCGAAACTAGCTGGCGTCGGTCATGTAGAAAATTTCGCAGGAGCTGCAAGAATGCGCCATGGAACCCTAATAAAGAGAGCTTGGTTAACAAAATGCCATGGCTCACGCTATCGAATGCTTTGCTCACATCGAGAAGGATTGCGCATACAAACTGATTACGTTCGAATGATAAGTTCAACACGTCAGATAAATGTTCGAGAAGCGCTTGCGTACCTTTTCCTGGTATGAACCCATATTGGGAAGGGTATAGTGTACCGTGCTTGTCCAAAAAACTTGTCATAGTCAGGAGTAAATGCTTTTCTAACATTTGAGAAAGGCAAGAAATCACAGAAATAGGGCGGTAGAAACATGGTTGCGAGGCCCTACGTTTTTTGCCATCCAGGGCCAGGGGCGTAGCCAAGGGGGGGGGGGTTGGGGGGGTTCAAACCCCCCGCGAAATTTTTCAATTTTGCTTGCGTATATAGGCACGCACACATACAAACAGACGCACGAACATACATCAAGTATGGTTGAACCCCCCCCGAAAAAAATTTCTGGCTACGCCCCTGTCCAGGGCGTTGCAAGAACATGGCACAAACACCCAGAAAGTCGAGTCGGCGCTTGTTTCTCTCGCGGAAAAGACGGGAACGACCTTTGTTTCGACAACGCCACGAAGTGTGCAATCGATTCCTAAGCCATTTTCATCTGTAGCCGCCATACTGGTATGACCGAAGTTCTATCCATTGCGCAGTGGCCTCCGTACGTGAGGATCGCTTACAGAAATGGAATACCGATTGTAGTTGGGCCCATGGGTCAGCTACTGGATGCTCTCACAAGCAGTCTCAACATGACGTAAGTTTTCCACCGTCTTTTATATCAATGTCCATGCGCGAGGACGCGCTTTTGCCCTTTGTGACTACAAACCATTAAGGGCGGCTGAAGTTGAATGTCGAAGTAGGTAAACCACAGTGCATGTGCATAGCCTTTCAACGAAATACGCTCGTAGGATGCTTAATGGCAGGCGCATGTGCTAGCGAACATCGCCGAAATCGTCTTGTCTTGTTGGCGGAGTGTTGAACGAAGTTTTTCTTTGCCGGATTTAAGTAACTTAGCTGGTTGGTGACGTATACATGCCGAGTGTACGATAACAACTGCCATTTTTGACACGCTAATCAGATACAAGGCAACTGTTCCTGCGGACTGGCACGTGGGATTAGCCCTTCCGAATGGCACCTGGACTGGAATGGTCGGTCTCGTGCAGCGGAGGGTAAGCAGTCGCTGCAAAAATTACTAACACTGGGCGGGTTTATCTCCTCGACGTACCGAACACACTAACTACTCGCTTAGCAAATGTCAACTCGATAAAGTCTACCTGCATATATTTAGAACAGGAATACGTTCACGATTTTGGTCATCTGTTGTTGAAATTTAAGAACGACTAATACCTCACAAAACCGACTGGTTGACGCATTCAAGGCTCCAACCAGAGAGGAGCATTTCTACTCCATTGAGCTTCCCGGCGCCCAATTACCCGTCCGGTGACACCAGGGTAAAATACATTACGTATGCCTATTGGGACGCACGTGTCAATTAAGTTGCCAAGTCGGGCTAAAAGGACTGGAACGCACGTCAACGTTAACGGAACAATAAAGAGCAGCAGTAATCTTCATTTTAACTTGCCAAGTAATCATTAGACACTATTTTTGCTCACTTAGCGGGAAGAAGCTGACCTTATCAATGAAGAATGCGGAAAAGAAACTCTGCTTTTTCCTAAAAAAAATCGCCGACTGTCTCTTAGCAACAGTGCTGCAGTGTGACAAATCTGGTATTAAAGTTGCAATCTGTCTCAGGAAAAGTTCACGAAGCTCGTTAGCCTGAGTAACAAGATCGATGACTTTGCGGTGAGATAGTTGAGGAACCTGAGTGCCGAGTCTGCCTCCAGTTCTTGTGCTGCTCCGGATTACAAAGCCTCAATTAACGACAAGAGTTGTCGTTTCGCTATTACAGCAGCGTAATTTGCTAATGAAGCTTAACTTATTGTAGATCGATCGAGTAGATTAACTCGTTCAATACTCATTAGTTGTAGCTCGGTGCTTAAAAGGAGCTATTACGCGAGATCTCAACGAAGGAGCTTATGCAGTTCGGCGAATAGTCACAGAATAGTTTGGAGGGAGACTGGAGCCGAACCCACAAAGCTGTTGATTCGTAATTGTTCGTAAGGCTCATACGTGGCCTTGTGTAATATGTCGAGAATTAGGACTGGCAAAATTTTCGGTTACGAACAATATAGCACAGAATTCACAAGGCTTTCGGTTCGTAAGTTCCGCCACAGGGCGGGCGCTTGGCTAACTTTATGTCTGCTATCACTTTCAGCTAGTACTTGCTATTAGGAACAATTTTTGCACAAGAGGAAGTGTCAGCCAATCATGATACAGGACATATCTTTAGAAGATACATCTGGCCAATCGCAAAAAACAAAACAAAAATAAACATCTACAACCAAAAAGCTTCGTGAATTCGGTCCCTGGTTCTTAAGAAGCTTTTAAGATAATGACTCATTCGAAAGCACCGGAAATATTTCACGCTGCTTAAGGTTGAGATAGAAGGCGAAGTACGAAGATTTAGGCATTGCGATATACAAAAAAAAAGTAAGAGAAAGAATAGGCGAAATGATAGGCTGAGGGGAATTGCTTGCATTTGCTGCATTATGCAGGAAGTGGATATGACCATCATGCCACTCATCCAGACTTACCCCCGTTATGCCGTCGGAGAGTACAGCCCTGCCATCATATACGTGCCATTCGGCATTCTGTCGGCCAGTGACGTCAGCACCTCGAACGTGTTCGGCTACATACTCACCTTCGACTGGAAGGTGAGCGCAATGGAAAAAATGTATAGGCGAAAATGTTGAAACTATCGAGAGAAATGAGATGGCGCTCTGATTGACAGAAAACATCTACTTTGACGAATTAAATTTGATGCAACCTTGCTCTGACGTAGATATGTATTCCATTAGGTTCACTGTCCAAAAGAAACAAACGCACCTGAACATGAAACAGCTGCAGAAGCCAGATGTCACCGCGTAATATCACAGTATTACAGTAAGTGGTAATGTGAGTGACTGCATGCACGTATGTACAACCAAATGAAATCAACAGATAATTCAACCAAGGAAAGCCCAGGGGGTGTTATTTGTTGTTCTTTAAGAAGAAGAAACAGAGAAGGAAAGGCAGGGAGGTTAACCAATCCAGGACAACCGGTTTGCTACTCTACACATGGGAACAGGATGAGGGAGACTGCAAGATGGAGAGGAAAGAAAGAGCAAAATACAGCAGATATGAAAGCAAATACACAGACTAAGTCACAGCCCGTCACCCTTGCGTGGTGCGCGACATCACTGTCACAGTCCTTTGTCCAAGTCTGCATTTCTTGAAAACCTCAGTAGTGCCTTCGTCGCATTCAGCTGCGATTTCTTCTGTCGACGACATGTAAGAATAGTTTCAACAGACATTTGTCTATTGTCAAGGTGCGCTAGAACGGACGCCAGTGACTGTCTCTGAACATAATATACCGGACAGTCGCACAGGATCTGTTGTAGCGTCTCCTCGCAACGACAGGTACCAGAAAGAGCGTTGTCGGCCATTCCAACGCGAAAAGAATAAAATTTCGTGAACGTCATCCCTGGCCATAAGCCGCAAAGCAGTGTGGCCAACTCTTCGGCGGAGTCCGGTTGTCATACAGAGATGCATTAAAGAGGACAGATGGTGTTGACGATTGGTCCGTCGGCGGGATGCGAACCCGCAAACTTCGTATTACGCGTCCAGTGCTTTACCAGTTGAGCTACGACGTACGGAGATTCCACTTTTGTCTTAGTTGTTTGCTGATTTCATTTGGTTGTGTCTAACAAAGAACCGAACCCCTCAAACAATTCCGGTTCTTTCGTACTTTCGTACGTTTTGCCTACCGCTTCCTCCGGTAGACTTGATGCCTTAGGTAGCATGCGTGGGCGTGTTGGTCAGCTGCCACATCGTAAAACGTTTACGTGCCGCGTGACGCCCCCTGGCAAAGAGTGTTTCGCACCCGCCGCCTTGGCGACGAGTGGCGCTGGCTAACGCTCCCTCGGGTTAAACCCACTTAAATACCCAACGAAAGTGGACGAGGGAGCGCCCTTCGTCGCAGCTCTTCGGTAGAGTATCGGACGCGTAATTCGAAGGTTGTGGGTTCGGATCCCACCGTCCGATTTAATTCCTTTCAATTTCGATCATAATAATTACAGTAAACACAAAGAAAAACAAATAATGTCCCCTACGCTTTCCTTGGCTAAAATGTCTGTTGCTTTTGTTTGGTTGTGTCCAACAAAGAAACGAGCCGCTTAAAAAGTTCCTATTCTACCGTGCTTTGCATGTGCGAACGTAGTGTGCGAGGTGAGCGAGGATGAGAAGTGCGAGTATAAACGTGTGCGAGTGCTAGTGATGCAGAACTATCGATTGTACTATCGATACTATCGATAGCTGAGTCACTATCGAACTATCGATGGTGAAAAATACTATCGATAGCGCTATTGATAGTCAAAAATTGGATGGTACTATCGATAGTATAAAATCAACAGCGCGGACTCACTGCAGAATAAACTTGTTTCCCAGCGCGCGTGTTACATAGAGGAGCCGGAGGAGCAGGCTGGAGGCCAAGAAAGTTGACATGATTGTGTTCTTCATACTGCATGTTATGATTTCAAAAGAAAAAAAATATCAAGAAGTTAATTGTAAGGTGTAACTGGTTGCTTTTGGATATGAATTTATTGATGGATATATTCCGCCATTTTCACTGCGGAAATAATTAATTTTTCTGCCAATAATTGCTCATTAATTAAGCCAAGTTGGTAATCGGCTATCGCAAATATTTTGGCAATATGGCTGGCCAGCAACCGCGTGATTATTCACACCACCATCGATAGTATTGTCACGTGGTTGTAACGGTCAATAATGTTGCAGCAAGACTGGGAAATACGAAGCTCTTTATTTGTGCGAACTTGTGCCCAGAAAATCAAAACTCAATATTCAAGCGATACATGCTGCGCACTGATAGCGGCGGGAGCAGTTGTCAGCCGTTGAGTAATCCGATCATCGCTGGAACGCGTCGTCCTTTATACATCAGTCATCAAACCTTCCAGCGTTATCGCTGGTGCTCGCGTAAGCTCTCGAATAAACTTGACTATTCGCGTCCGGCGCGTAATCTTAACGGAATGATCTCAAACAATTGTGAAACTTCTCAAACAGTACAGCGCGGTCTGCGTAAAACGTTGCTAACAGTCTTTGTGGGTGAAGCCCGAATACGTCAAAGCAAAGCAATAAACATGCGTGGCAGTAATATAGCTAGTAATATTAACGATAGTACTACCGATTGCACTATCGATAGTTTGTCGATAGTAGCACTATCGATAGTTCGTTTACACTATCGATAGTTTAAAAAAGACTATCGATACTATCGATAGTTAGTTTACCGATAGTTCTGCATCACTAGCGAGTGCCCGTGAGCCTGAGCGCACCTAATACGCTTATACTGGCGCGGGCATTACTGAGTATGAGCGATTACACGTGGAAGAGGAATATCGTTGCGCGTGTGTCGTTAGCAGGGCAGTACACCCACTCACTCCGCAACGCCATAAATGCAGCGTTTCACGCAATGTTGTCATGCCAGGCGCGAGGTTGGTTATAGGATTTCTACATTTAAGGGCAGAATATACAGCGGAAAGTTCGGTGTTCGTCAGATGCGGTCACGACATATCTTCTGTCTAGCGCAGGTGTGGGCTCTGCTTTTGAGCGCCATTCCCATCTTGGCGCTGCTCATCAGCTTGTCGGAATTCGCGGTTCACCGGAAGTCCTGGAAGAGCATGCCGGAGGACGTGCACCAATGGGGATGGGAACTGTTCGGCAACCTTCTGTACGAAAGTGAGCCACACAATGCCTTATTACTTTACTGTTTCGGCCGCATCACGTAAATGCAATGTTTAGAAAATGCAGGCGCTTCGGAAACGTTTCGTCAGTACTCAACATAAAAGGCCCGTGCAGTAACCCATGCATTCTAAGCAAACTATACCTATCACTGAACAAAAAAAAATATATATAGGAAAGCTATGCAATGACGCTAATATGTTATTATGTTACGTAGATGTAAAAGCTAATACACAACTTCACTGGTGTTGTCGCAGTGGCAAGTGTAATAATACTTATTTGTTGGGGATTGAAACTACCATATAATTATGAGGCACTCCGTAGTGGAGAGCTCCGGAAACTATAATAATATAATAATTGCTGAAGTTTAACGTCCCAAAACCACAATATGATTATGAGGGACGCCGCAGTGGAGGTCTCCGGAAATTTTGACCACCTGGGGTTCTTTAACGTGCGCTTAAATCTAAGCATACGTGCCTCAAACATTTTCGCCTCCATCGAAAATGCAGCGGCCGCGGCCGGGATTCGATCCCGCGACCTTCGGGTCAGCAGTCAAGCACCATAACCACTAGACCACCGTAGCGGGTATCCGGAAACTATGACCATCTGGTGTTCTTAAACGTGTACCTCAATCTAAGTACACGGGCTTCTAGTATTACGCTTCCAGGTGGAAGCGTAATTCGATCGTGCGACTTTCGGGTCAGCAGTCGAGTACCGTAACCGCTAGACCACCACGGTAGGTAGGCTCGACAAGTAAGTGTGAAAGGGGAGGAGAAGTGATGATTTTTTTTACCAATATAATTTTTTGACGTGCGCACGAAGCACAGTCTGCGCGTTCGTTCTTGTATTTCGCGTGCATATTTTAGTGCGACATCTGTTATTTAGTCGGTGGCAGTAGGGAGAGCGTATACTCTATATCATCGCGATAGGATACACTACTATGTCACGCTGTATCGTCCACGTCGAATTCCATATTTTTCAGCGAAACAAAAAATATTTCAGCGAAACACGTTGTGATGAAGCATAAATGTGGTCGGACGTTCCCTTTAAAGACAAAATGACTAGGCACCGGTATCATCGCCAATTCTATGTCATATGTTTCGGTTTTGCCTCCTGCGGATATCATTGCTCATAAATATACGCGAAATAGGAGAAGCAGTATAGGTTTTAGAATAAACAGCATTCTAGTGCTTTCAAGTGTGATGCAGGGACAGGTAGTATATCAATATTCCTCAAGGTCCCGCAAACACGGCGGGCTCATAAATCAAGCCTGTCTTTTTTAGCTTGCTTACCGCAGGATCTAAATTGAGTTGCATTGAAGACAAAGCTCCTTAGTAACAAATACCACGTCATTTCTATATATTTGCGAATGATGGCACCCTCAGCAAACACACGAGTTCATGCTCACTGACTAATGCTGTATTGACGAATTGATGGTTATGCCTGGACATACCTGCTTTTGTCGAAATCACTTCAGGATTTACATATTCTTAACATGCGCTCGCCGATTGACATCAACGCAAGCACTCCAACTTAGTGTCCCGCAAAGCTGGCATTGCTTGGAATATACACGGTGAAGGCAGCCTAATGTATTTTTTTCCCTTTTACTGGCGTGACGTAAAATATATTGGCGCACTGACATGGCCAAGGACATTCCAACTCTCATCTAAAGAAAGAACTGCGTATACAGATGTCCGCGTGCACTTAGGCAAATTGCTTATGCAAGGAATCGACTTGGTCACGATGACTACACACACGACATTAAAATGCAGCGCTTCAACCTCGGTGATCATATCGCATGCATACGTGCGCGTTGCACGTATGTGGCATTTAGCCTACAACAGGATTCAGAATTAGTAACGTTGCTTCTTATGTGTGTGTCTACTTTATTCGCCCGTGTCTTTAGCGCCGGTTCTGCCTCAGTATACATGACAAGTGAACTCGACGATGCTTTTAGGTTAACCGTAACTAAACACACATTGTCTTCCTGTGCTTGCAGTTGGTTGCAGCTTTGCAACCACACTATCGAAACGTATTGCTTTGTCACTTGTAACGCAGCACATATGGAAGAAGAAAGATTTATGATGTCGCGGTGTTTATTCCGTTATTCGGAAGAAGCGGTAAGTTAAATGCAATATATGTAAATACAGAGTGATTCTTTTAGAAGTGATCATTGGGCTGTAATTCTGTTAGAAATGATCCGATTTAAATACCATTTGCGGCCAAAGACTAAGAAAGGATGAAAATGTAGTGGCCGTTTCCGTTTTTTGATGCACAACGCCGCTATAAAAAAAGAATAAATAAGAAATAATGAAAATCGGGACATTCGTGAAACCGTGAAAACCGTGACTGCTGACTGTTGAAACCACAACAGTTTGACATTTCGAGTGGTCATTTCAACACCTGTCGTAGGTAAGTGATTTATAACCTTTAAAATCCTTAACTATGCCTCATGCAAATCCGAGTTTTTAGCAATATTTTATAGGTGCAAGTCATCCCTCCTAGTATAGCATTTCGCCGTTTTCGTTATTTCTTTATTCTCTCTTTCCTGCATTGCACAGAAAAAAACTGGACGGGCCGTTAAACTTTCATTCTTCCTCAAGGTATTGCCGCTAACCGGATTAAAATCGGATGCTTTTTAAAGGGGCCCTGCAACACTTTTTGAGCAGGGTCAAAAAGCGCTGCCAATCGGTAGTCGAGGCTCCCGAGAACACGCGAGCCAAATATTATAGCGAAGCGAGCGGCCTGGAGTTTACAATAAATTCTCAAAGTCAGCTGAAAATCGCTCCCTCTTCTCTCGACAAATGATGTATTAGTCCGCAATATATGACGCGATTGTCGGCAGTTCCACCATTGGCTGATGTTTTAATCACGATAACACCCTCATTATTACCTTAGTTGTTAATTTTGAGTTCAATAAGTAGATAATATGTATGTTTATATTCTGTCATCGCGTTAAAAACACCGAACAAACATTAATATTAGCACTTCCGGTCTCACCGACAGCTCGTCTGCTCGTAGTTGCGTGGTTGCGTTTTCTTCACCATGTGCAGTGCCGAAATCGTGAATATTTCTGTGCTTTTGACCATCGCCGGTTGCCGTTGAGAGTGGCAGCCGTTCGAGTGTTGCCTCGTCAGCTGGAAACTGCATCGTCGGCACGTTCTCACGACCGACCGAGGCAGCGGTGCAGCATTTCTCCGATAACAATGCTGGCGCCGGCTAGCTTAGGATACCTGTGTTCGCTGTAAGGCGAGAGTCCCGTTCGCTGTCTGTTCAGTAAGTCATCGAGCCGTACCTCGGCGTATCCTCCCCGTAGTCTCAGGTTCCCCAAAACCGCGACACAGCAACCAAGCAGACTCGCATTTTCACGGTAGCTGCAGACAGCTGGGGGATGGGTCCGCGCCGGCCCGATGCCCCACGATCCTTTCTTCTAGTCTGTAGTTCTTTGTGGTCAGCCCGCACTCGCTGTGCGCCCGCATTCGAAGAGCAAACAGCATCGAAGTACCGCCACTGGGAGAAGGGTGCACGCAGCTTGCCGTGTTGAATACGATTCAAGCGCGAGCAGTGCGAAGAGGCGGTGTATCGGAGTGTGGGTCGAAACCCATCTCAGCTGTCATTCGTTCCAAACGCGCACGCAAGTTTGCGTCCATGTAGGCAGAGCGATGAAAACACTACGGCAGTTCGAGGTGCACACCCAACATTACCAAACCGACTCGCAGTTTTCAAGCACGCGCGATACACGGTGCCATGGGCTCCGCCGCTCGACGACGACCGCGCGAGCCGACCGGAAGTGGCGCCACAGACCACGTGGTTGCGCCGAGACGCCAGAGAGAAAAAAAATGAAAAAAAAAATGCCGCCGGCGCTGACGTCGCCTCCTCGCACCTCCGCCCTCCCTCCCTCCCTTCACGCCGCGCGCAGCTTTCCGCGCGCTCGCTGCGTTGAGTTGAGGGAGAAAGCTGCGGAACGTGATCTCTATAATTTGGTAACACCATTTAGACTTGACGGATTCGAAAAATTTTTGCGGCATATGACTCGTGAAGAGTCATACGTCAATAATGAGACTATTCCAATATAACTAAGAAAGGTGTTGCAGGGCCCTTTTAAGAGAACTACAGCTCAATGAAGTAGGTCAGTTCTGAAAGAATCACCCTACATAATTCATCCAGTCGCGATTCTGTTTTTTGCACTGTTTAACCTGAAATATTGTTACGCATACTTGTTGGTCTTGCCCGCCGAGGTAGATTAGCGCGTAGGCTGTTACTCTGCTAAGCACGAGGGCCCGTGTTCGATTCCTAGACACGGCGGTCGCATTTCTTTTATTTGAGACACACTTAGATGGAGGCGAAATGCTTAGGAGGCTTCGGGCACCTTACGCGAAGCACCCGAAGCACCTTACCTTTACCCCGGCTGTTGTCTCAACATGGAACTGGTCGCATTTACCAGTGGGTGCTACATGCCCGTGCTGTTCTGTTTCGGTGATGCAAGCAGATGCATACCACCTTATATTGCCACATGCCATCATGTATGAGCCATCCGCTGTGGCACGTACACGCGAGTGGAAGAAGAAGAGAACGTTGTTGTTGCTGATCTGGTTCTGGGGAAGACGTCAACACCTGGCTGTCTGTCTTATTTCGCCCGTGACACTGGTGGAGGTGCTGGGTACATGCACCTTGGCTCCCAATTTCCAGCCGTGACTCCTAGCAACTTGGAGAGAGCCACAGCTCCCACAACAAGAAGCAGCCGCCGCCTGCTAGGACTACCCCCCGAATTCGGTCCCTTGTCAAGACTTGACAAGATGACAACCTCGACTATAAGCCAGGCGAGTCAAACCAACGACGCCTATTCTTCTCCGCTCCCGCATGTTTTTCATGCACCGCAGACACCACGGTCTTTCCACGGAGACATTTTTGAGGATGTTGATGACTGGCTCGACCACTTTGATCGAGTTGCCAGCATCAATGAATGGGATGAAGGTCGCAAGCTGCGGAGGGTTTACTTCGCATTAGAAGACTCTGCCAAAACATGGTACGAGAACCACGAAGGTTCCTTTGCGACGTGGCAAGAGTTTAGCCGCCAGCTCCGCGACGCGTACCGCAACGCTGAAAGGAAGGAGAGAGCGGAACAAGCCATCTCGTCTAGGAACCAGCGACCAAACGAGAGAGTTTCGATGTTTGTCGAGGACATGCTTCGACTCTTCAGGCGGGCCGACCCTGCGATGTCCGAGGAAAAGAAGGTGCGGCATTTGATGCGTGGGGTTAAAGAACAGCTCTTCGCCGGGCTAGTACGCAATCCACCAAGGACCGTGGCTGAGTTCATCAGTGAGGCGACCACGATGGAACGTACTCTCCAGCAGCGGTCGTCACAGTACGAACGCCACGACATAACGGCCACGGCATGCTCTATCGGGTCTGACAGCGAGAGGCAGGCCCTCGCAGACTTCATAAGAAGTGTCGTGCGGGACGAGCTCCGCCAACTCCAAGCAGTGGGACCTCAACCAACCGCGCCAGCATTCTTGGACGTCATCAGAAATGAAATCAGACAGGCGGTCGCACCACTCGCACCACCAAGACCTGAGGTCCCTGTCCTGACTTATGCGGCGGCCCTACGATCTCCTGCACCACATGCTACTGGTCCTACTTTGGGGACCATGGACCCGCCTAGTCATCTATTCCAGGATGCCTCTTCGACTTCGCCCCCTGCGTCAAGGTTCCGAGTCCCCACAGGGGAAACTAGGAACCGCGGCTTCTGGGGGTGAAGTCGCTTCCCAACGAACTGCCAAAGAGCCTCCCTCGACGCAACGACCCGATGATGACCGTTCAGATTTTTCGTTATTTTCCGAGAGTAGCAAAACTGTTTCTGCCGACATCACCGTATTCGTCGATAATCATGCTGTCACTGCCCTCGTCGACACTGGCGCCGATTATTCAGTTATGAGCGGCGCCCTGGCATCTAAACTGAGGAAAGTTACGACCGCATGGCAAGGACCCCCGTTGCGCACGGCAGGTGGCCATCTGGTGAAGCCGACTGGAATGTGCACAGCACGTATTCGGATACGTGCATCGACGTTCACGGGCTCCTTCCTCGTATTACCTGTGTGCTCCCGTCCGCTCATTCTGGGACTGGACTTTCTTCGTGAATACGGCGCAATCATTAATCTACGTGAGTTGCTAGTGTCGTTCGAGGACCCCTTTCATCCTGAAGCTGAGGCTGACAACACCCCCTTCTCGAAGACAGCCCTACGCGTGTCCGCCGAATCTGTGACTCTGCCTCTTCGTAGCAGCCTCTTTGTCAGCGTTGAATGTGAGCAGGACGTCCCCGACACTGTAATCGCGGAGGGAAATTTGTCTCTCCTTCTTGCACAACAAATCTGCGTCGCCCGAGGTCTTGTTCAACCCAGAAATAGACAGGCTCGCCTACTAGTCACGAACTTCAGCGAGGAGTATCGCCATCTTACAAGGCGCACCGCGATCGCATACCTTGAAGACATTGCCGACGTCTCGGGTCCCTCAACATTAGCTGCCCTTTCGTCGTGCGACCATTCCGGCATGCCATTCGCGAGCACTCTCGACGTAAACCAGGATCTACCTTCCGCACAACGGGCGCGTCTTTTGGGTATACTCGATTCATTTCGAGATTGCTTCGCTACAACATCGAAGGTGAAACAGACGCCGCTTGCCAAGCATCGTATCATCACCGAGCCTACCGAGAGACCTGTTCGACAACACGCCTACAGGGTGTCGCCAAAAGAACAAGACGCCATACGTCAGCAAGTCCAGCAGATGCTCAAGGACGACGTCATCCAGCCGTCGACTAGTCCCTGGGCTTCCCCTGTTGTGTTGGTGAAGAAAAAAGATGGTACCCTGCGCTTTTGCGTTGATTATCGAAAGTTGAACAAGATCACGAAGAAGGACGTTTATCCTTTACCCCGAATAGATGACTCCTTGGACCGCATACGGAACGCTCGATACTTTTCTTCCATGGATCTACGCAGCGGCTACTGGCAAATTGCAGTTGACGAGCGTGACCGCGAAAAGACCGCTTTTATTACTCCTGACGGTCTCTACGAGTTCAAAGTCCTTCCTTTCGGCTTATGCTCAGCGCCAGCTACT
Source organism: Rhipicephalus sanguineus (assembly GCF_013339695.2). Classification (NCBI taxonomy): domain Eukaryota; kingdom Metazoa; phylum Arthropoda; class Arachnida; order Ixodida; family Ixodidae; genus Rhipicephalus; species Rhipicephalus sanguineus. The sequence goes on along the minus strand of NC_051177.1, from coordinate 147,057,376 downwards.
TTTCAAAGAATGATGGACACGGTTCTTTCTGGGCTCAAATGGCAATCATGTCTTGTCTACCTAGACGACGTGGTGGTCTTCTCTGACACCTTTGAACAGCACATCCAGCGCCTCCAGACAGTTCTTGAGGCGATTCGAACAGCCGGACTTTCTCTCAAACCTGAGAAATGTCATTTTGCCTACGAAGAACTCAAGTTTCTTGGTCACGTCGTGAGTCACGCTGGTATCCGCCCAGACCCTGAGAAAACAAGCGCCGTCGCCGCATTTCCCGTGCCAACAAACAAGCGCGATCTACGCCGATTCCTGGGGCTGTGCGCTTACTACCGACGCTTTGTCAAAGGTTTTTCCAAAATCGCTGAACCCCTCAACCACCTTACGAAAGAAGGCGTACCGTTTGTTTGGGGTCAGGAACAGCG